>NC_133819.1:140125257-140434632 GCF_047830755.1 Zonotrichia albicollis
AGGCTATCACAGTCATTTTTGAGTGTGTAGTTAATATTTAAGTATCCCATGGTCCTTATACAGAAGTAAAATGTCTCTTTTTGTACTCAGATTTGTACTCACTTTTTCTAGAATGAATGTGATAAGGTGTTTTTTTTTTTTTTTGTTTTGGTTTTGTTTGGGTTTTTGTGTTTCTTTGTTGTCGGGGTTAGTTACTTTTTATTTCCTGGGGAACAAAGTTACTGCTGAAAACTCTCATTGACTTCTATCCAGCAACTTTTTCTTATGTGTGAAGAAGTTGCTTTGGAACTGTATGGAACCTCTCAGAAACTCTTGCCTCTGTAGAGATGGCCATACCATTTAATTTAGGTAAAGTAAATTCCAAGCAATGACTGTAAAAAGGCCGACAGTTCTAAAAGCGGCCAAATTCTAAGATGTCTTTCAGCTTCAACCATTCTGATGAAGTCGGAAATGTTCAGATATGGTGAGCCATCAGCCGTCTCAATATTTGACATTTTTATGTTCTATCAGTTAAGAAGTGTAAGAAGTATCCAAAAACTGCTGCAGCTTCTGAGAAACCACAGAATCACAGCATTGTTAGGGTTGGAAGGGACCTCTGGAGATTATCCAGTCCAACCCTTCTGCCAAAGCTGGGCCACTTACAGCAGGTTACACAGGTGCACATACAGGTGGCTTTTGAGTGTCTCCAGAGAGGGAGACTCCACAACCTCCTTGGGCAGCCTGTCCCAGTGCTCTTCCACCCTCAACATAAAATTCTTCCTTGTGTTGATGTGAAACTTCTTGAGGTTAAGTTTATTGGCCCTTGTGACATCACTGGGCACCACCAAACAGAATCTGGCAACATCTTCTTGACACCTGCCTTTGAGATATTTACATGTATTGATGAGATTCCCTCTCATCTTCCTGCTTCTGCAGTCTCTCCTTATAAGAGGAATGCTCCAGGCCCCTCATCATCTATTTTGCCCTCCACTGCACCCTCTCCAGTTGGTCCTTGTCTTTCTTGCACTGAGGAGTGCAGATGTGGACACAGCACTCCACATGTAGCTGCATTAGGGCCGGGGGGAGGATCACCTCTCTTCATCTGCTGATCACACTCTTCCTGTTGAATGTCAGCACAGCCTGCAGGTGTATCCGTCACTTCCCCCAGTTTCATATCATCAGCAAACTTGCACGTTCAGTCCCTTCATCCAGGCCATTGAAAAACAAGTAGAAGAAGACTGGACCCGGTATTGATCCCTGGGATTCATCACTGAGTACCGGCTTCCAAATAGATTCTGCTCTGCTGATCACGACTCTTTGAACTCTGGCATTCAGCCTGTTCTTGGTGCATCTGACTGCCTATTCATCTAACACACATTTCCTGAATTTACCCTCTAGGATGTTATGTACGATAGTGTCAAATTACCATGTTTTTAGATTTGCCAATATATTTTTTCCTGTAGAAGTTATCTTTGTGAGCATTTCTCTGTGCAACATAAAAGTGAGGATAGATACTCGCAGTATCCAAGCTTTTATGGATATTAGGAACAATTTTGGCTATTGAACAAGAACACTATAATTTTTATCATTGTATTGTAGTGCAAAATTGCCAGAAATGCTCACTAAGGCAATGCATATGTAATTCTCCTTAAAATTATTTTGAAATTTTAGTGTGTAAGCATTTACCTTAGGACATCTTGAAATTGTTGTCTAATGGATCGCCGGAGTCCTCTCACAGGGAAGATTTTCCTCAGGCAAAGCTCTTGTTTTGCACTGGATGCTACTTCTTGAATTAAAAAAGTTCACTTACTGCCCACTTGATGCTGACAGCACAATGTTCTGCAGGAATAGCTTTATCTCTGTAAACTCTAAGTGGATTTTGAAACAGTTTTTATACTCAAAAAACCTTTTGCCTTGCCAGAGAATTGTTTTCATCCCACTTAGGACCTGACCTTTCTTTAAAAGTATTATTTTTTAGTCTATTCTGACCTTTTAGATTAAACCAAAACATAAAAGACAGTACAGTTTCATTTATAAATCATTCAACTTTGCTTTGCTTTATAATTAACATTTATTTTGCTTAGAGATTAACTTTATTTGTGCAGAGTGAGAAATAAGGAAAAAATAACACTTCTTGTAGCATGTAATGTATTGCTTTGTTCTTAGACATTGTGTTTTTCACAGTGAATAAGAGGCCCACAGGCCCACAGCTCCCTGAAGGCTGGCGAGCTCAGGGATCAGGGTTGAGGCCGGCAGTGCAGAGCTTTTCAGCCGGGGAGTAGAGCAGGCTTTGTGCACATCTGGAGGCAGAACAAACCCTGGGCGTTGGACGTCTCCATGGAAAAGAGGACAGGCCAAAGGCAGGCAGGGACATTGGCCCCGTGGCTAGGTAGAGCAGGGATAGGGGAAAAGAGGGACAAGCACTTCTGTGGCATCCCTGGGGCAGAGACTCATGGCTCCAGCCTGGAGTTCATTTTGGGGATGGGGAGAGGCCCTGGGGAGGCTGGCCAGTCCTCTTTGGGATGATCAGAGCCCTCAGAGTCCTGACAATCATTGGAGAGTACTTCAGTGGGGTTGGGCACATAGAAAAATGTTCAGTATAGAGAACTTCAGATCAGAAGTTAGTTGGGTTGTAATGTCCTTGTGTAGCATTATGTTAGCCAAGTATTGTAGCCAAATGGAATACAATTTATTATTATTATGATCTGATAGCCTGAATTATCAAATATAGAAAAGCATCAAGGATAATAATACACTTATAAAAGTTAAGAACTGCCTTTCTATTTCCCCCTCTATTTCTTTTGTCTTATTTTTACCCTTTTCTCTGTGCTCCTGGCTGGAGATTATGACAAATTGAGAGCATCCAAGAACCTCTTAGGAGAAGTTTTACACTTCTGGACATGAAGAAGTGAACTTCCTCTTCAGTCTTGGAGCTGAATGATTCATTTTTTTTTGTATATTTTCTTAATATAGTCTGCTTGTTTCTCATTGTTCTTTACTAAAATCTGAAAGTTGCACATTAGCCTCCCTCAGCCCAAGTATGTTGCTTGCCATGCAAGACCTATGTAATTTATCAGATCATTACTGTATGCAGTAGTATCAAAGCACAGCACTTCTGAAATGCCACCAGCTCAAGAAATATTCACTTGATACCTATAAATTATCAAAAATAGTGAAAATTAGCTCAGGCCAAGGCAAGCCTACATGATGTCAACATAAATTCTGTGGCCTTGTATTAATAATAGCAAAATTGTACTTACTAGGCTGTAGTCTCTATTAATTCTGTGTGACATAGGTAAGGTTAACAATGAAAAAAATATGCTGAAGTATTAAGATTTGTATTCAAGATACCTTTTCTGCAATCTTGTCTTTACCATTTGCCAAGTAAATGAACAAACTTTCTAAGAACTTTATATCATTTCTAAGAAGTACTAATCAGTTTAGAAACATACAATAATTAAAATATATTAAATATATTAGCTATTAAAATAATCGTCTCTGTAATGAAAGTTACTATATTGGATCATTTATTATTTTTAATTAGTTTAGCAATCTGTAGCAATAATTTTAAGTCAAATAAATTCTTGATGCCTCATATGGGATTTAGAATAGAAAATCTTGGCATTAGCCTGCTTAGGGCAAATATTAGACACTCAAGAGCAATGGTACAAAGATTTTTCCTATTGAGAATAACTGAAAAAGATTATTACTGGATTTAAGATTCATTATTTTCCCATGTATCTGAACTCCATTGAAAGTATTAAAACTATGACTGAGTGTCAATCATATCAATATATAATTGCAGCTTTAGCAAGTATTGTTCTATCTGAAACTGTATATTTGATTTATAAATGCCACTCGACTTGCTTATGACAATGAACACCCATATCTTGGCAAGAAAAGACAGATGTCTGCTAAGGAAGGCAGAAGCCGCCCTTGAAATGGAGAATGTAAACACCCCCCACTCTGAATTACTATAATTTTATAAGTTTAAAATTTTATAATTTTAAAACTTTATAATTTTATAATAGGAGGAACAGTTCTTTATTAGGAAAGAAATAAAAATAAAATACCAATGCAGTAATACAAAATTGACAGAGTCAAATGCAACCTGACACCCTGTTGGTCAGGGTGTTGGTAGCAGTCCCATTAAATGGTGGCTGCAGTCCTCCTGGAGTGACAGATGTGGTGCTGTTGGAGCGGTGATCCTGTGGAAGGGTGTAGTTTTCCTCTGAAGGTCCATTGGTGGTGTAAATGGGCCTGGTTTTCATCTGGGAATCCAGTGGAAAAGAAAGCTGCTTCTCTGGGAATCCAGAGGAGGAAAAGGCTGCCTGTGGTGCTCCCAGTGTCAGATTTTATCCAGGTAGGAATGCTTGGCTCCTGCCCCTGGGCAGAACATCTCACAATGGGATGATAATTTTATCAGTCAAGCAGTGAGACTCAGTGGTCCATTAACAGAAGATATTTGCCAGAGGGAAGATTGGTTGTGGAAGAGATAAAGAAAACTGCCCTATTAACAGAAGATAACTGCCCACCTCTAACAGATGGCAATAGAATACGCACCGCCATTTGCAATCTAAGACAACGTATTGGGCAACTAACAATATTAAAAGGAATGTGAGAATTAAATTTGTTGTATATCATGGCATATCCATGGTGACACAAGAAACAGAATTAGAAGTCAGAACCTTTAAATTTTAAATTTATCTTTTTGTTAAGTGGTTGCTATATACATTTTAATGTACATAGTCTGTACAGTAATTATTCTTTCAGATTTGCTTATTTGATGTTATACTATCTTTGAAAAAGGGAAATAACATTCTTGCGCTATGATTCATAGAGTCAAATTAGAAAGAAAATAAATATGTAACACAATATTCGTAAGGCTTTTTACTAGACAATAAAGCTACCCTTTTTAAGGCCAATAGATGTGAGTGCTTTCTGTTTCCAGTATCATATTGCTCTTTTCATAGATTCCTACAATATTATGGAGAGTCTTGAAGATTTTTTAAGTTGTATTGTTTGGGGGTTTTATTGTATGATTATGTTTGATTTTACAGATCTATGTTACATTGATATATATCTCTTTTGAAAAGAAAACTAAGTATAAAAATATGACAATTACTTTGTATTTTGAATAACTGCTTTCTCATTTATTAACATGCATTTGTTTCAAGTTTTGATTTTTTTTTTTTCTTTTTCTTAAAAGTAACAGGCTTTTTAAAAAGTACTTTCTCACTTTAAGTAAACCAACTGAAATAACATTATCCATATGTGAGTCTATGTTGGTCATTTTCAATTTTTTTTCTATTCAACAAACATATATTGCTGTAATAAATTCTATTATTTGGACAAATATATATGTTAAAAAAATAGTAGCTCGGTCTATGTCCTGATTTTTGTAGAAAGGAAATGAATAATGTTCGAGTTATCTGGAATTTTGCCTGAATTTTCAGATTTCCAAATGTAATCATTTGACAAAATTAAGATGCAAAAAATTTACCATATTTTCAATATCTGCTTAAAAAATGTAAAGTGCTCTTAAATTCACTGAGGCATATGGAAGATCATCAAGACATGCATTTGTGTATACTGAAGTATGACATACCTCCTGCATCTCTGAAAATTTCTGGGTGATGCTTAATTGTCACTTTCAGAATGTTTGATATATGTCTTACTAAGACAATTGATTAAATTTACATAAACAATCCAGAACAATAGAAAAAAATATAACAATAAGGAGGTTGAGAAAATGAAGCAGAATTAAAGCAAGCTTAAAAATCAATCATAAGAGAACACAATAATGCAAAAAGGTAAATACTGGTACCAAAAGGAAATAAAAATGAAATTTTTATTCTAGTCCCACAAATGTGGACAACATCAAAACAAAAGGAACCAAAAGGATTTTTTTAAACTTCTGGTTAGATAGCTTTTGGAGTTTTTGCTATTTGTATGAGTCATTGTCTGTTTGAACTAAAGTCTAGAAATTTGTTTTGAACCCTATCTTTTTTAGGCATGTATTTCTTTGCAACCATGATTTTATTGTATTTCTGTAAAACCACAGTTTCATTTATTTTTTGAACAGCTGTGAGGTGAAAACAGATTTTGTCAGAAGAATATTTTATGGCAGCCATTAATACTGACTTTATGTTCTAAAATCCATGTTTATGTATAAGTTTCCTTTATTTTCTATTACAATTTAATAGTAAGAACAGGTAAAGATACTAGAAATTTATGAAGAATAAAATAAGTGATTGTTAAAAATAATATGTCTGGAATTACATATGTTAAAAGAGTTGAATAAGCTGTTATAACTTCATAAACCTGAAAACTCTTTTAACAGATCCAGAATATATTCTTCTATTAGGTTTCTAACTCTACTGGAAATTTTTTGTAAGCATCAGATATTTAATGACAGAGAACATCAAAGAGAACCGTTAATTAAGTTAGGAAAAAAGCCCCATCTTCTTAATAGGATGCTAGGGTCACTCCAAAATTAGTTAAGTATAGGAAAGTTTTAAGTGAGGAAGCTAAATAAGCCTTGACTAGAAGTCCTTGAATATCGGAAAGAATGAAGGTGGAATATAGTTATTACTCTTTTAAAAAATTCTGTTTATAATTGTAACACTCTTTCTTCCTTTAATGAGGTATGAATTTATTTTTTGGTTTAAGACTGTTTACACTTTTTTTCTCAAGTACCCATTGCAAAATAATAGACTGGCCTCTTGCTAATAAGATATACAGGAAAAGTCCCAGGCTGACCTCATGTCAGTTACCTCATTAACATCTTCCTGTAGTCTGAGTCCCATATGGGGTCATCCGCATTAAGCATCTTTAGCCTTATTTGGGAAGTCTGTGGCTGGATCATATGTGTCACAAGAACTAATAAAGTCCTGTAACTTTATTTATCCTGAATAAATAAGATAGTGAATATTCTGATTTGCTTTCACATTTTGAACTCAACATGGTTTTAGGAATTAATCATAAAATTGAATTCTTATGAATTAGGATAGCTGTTGGATGGTATCCTTAGGTCTCTTTTGGTCTTATGAAAAATTTGCATGTTTTTATCTGTTCTTCAACCATTGAAGTTAAAAAAAATTAAATAACAAGTGCAACACTACAAGTGTCTGTTCTGATACAAGTTCTCTTCAATATGTTTATCAATGAGCTTCAATCAATGACAGAGAGCAGTCTCATTGGCTTTGCAGACGACACCATAATGTCAGTCATTATAGTCAAGGACCAACAATCAATATAGCTGAGGACAGGGTTGCCACAGGGACACAGACAAGCTGGAGGAATGAGCTAACAGGAATCCTGTGAAACTCAACAGTGGTCAGTGTAAAGTCCTGCAGCTGGGTAGGAAGAGCCCCTGGCAGCAGGAGTGCCTGATAGCAAAGCACTCTGCTGAATAGACCTGTGCGTTGTGGCAGACAGCAAACTGAGCATGACAGCAGCGTGCCCTGGGAAGAAAGAATGCCAACAGCATCCTGAGTTATGTTAATAAGAATGTGGTCAGTAGATTGAAAGGGAAAGATTTTTGGCTTTGTCTTAACTTTTCTGTGACCATAGCTGGAATAGTGCCTCAAGATTTGGGCTTCATGACAGGCAAGACAAGTTTTTCACTGAAGCAAGTTCAGTGGAGTGTCACCAAGATGGTTGGGGGCTGGAGTGCTTACCCTGTGAGGGAAGACTGAGAAACCTGAGCTTTTTCAACCTGGAGAAGAGGAAACTTTCCAAAGTCAGTCCTCTAAAAGGAAAAATAAAAATATCATTTTCAACTAGCATTTTCACTCTGTTAGATACCATTTTTTGTCTTATTTTTGTTTCTGCTTCTCAGAGTGGGCAAAGGTATTTATTACCTCCCTGGATTATTCCCTTAGGCATTACTCATAAAAAGTTAGTCCACTAGATTAATTGGTAATTGAACTTCCACTATAAGTTTATTTGGGGTAAATTTCCTTTGGTATCATGTTTACAACAGGAACCCTGTGTATACTTGTAGCATATTGCATATGCAAAGTGTGTGCATCTAGCACAGATTCATAATCTATTTTTGGAGCTTTGTTTCAGGCAAATGTCAAAGGCTCTTGCCTCTTCTCTTTACTAAAAATGATCCTGGAATCAAGAACAACTTCCACTCCTATATAAATAGAAAGGCTTATGGGTCTCCCATATGTTTGCATTATCCTAAGTTTTAACGGTTGCAACACTTTTGAGTGGTGTCTTGTTAAGACTAGTTTTCTGAACTGAATTTCTCTGTAGATCATCAACTTGATCTTTTTTCACTTCTGCAGAGCTACAAGTTTTTAAGTGTAAACACTGCTTCGAATCTTTTCTTGTGCAAGCAGACTAATTTGACACATTAAAGGTCCTCTGTTCTACTGGCTTTCATCTGTTCTCCTTCCACAGAGACTTGTTTAGAGAAATGCTGGTCCAGTCTAGTAGGTCTCAGAAAGTTTTGGTGTGGGTTGGTCAGGTTCTCTTTCTTTGTGAACCCATATCCTAAACAGCCATTATACTTTCTTGACCCCATGTCCTTGCTGCTTCCTCATATGATTCATCCTGGCAGTTCCTCAAACTTCACATTTTCTCAGTGGCTGATTATCAGTACAAAGTGATGCTCTGCCTCTGAGTTGACTTCAGTTGACTGTATGGTTGAAGTTTTCCCAAAAAGCAGAGCTCAGTCTTCTTTTCTTCCTTTTTGTGCCAGTTATCATTAAAAGTTTTTCTTCCCTTTTTTCTTTTTAATTTATTTTAACTAGAATATTAAAGTAAAATTATAAAGGAGTATTTCTTTATCCCATAGAAAAAATGTAGTTTTTAAAATAATCTCCTTGACAAACTGAAATGTCAGATGTGATTGCAGAAGATTGAAGTGGAGAGTATATTAAAATGTCCTTGCAACAAATGTGATTCAGTTGGTCTAAGAGACTGTTTTTATAAAATAAATGCACCAAAATTCATACTTTTGCAGATTACTGTTTGTGGAAAACATTGATTGATCTACCCTGTGCAGTAGCTGATACTTAAAGATTGTTTATACATAACATTAAATTTCTCTCAAAATCTTCCATGTAAATCAAGTCATATTGTTTAACTTTACTGATCATCTGCATGAGTTCTTCAGTGTAAATGGAAGTGGAAGCCTAAAAACTTTCTGTTTCAAAATTGTCTCTGTATCAAAGCAGTACTTTCTAGTGTGTAAGCTTTGTAGCTTTAAGTAAGTTTAATTTTCCTTGCGGTTTTCTTTTGAGATAAACTTTCTTTTAAGTTGTTCTCATTTAAAGTGCTGTGCCTATTTAAATAAATAGGATAGATCATGCCATTTGATGGAGATTTTGAATATAGTTTTGCTTTGACCTTGATATTGGAAGCAGGTGATTGCCTGTTCTTGTACATTTGCATGCATGATAAAGATATATTCACATAGATTTTGTTTTAATAGCAGTGGTTATGTAACATACATCAAGTTTTCTTTGTTTTAAACAATGTTTTTCTGTTCCACAATACCTCTTGGCCATGCATTTGTATTTTCTGTGTTTTAAACTTGGTACCAATCTGTCAAAATTTATTGTACACTGAATCGTAAGTAGTCCAGACCTTTGATATTCTGCATATTGTGACAATTTTCTTCTTTTATTATGAAATAAAGAATAAAACATGTCTAGATTTATTTTAGTTACTTATGCCACGGTAATTGTAGGATAGTAAATGGTTTTTGGTTTGGTCTCTGACAACTTGGAGTCTTACATGGTGCTTCTAAGGTTTTTTAGTTTTGTAGGGGAAACCACCACTATGATTTAGAAGTGCTATACTACAGAAAAGTTGTTAAGACATTAAATATCAGATAGCAAAAATAATATTCACCCACATCAGCTTCATTTGTTGTCTTGATAAAGCTAACATATCCTCTTATCTTAGTATTTTAATAGTTTGATAAAATAAACCATTTTTGCCTAAAATTTCCACAGTAAACAAAAGAGACTTTATTAGCAAGACTGTTTCTGAGTATCTCTTCCATTATTTTAGACAGAAAACTTGAGAATTCTGTCAAGAGATCTGATATACCTTGTGCCTTAAATATACTATATAATGCTTAATTTCTCTGGGAATCATATTTCCATTTTCTAGTGGACAGATTTTTCTAATAGTGTGAAAACTCTTGTTGCTTTCCATCTTGACATCACCCACTACATTTAAAAGACAAGTCTCAAAGTATGAGAGGAGAGCACAGAACAAAAAAGAGAAATGCGGAATATTATTGTTTGAATGACTGTTCAAGCGCCCCTAATTATTATGATGGAATAAAAAAGCCATGTTCTAAAGATATTAGTAAAACATAGTACAGTTCATGCTACATCAGCTCTGTATTTGCAATTTTTTATGGTGAATTTTGTTATTCATTGTTCAGTCATTTATTTGTTCCAGTCAAGATGGAGTTTCTACTGTGTTAAGATGTTCTAAATGTTCACAGGTGAGACACTTGGCTTCCAAACATTTGCAACCAAATGTGGGGGATGGGGAAGGATGAAAATGTTAATAAAATATTGAAAAAATTGCTATGTATTTTAAATACTAGAGAACTTAAAAAGTGCTAACAATGTTTTCCAAGGTAGGACATTTTTCTTAGCTTATCAAACATTTTGTGTGTGAAGATTTTTAGTAAAATAATTTGGTTTATTACAGAAATCAGAGTGCAAAAAGAAAATTACATATGAAACCTTTTTACAGTCTTAAGTACAAATAATAATGCTGAAAAGTTTTTTTAAATGGGTACCTCTTATTATTCCTCTACACTTGGCTTCGTGTCAAGTCTAAATTGGCTTTTAGAGCCCTGTCAAGCTTTGATGAAGAGAATCAGCATATCTGGCAGCCTTATTAGTAGCTGGATTAGTAGCTTATGGCAGCTTTTTCTGCTGCTTGGGTTACTACATAATGCTGCATTTCACTGCTCGATGGGATGGTTACCACTTTTCAAAGTGTGGGTCCCCTGTCAATAGTTTAGCTGTATATTTTGATCTAGCCATGCTGGTTCAGGATTGAACATGCAGGGGTGGAAATTATGTGTTGTCATTATGACTGGTAAAAAAAGTTTAAGTTTTGAGGACCTTTAAAACTTAACATGTATTATCACTATTATTACAAAATGTTCACTAGCATTGAACAATGCTCTGATTGCTTCAAATTTTTAAATAAAGCATATTGACTTTCCTCTTTCCATGTCAGTTGTCTTTACTATGTTAAACAGAGGGAAATTGAATCTTTTAGATCTATCAAGAAAACACAATTCAAAAGAAAAAGTTAGCATCCAGTACTACTGTGTGTCCCACAGGTTCTACTTTCATCAAAGCTGCCTCCACTGGTGAGTTAGAGGAGCATATTGCAGCCACTACTGGTGCCATTACTGTTGCTAGCACATCTGCTGATGTTGCTGTATCCAGTGCAGTGACCACCTGTAGACAATCTGCTGAAGAACAACGAGTACAAGCTATGAATGTAAGAAAATCAGTTCTGGAGTCGGCCACTTACACGGAAACGCTCTCTCTTCATCAAGCAAATTTACAAAGCACAAGACGACGACCAAGAAATGCTGAACAGATAGAAAGAACTAAAGAACTTGCAGTTGTTACTCATAGAGGTATTGGATATTATTTTACTTGTGCCCATGTAGTTATGAAAGAATATTTTGTATTAATTAAAAATGAAAGTTCAGGTATCCATTTAGGAAATGTAATTGAACCAAATGGGAAGGGGATTCAATCTGTCTAACTTTGAGTTCTAGCAGGGCAGTCAGATAGATAAATGAAATTAGTAATAATATTGTCTTGGTTATTTAAATTTATTTGATTTATAAAAAGACAAAATGTACAAATAAGGAATTGTCTTTTGATGTGACCATAGCTTGCATCATTATATTTCACAATGAAACCTAGTGTAAGAGATATCTTATGAAAGTTTAGAGAATTCAGATTAGACTATTAATCTATTCTGCATATGTGATTAGATATAATGAACCATAGCATTAAGAATGTACTTTATAAATATCTGCTGTTCTAAACTAATAGGTGATGCAGTTGTATTCATCTCCCATCTGTTTAAATCTTCAGCAAATTTTTGTTTCTTAAAACATCTGTACATATTCATTCTATCAAACATGAAATCAATGATCAAAGCAACATTTAGAACACCAGGATATTCAGCAAATATCAAAGTGTTAAAACTAAAGATCTCATATATTCTTATATTGAGATTATCTAATCTGCATGCTAAAGTATTCATAATGAACAGCATTTGGAGGATAAAAGTAGCATTGTTTGCTGTGTTAAAAGTAAATGCCTATATCTGAAACATGAAGCTCATAAAAAGAAATGGTGGAATGTCTTAATTTAACCAGCAGATATTCAGAAAAAAAATTGCATGTGGTGTGTTTGTAAACATGCACAACTTCAGGAAAGGATCAGCTTAATTTTGCAGGCTAATGTTGTTGAATACAATTTATTTTACATTTTGAATTTTTGCTATGTGCTCCATGTTAATCAATTGTACATGAAAAATTTATAAATTTATAGAAACAAATATATTGATAAGAAGCACCTTTTGTAGCCCAAGCAATTTGTAGAAGTCTTGTTGTATGATTGATATTTTGTAAGGACAGTTTCATTTGGAATCTGTTGTCTTACTGGATAGTCACCTAGTGTAGCACCTAACTTTTACTAACACCTTCTGAAACAGGAGAACTGAAGTTCTTCAGAATTTTAAAATATATAATTAAATAGAATAAATGAAAAACAAACACTGTCTTTGGTTTGCATATAAAAGAGAAATCATTAAATAGGTGTTTATGTTTCATTTGCATTAATTTCAGTGGAGATCTGAAGTATTTTCTGGTTATTGACTGATATAAATTAATCAAAGTTTTGGTTGGTACTAGTTGTGTGGCTGTGTACTCACATCACATCTCTGGAGAAATTTAAAAAAAACAGGCTTATTTTCAGTTATGAGGGAGTATAAGAGGATCTGTAATAATATCTTCTAATTTAAAGATGTAAGAATGTACTACTCTGGCAGTTAAATATGTCAGTAATTGTGATACATATATAGTTTTTTCCCATTTCCTCTTTGGAGTCATTACAGTGCAGTGTGCACTCCACTGTTTTCTCTGCGTTCCTTTCTTCTGTGACTTATTCCTTAGTACAAAATACAGGTACAGCATGTACTTCTAAATTATTTTATTGAAATAAAATGTTAAACATTAGATTATAAAAAAAGGAGAATAATTTAGACATCAAGATACTGGTAAGAAAATGTTAGGATGCTAATTTTTCACATATTAAAATAGTACTACAAGTACCAAAAGGCATGACAATCCACACAGAACTGAAATCAGACTTGTGTAGACCTTAGTGGAGAAGAAGGGCCACACCTAGTTCCATGTGCATTTTATTCCCTCATGCAACACTGAAAGTCTTGGTTTTGCTAGCACACATCATACAAAACTTTAAAACTTTTTACTGCGTCTCTTACTCGTGGAACAGTATATGTGTGCATGCTATTAAAGGATATTCCTATACTAAGTAAAAATTTATGATTTTTACTCAGTAAACACTAATATTTGATAACAGCCATTGAAACATATCAAATGACCTTGAATAAATAACCTATAATTTTCTTTCATGAAATAGTCCCTACTAAAAGGACACAGATACATTCTGAAGGAATTTTTGTGAATGTAAGATAGCTGTTAATTGACTTGAAGGATTTTTATCACAGAAGGATGTTCCAGAGGGATTTCTATAGAATTTCCTATAGGTTATTATTGAAGTATTTTAACCTCTCTTTGACAATGCATTATGCACAGAAGTTTAAAAACTCTGCACATTAAATAACTGTGGAATTAAGAATTACTACTTAAAATCTTTATATTAATTACTTTTAAAATTATTTCTCTATTTAATAGCTATTAAAAATTAGTTTTTCCTTTGGAAATTTTGTTTTGCTGTTTTTAATTTAGGAATTTCACTCCCAAATTATGCAAATTAATTCATAATTGAGAAGACAAAATTTAATATCCTAAATATAGTTACTAAAGCTTACTATATGTGTGTGAATATTTGAAATTGTAAAAATTTATTGTATATATAGACCTAACTGCAGGTTTTTTTGAGAATATTACTAGTAAGACCCAAATAGTGCAGGTTTATGGTACATTATTATAGATGCAAAATCATAACTGCAGATAGAGTAGTATTGTGGACCTTCCATGGGACTGTTCTGTGAATAAAGTGTTTCAGAATAAATAGACAATAAGAATACTCTCTTGTTTTGTAAAAATTTTTTGGAAGTTTATGCATGAACGAGATGTATAGAGAGAACTAGAGGTTTATATATTCCAAAATTTCAACTGCTAGCTGTAAATTGCTGTACTATATATATATATCCTGGATCTCAATAATAATTTAAATTATGTCAAAAGCTGACTAGTTATTATCTTCTCTAAGCTTATTAGCTGGAAAAAGGAACTTTAGGTGCATTTGGTGAAATACTTTCCTTAAAGTTAGGGAAGTACAAGTATTATTTTTTAAGGCAGTACTGAGATCTCTTGAGGAATATTGTACATTATTATAGTTTCCTCATCAACAAGAACTCATACTGAATCAGATAAAGAAAGGTTATATAATTGTGTTACGTTTTCCTGATCATCCCACCTTACAAAATAAAATGTAAGATGGGATGAGAGCATAAATTTTGAAATGAATGTCAGTGTGTAGAGAACTTAAGTAAGGACAAGATAGCATGTAACATATTAATATTTTTATTAAGGAGATGACTCAGAAGAGTTCTTTTTATTGGAACACTGAAACCTTGTAGAAGGAGGAAGTAGATGAAGGATGAGAAGCTTACTATGAAGATGCACCTTGACAGGCCAATGAAAAATATATTTAGACAGAATCGCTGGTAGTGAAAAACAGCACATTTTGTGTGTTTTAATAGTTTCAACACATTTTGTGTGTTTCATAGTTCTAATGAAACCAAGTGGTTAAAATCAGGAAAGTTTGTGTCCTGAATTCAGAAGAAGGGTGGAGAAAAAGGAGATCCCTATCCCCTTTCATTCAGTTAAACCTAGGAACTTCAAATGCTGAAATTTAGTAGAAATTCTTTTGATGCTACAATCACAGTTTCTAATATGATCTGTATTTCTCAGATGTGAAAATAAGAAGACAATGAGACATGACAGAAATATGATATTTCCAAGTGAATTTTTGTTTGTTTGTTTGGGGTTTTGTTTTGTTTAATTTTCATTTTGGTTTTTGGGTTTTGTTCTCTCTTTAAGTATTTAAGAATTGTTGACTTCATCATGACTAAAGTAATAGAGGATAATCTGACATATTTTTGTTTTCTATGATTTTTGCTTCATATGGTGAATCCAAGTTTAGTAATGCTTTTAGTCCTATTGTTCTATAGTTTGTATCAACTACATACTTTACTTATTAAGGTTTTAGAATTTTTATTTGTGTATATGCACACATCATGAGAGATATTTTAGAATATTTTCTTGAGAGAGTTTATATAGCATACTTTTACTGTCTAAAGAAAGGTTAAGAGGCATATGGCCAAATGTTAAAAGGCATTTGTACAGTGTGCTTAATAATATGACTTAAATTATGGTCAGCCCTGAAGAGGTCAGGCAGTTTAGTATCGATTGTTGTTGGTCACTTCCAACTATCCTATAATTTCTATTCTATTCTATTCTATTCTATTCTATTCTATTCACAACATTCAATTTATTAAAGAAATAAGCATACATCATAATTAAATGCCCCTGAGAAACAAATGAGTACCATGTGCAAACAATGAAAAACACCTCTAGTACTGTTTGTAAGTCATAAATTAAATGTAGAAAAAATAAACAGTTGCAAAAAGAGACACAGTAGTTGGAGGAAAAAATTGCTTAGCAGACTCAGGTTCAAATAGTGCCAGGAAGTCTTAATGGATGACTGTAGTCATTATCTAGCAGTTCACAAGTGTTTCTTTGCTTTTCTTATGAAAATAATTTCAAGAGAACTCTGGATTCCAAAAAAATTCATGACTCTAAATTTCTCTTTTTAAAGAGAAGAAATCTCTCTATGCATTTGTAATTTTTTAACCATATATTCTCAGTTTGAGGAAATGTATATGTTTTGATGATTCTACTTAACATTTTTTTACAAAATTTTATAATTCTATGGATATCTCCATTCCCTATCTTTCTCTGTTTTTTATTACTTTCTTGTAAGCCTTTATAATTTTTCTGTCCTTTCCTCATTCTTCTATAAGAGTGCTTGCCTTTTGCTTTTTGACGTCTGGCTTTATTTAGTATCTTAGAAATGGCCAGGAAAAAATGAATCAGGGAGAAAAAATCTTGCTGCTGGGTGTTCTCTATTAAACCAGCATTTCTTTTTCCTCCTGCCTTACAGGAGAATTTATGATGGTAGAAGGCAGGAAGACTTTAAAATTTGTTACAGAAAATTAAATCATATGCCAATGAAACTTCTGAAAAAAAAAAAAAAGGATGTTATGAGAGAATTATCTTTTTTTTTTTTTAATTCTGATAAAAGTGTATGATAGATCATTACTTTGGGATTATTCAATATAAAACTTCTAAGGATTTGTTAGAAAATATGTATTCATATATCCTAGTTTGTTTTTTTTTGAGGTCTACTTAAAAGCAGGAAGAAGAAAGAAGGAGTAAAGATGGAGAGGTTTTTTTGAAGAGTTCATTAATATTTTTAAAACTAGCAGATAATCGATCTGCAAATGTCCTCAGGGATTTTTGGTTTCTTTGTTTTTGTTAGTGAAACCCAGAACTACAAAGATTGGAGTCTGAAGAAAGTAAATGTATTTGGCAGTCAGATTTCTAAGATTATTTGTATATAAAATGATTTGTGTATAAGAAGTTTTCTTCTTAGAATATTTTAAAAGTTTCAAGAAATGAGCATAACACATATGTAATCTAGCACTCAAACATTTAATCAGTGAATTACACTTGTTTAATATTTCATTATTCTTTTGGAAATACCTATTTGATATGTACAACAAATCCACATATAAGTTCTGTTTCGTGGATGAGCTCTATAATGGATGATTTGTTAAGGTCAAGGTTTTTATTAGACAAAAAGTGATAATACCCTAAACTTCTTGATATGCTCCCACTTGGAAAGAGGAAAGGAGATCATTTTCTTCATCCAACAGTCAGGTCTGGAGTGCTTAGAAGGAAGAAAGGGAAAAAAAGAGTCAGCCATACAGATTTTAATAAATGAGCTGTGGTAATGTTTTAATTGAATTCTTTTCTTTTATACTTCTTATCAGTTTTCTTCTCAGATCTAATTTTACCTATTCATGTTTTTTGCGCATCCTGCAGTTCTTAATTGTTTTCTCATTACACTATCAACGTTTGCTTCTATAATTGATTTTTGTCTGATGTGTTGTGTCATTACTTTCCCTTGGTATTTCATGTTTTCTTCTTTTGACCACAAACTGCTGGTATAAATCAGACTTATTTTAGTTAGAATATTTTAAAAAAAGTAGTGAAATTAGAATTTAATATTAAAAACCACATATTAAATATATTTCCTTCCTTTTAATATTTTTTTCAAATTAGAAAAATTTTATATACTTATAGAATACAGTAGAAAAACTGCAATTTTGATCATTTAAAATTAGTAATACAGTGCAATAATTCAGTGTAATAATGCAAGAGTTGCAGTAATTTGAAATATAAATCTTCTACACACTTTGATTTTACCAGGTTACTTTAGAGTTTAAAGGGGAGAGGGATGTGGGAAAATGGGTGGACGCGGTGGGTAGTAAATAAAAAACGAAGATCAGCACATGTAAAATATCAAAAATTTATTAGTATGAAAAGTGGGTGTTTCACCACTTGATTTTCTTTTCAACTTCTGTATGGCTCTTCAAATTAAGAAATTTTTAGCCTATGCAGTTCATGCTGTACTACAAAAACTGATTGAAAATTCATGTTCTCTCATGCTGACTTTCAAGGTGCAGAAAGGTTCTAGAAGATAGTGCTGCATTAGTTGGTGTGTTGGGTTACAGTGACATTTATTTGGGTAATCAATAGGTTTAGAGATTTTTTTAGTGGTGATCTCTAAGATACCTGAATATTTAACTCTTGGATTGTTAGAATTTGGAAATTATGGCTAGTTATGAGTAGTATGAGTAGAGAATATGATGCAAATGCAAAAAAAAAAGGTAACTGACCTTTTTATGAGTAGTGAGTTGTAAGTTCAATGCATTTAGGCAGCAGATGTACTTCTAGAGGAAATGCAATGAATTAGACATGTGCCAAAGGTGAACTGGAAGTATCATGCATGATGTATTTGGTATATCTGCATATGCACAGCCAATGCTGGAAGTCCAAAGTATACAATACTCGTTTCTGTCGCTAGAAATTGCGGTTGTGAGTAACATCTGCCATCACCATATATTGAAGGTTTTGAATAATTAATGAATTACTGGTTCTGCACAAGTCAAAATCACTTCTACACTTTATTCCAAACAATTTTTTTTCTGCTTCTTCAGAAAGAAGTTGAAAATTTAATTCCTATTCATTTCTCAGATAACCTAACCTCAGGTTTTCCTGTAGTATTATGCTTTTGCATATGCATATTTAAGTAGGGCAGGATATATAATCTTGCAATAATGGCTTTGATGTTATCATATTGTTCTCCATGTCTGTTAGCTGAATGATAGTGAATATAAGATAAGAGTAGTTCTGGAGAGGGGAAGGTCTGTTTCCATTGCTCTGTATACTTGAAATAATGCAACATGAGTGCCTGCTTTGCATAGAACAGTGTTGTTTTAGTACTCAGCGTTTGAAATATTGTTTATATTTGATTTGAAAATTTACAAAATATAGAAAGGACAAGCTGGATACTTCTGTTACATAAATGCTATTGCACAACCAAAAAAAAAGTGAATTTGTCAGTTGACGGTGTTTTAAACAAATGTCCTTCACATGGCTATATTACCCTGATGCTTCCATATTGTACAAGCAAAGTTTCCTTCTTGAAATTTTTTCTCATTTGGCCCTCAAGACGCACTTTTTCAATGAAGCTAGAACTGTGTCAACTGAACAATTTTCATTCAAAATGAATTTTCTTTCTAGTGTTTGAGAGCTTGCTGTACTTTAGGTTGTTATTAAAATTTTACTTCTAAGTGGGGATTTTTTATGATATATGTGCTTAAAACTTCTTTACTTGAGGCCTTTTTTTAATGTAGTGCCTATCCTGAAGTATTAAATGCTGGAATTGTCACTCAGTCCTTTCTTACAAGCGTTTGCATGAAGCATGCCTGCTTATATTGCATACATGCACATAAGACTTTGGAAAAATATACATAATTACACAGCCTTTTTATTAAAGAAAAGAAAAAAAGACAATATTTTAGTCTTTATGTGTGCCTAAAATTTTGCCTGTAAATATTAGAATCTTCATTATCTTACAAGAGAGACCATTTTGGTCAAAAGCTTCGAGAAAATATTTCTGAACATGTTTCACTTTATATTGGCTGCTTGAAAAGTGTGAATGTCTCTGGTGTGTCTATTGACTGAATATTAGCTTACACATCTGTAATGAAAAAAATTCTTACTTTTATTACTGGAACTTCTCTCCTTAAAGCATTCAGATCCATCTTCCTTTACAGAAAATATTGCACCTTCTAACTTTAGAAAAAGTTACAGAGAAAGAGTGAGAAGGAGAGAAAGGTGGAGCTGTTCAGTCTGAAGAAGTAAGGGCTTTGTGGAGACTTAGGAGCACCTTCAATTTTCATAAAGAGGACCTAAAAGAGAGCTCTAGAGGGAGTTTTTACATAGGCAGGTAGTGATAGGACAAGGGGGGTTGGCTTTAAGGTCAAGGAGGGTAGGTTTAGATTAGATATTAAGTTCTTTACCTTGAGGGTGGTGAGGTACTAGAACAGGTACTTGGTACTAGATGATCCTTAGATCCCTTCCAATCCAAACCATTCTGTAATGCTATAATAATAATTATGTATTTGTATTAAAGTGACTTGAACTAGGAAAAAAGTATGAGCTTGAGCAGAAATCCCAAGGTGGATGCCTAATTTATTTTCAGGGTTTTGACATAATCTCTGATTTGATTTCACAGAGTTCTGATGCTACTCTTTATGCTTCATCCAGTCATGTGATCAAAAATAGATTTAGGATTGTGAGAGATTTATTCACATAGGAGATGTGCACCAGTGTTCCTTCTTCATCAAAAATAAGCAATATTAATAAACAAACCTGCTGTCTTTATAAATTTAAAACCAACCAACCAGCCTAGAAGCCATATGTATTTAAAGTATCATTAAAAAAATATTAAGCCTCTCCTTGTATTATAACACTGGAAAGATGGTATGTTATATAGGTTTTTATAAATTTAGATTATTTTTAGAATATACTTTTGTCTTATCACTACCTGCCTATTATATTTGCATGTCTCCACAGGAGTATTCTACTTCGTTGGTGTAATTTATTTTCTTGGCTCTTGGCTGTGCAAATATATGAGAACATACTAATCTGACTGTATTTAAATATTTTTACTGTTGTTACTTCTGAAAACTTTTTCTTGAGATAAATGGGCATATAAACTCATTTTATGCAAAAGTAGGTATTTAAAGACCAGATTAACTGATCTCTTAAAGTGTCTGTTTTTCTTTGTGGATGGGCTTAGATGTGTACAACTGCACAGTTTGTAGTTATTAATCCATCCTCTGAGAATTTTGAAAAGTGAAATCCACTTTCAATACTTACTGTCATGTGTTTGACATGCAAAAGAATCCTTATTTTGCCAAGTATAAAATAATCTATTTATTGGGTAGGAGATTTTTTTTTTAATGATGGGGTTATTTTTATGTATGTTCATGCATTTGCAGCCAACACATAGTTTAGAATCAGCATGTTTGCCATATAAATTTCTATACCTACTCCTTCACAATGTATTCAGACACTACTGTTCAATAAATCAACATACAAACCCCAATTCAGAGTAAAATTCTTCCCTTGTAAACATGCTTTAAAGAACTGGAATTTCTTGCTGTCCTAGTGGTATTTAATAGTCTTGGCAAAATGATTTTTTGAATCAATCAAAAAATCTTTGATTCATTTCACCGCGGTCACCAAGACGCTCTTAACTATTTGCAGTTCCACCTTAGATCTTATGAACTCTTTTGTGTGCATAGACTAGGGATATGCCATCTACATGCTTCAGAATGATTAGAAAAAACTGAAAAAAAGAAATGCAGGACAGTCTTCCATTGTTAGTGTGTTGTTTTGATGACTTCTGAAAATAAAGGAGAAACATATCTCTAATGAGAACATTTAAACTCATTCCAGCATCTGAGATCATATATTCAAGACCACTCCCGTCTTGCTTAGGTGCTGGAAGAATAACTAAGCCTGTCTTCTGATTTATGAGGAGTTATTTTAAACTGATCCTTGCAGAAAGCCAAAAGAGAGTTGGAGCTATGGTCCAACATTCCTATTTACATAGAAATAACATTTTAGAAAGCTCAGACCATGATGAAATAACATTTTAGAAAGCTCAGACCATGATGAGAGAACGTTGCTGTTATTCCAGTATTTCTCTGTAGTATGAAAGTAGAGTTCTTCAGTCTATGATTTCCCCTCAGGATAGAATTGCTTATGGACTTCAAGTAATTTGGAGAGCAGGAGGGTCTTCTCCTATTAAGAGTAAAAAATTCCAAAATCGAGTACTTTGTGTTAATATATATGTTTTTCTTCTGAAGTACTGTACTTCCCAGAGCCATTATCAATGTTTATATATGACATTATAACACACAAGTAATTTTGCATTTTGCCTTTTGAGATATTATTGTTTCTGTATTTATAAGAAAATTTGATCTCTTCAATCAAAGATGTTAAAATATTTATTAACGCATCCTC
Organism: Zonotrichia albicollis; assembly: GCF_047830755.1. Classification (NCBI taxonomy): domain Eukaryota; kingdom Metazoa; phylum Chordata; class Aves; order Passeriformes; family Passerellidae; genus Zonotrichia; species Zonotrichia albicollis. The sequence goes on from NC_133819.1 coordinate 140,147,201, forward strand.
TACCTATCCTATAAATTGTCTTTCCTAGTAGAATGCTCTTTCCTCTGAATCCTGTTCTTCTGTGCTTAGTAATGATACTTTTATTCATAAAAAGATATCAATAATATTTTGCTACTGTGGTATTTATACCTAATGTAAATGTTCTTTGACTATCCATTGATTTTCTCTAAGAAGTAATGGGTATAAAAAATTATTTGATGAAGTACAGTGTATCTACTTAGGCTAAGTTCTCCTAGATGCAGCTCCTTTAATTTCTGCTGTCTTCATCAGCAGAAATTGCTTGTAGACAAGACAAAACAACTTCTATATAGTTTTAAAAAATATATAGTGGCTATAAAGCCACTTAATTATATTGTACATAAAGTAAACTTAGAATTTAAAATTTTTAAGCAGGTCCATTTTAATTTATAAGTCACTGCTTACAGCCAAGACTATTAGAGATGAGGCACTTAGTTTAATGACTGAAAAGGAAAGTTTCTTGTAGAGTATTTGCTTATTCTTGCTTAATATTTTTGTATAAGTTAAGTTTTGGGGTTATTCTCTTTTTATTAGTTGTTTTCTTTCAAAGATATGTTGAGGCCACAAGGTTTGCCTGGATTAATTGTTTATACCATAAAGCCAGCCCACAAGAAGGACTTTGACAAAAACAAATGAGCTCTGGGCTTAATGGACAGGTGGGAGACAGCTATCTACCATATCACATTTTGCAAAAAACAATTTTCAAGCTAGAAGGAAGACCAGCTGCAGAACCAACGGCAGAATACTATATTGTATTTTATTTTCCACATTCAAATACCTTTTTTCTTCCTTTGTCTTTTTCTTTTCTCACCACAGAAGAAAAAGCTATTTTTGGAGCAAACATAATTTTAATTCTTTTAATTTTCCAAGTTCCATAAATGTGTGACAATGTTTTACGCAATGATGTGGTGCATAATAAGCACTTCTAGCCATTTATTTTTTTTTTTTTATTATTTATGCAGGAGAAAAAATATGTTGCAAGTACCATTTCTTTGTCAGGTATACAAACTGGTCTCAATTTTTTTTTTTTTGGTAAATTGTTTCACACCAAAGGTGCAAAATCTGAACTAGTGAGGTAGCCAGTACTCAAATTTGTATATACTTCCATGATGAAATTTGTCAAATGAAATATTTTAGATTGTATTGCCTGATACATGTTTTTGTTTTTGTTTTTGTTTTTAACTAGTGAAAAAGGCCATAGATTTTAAATCTAGAGGATTTAAATTGTTTCCAGGGAAAGACAACAGCAACAAGTTTTCTATCTGTGAGTGTACTCCTTTTTGTTACTTTTTTCTAGTGCAAGAGTGAAGTTTGTGGTGTGCTGTTTGTGTGTAGTTATTTATGTATTCTGATAATAGAACTGGTTTCTCCAGTCTGCATGGTGGATTTTTAAGTTTGGTTCTACACCAAATACAGCCTTTCTATAAATCTGGCATTGTATAAAGACATGTTATCTTGTCAATAATTTTGCAGTAAATTTACAGTATTTGAAAGGAAACAAATATTCAGCCTTCTAAGTGTCAGCTCTAAATTTAACTCTGAGTAAGAGATCCGTTTTTTTAAATTGAACATTAGAAGTAGCATCAAATGCTGTGCAAACTATAGCATATCCTCATTTACAAGTGCACAACCACATATAAGGTCACTAAGTTTGCACATATAAGGTCATTAAGTTTGACATTTTAACTGATTAACTAGGTGTAGCTTTAAAAATTCTGGAGGTGCTTGGTGCCTTCAATTTTAGTTACAGAAATTAGAAACTCAAAGTGCTTGACATCTCAGTGGACCAAGTCCTGATTAAATCACAAGGAGTCAGGCAACTTTCTAGCACAAATTAAACATGTGTGTCTCTAAATGTATTGAAAGGATGCTTTTGAAAAAGAATATGCCATTTTTATAGAGGCCTTTTTGGAATAGAACCACATTTTATATATTTAAAAGCAAATAAAAAGGACTAAATGTTTAGCATATGTTGGATTATACTACATTTCATTACTCTTCACAGGACTGAAAGGATTTGCTTTTGAAGCTCTCTAGGTTGGACATGATTGAATTAATTATTTGTTTAAGTATCTGTGATGAATTCAGTTTATAGAACTTAGCAGTGTTAGCATATGTTTTTATTTTCAGTGCTAGATTTTAAACTGCCAAGGTATTATTTTTTTAGACAAAGATTTCTCCAAGTACCATGACCCTTTAGCATTCACCAAGTCAGAAAAATAAAGAAAAACACACTTCTGTTAAATATTTGTAATGTCATGCATTGCCTTATTCAACTTCTCTGTAAACTGCATCACCTAAATAGTTCTGTCAGACATTTCTGGTTTATTTGAAAACTTTGTATCAAGATATTTAAAAACAAATATTCTTTTTATACCTTTTGGATGAGTGGAAAACAAACTGATTATGCAGAAGAAGTAACAGTAAGATAATTACAGTAGTGTTTATAAAGTACATCACTGAGGTCTCTGCCTAATGGCCCATCTGTGATTCTGTAGTTATAAATAATATTACAATAATAATACAATGGATGATAAAATATATTATTTTGCACTAATCATTACATTTTCTACTATATAAACTTTATTAGGAATTCCATATTTATAGTGAAATACCAGATACTCATGATATCCAAAGTTGATTGCTATGAAATTAGTGATGAAATTTATCAACATATTTTTGAAGGTCTTTAGATATTTTGTTTTCATATTCTATATGAAGCTGGAACTTCTTTATATTTTTTGCTATTGATTATGCAGAATAGATTACATATATGAGTCAATAATAAGTGAAGGTGAAAACCTGGGTGATTTGTACCATTAGTGACCATAATCTTGTCATAAATAGATAACTAATGTTTTATATTATAGTTTAGCAATGATTCTCTAGTCACTTTGGTAGCTTAGAATATTGAAGAAATAGTACTTTGTAAGAAGTTTATGTATTTGGCTGTTGACAAGATAATTTTCTCAGTGTGCCCTCATCTGGGTCTAGTGTGATTGTAGTACAATGACAGATAGGGTCCTTTGAGAAAAACAATAACCAACATTTAACTGTTAGTGAAAATAAGGATAAGTGAATATCTATTTTACATTATATCTCTTATTAGTAATGTCTTTAGAAATTTTTTTGTCTAGCATTGTCATCTGTATGTCCTTTCATCATTTTACACATTTTTTGGGTTTTATTTAATGTATCAATCGTATAACATTCAATTGTAATGCACAGGTGATTTTCACAGAGTAAAGCCAGAAGATATTTGATATAGTGATGCACTTTGAAACAAGTAGGCATCAGCTTCAGTTTAGAAGTGTTGACACTGACAAATGAATTAAGTGGTGGATCTAATTCAATCTGGATTTGAACTGTGGATTTCTTGATACCAGTTTCATGACCAGATCATGAATTAATACTTTTCCTAGATGCATTTAATTTACTACAGGAAACCCTTTAATTGCTTATTGTGCACAAGCATCTGGGGTGTAAAACAAAAGTATATAGACAGACATCTGTGGAATTACATAGGGCTGTAGACTGAAAAGCCAGGCATTGTGTCTATCAATACAAAAATCCTAAACTGTGAAATTACTTTTCATTAGGCACTTTACAGAAACCAGAATGGCTTCAAGATTGTGTAAATGTATTTTGGAATTGGGATCAAATTAGAAATTAATATCTACCTATAAAATATTTCTCTGTATTATAAGTGGATTATATGTCTTTATTTTTTTAATTTAATTATTTCATAGATTTTCTTTAACATAATCCTTTATATTTTTGTTTATGAGTACTGATAATTCCATATATTATCATTTCAAATTATATCCTGTAGAATGTTTCTAGGAATAAAACTTTATCCAGAAATTGTTGAAAACCAATAGGATTTTCAAGCTTCCATTTCTGGTAGAAATCAAAGTGTATAATAGTTCTTGTGTCTTGCAATCCAGCAGAATATTCTTTTTATATGAATATTTGCTCTGTGTATGGGGAAAAATTATGTACAAAAATAAAAGAATTATTTGAAATATTAAAACATGAACTATAATAAATAGAGATAATATTGTTCAAACACTATTTTTTACGGTAAAAATTTCTTCTGTATGCATTGATTTACAATGCATGGCCAAATGGCACTGTTATAATTTCTAGAATATTATCAGACATCAAGAATAATTTTTAAATTATAGTTTGAATATATATTTAATGTCAGAAAAGTTTGAATATGTTCTATTTATATGCAGGCTACTTTTGATGATTCTGAGTTTCTCACATCCCATAATGAAGCCTCCAATAGTTCAAAGAGAGTGTTAAATTCTAAATGCTTATGCAACAAGATGGCCTTGACTGCTTTCCATGCAGTCCATGGAGTGGTAGCTGTCAGATATATATATAGATATATTTCAACACTAGCATGAATTTGGGTTTCTCTATCTAATATGCTTTCATCACATGTACATCTATTGGGGGAGGAAAAGACTGAAATCTGAAACCAGGATGGAAGACTCCTCCTGCCCCAAAAGTCCCCTGAACACAGAAATGCAGAGATTGCCTTGCAGTGTTTTTAAAGCAACCTTTGACATGTTACAGGTGTCTTGGGACAGAGGAGAGGAAATTCTGTGGTTCCAGCTGACGAGCCCTGAGCTTGACAGGCTTTTTGAGCAGAGTGCTGTGTTGAGATGTTCTCTGCTTGAGCCTGTGCAACATTTGCCTTTGGCCTTTGTCTTCCTCAGGGGTACCAAACCAATTCTTCCCTTTCTGTGTGTGTAAGAAGACAAATTTCAAGGAAGAGAAACACCCAAGGATTCTGAATTATATTTCTCTTAATTAAAAGCTGAAAGTTAATGAACAGCCTTTAAAAGTATAGTTACAATCTACTTTTCTTTTTTTTTTTTTTTAAATCCAACAGTGTGGTTACCCTAATTATATGCAAACCTTTTATTTAAAGGGAAGTAAAATTCTGATAGTGCAAATCCATTGGGCTGGTTCACCAGTAATAAAGATTAATACAGGTTAAAATATTTCCCTGCTTAATACAAATTACTTGGCCTCATGTCAACTTTTTTTTTTTAATATTTTTCTGTCAAGCCATGAATTTATCAAATAATATCAGACTAGCATTCTTTGCTAATTTTCCGCTTTTGTGAACAGGTGGTTGAATATGCTGAGATATGATTGGATTGTTATATACAAATTTCTGGAAAAATACAGAGAATGGTTCACAGGAAGTTTCTGTCTGGAGATCCATTTTAGTTTATAGTAAGATAAATGTATGCAAATCAAACTGGCACTTTGAGTTTACCTTCAGATCACCATATTTTGGGTATATATCCATTTTCAATACTGATTAAGGACAATTCTCTCAGCAGGAGTTTACGCATTCAAGTTTTATTACAATTCAAGGAGAAAAGGTCAGCTCTTAGTGGAGATGACATTTATTAGCTTATGTTCAGAATAAAATCTTACAGCCCTAAACCTGATGAACATTCCTTTAATGTTAATGTTTCTAAAAAAATAATAAATACATTTCCATATGGATTCAATAATATTGCAAACAAAAAATAGCTGATTAATACATCTGATAAAAAAAAACTTGTGGATTTTTCTTTGGAAAATAACCCAGAAAATACATACTTTGTTAATTATAGGGAGAACAAACTTATGTATAGAGTTGATATGGGTGATCATATTCTGTAGATAATCTGTTTTAAAAGACTTAAAAGGAAAAGGATATACTTTCATATTTGTTAATTGCTTGCCTCTGTATTTTCTAAAAACTTTGTTTCTTTATCTATTTTTTGTTTATTTTATTTTGTTGTTGTTTGTTTTTGTTTCTTTTTTTCCAGTAAATGAGGGAGGTATTAAACAGGCGTCCAATTTGTGTCCAGATCCTGGAGAACCAGAAAATGGAAAGCGGATAGGCTCAGATTTTAGGTAAAATATAAGTTCTATTGTATAATTTCTATAACACTGAACTTGGAAAATGAATATGTTGAAAATGTATTTGTGTTGCTGATTACTTTTTCAAAACTGACCTTCTTAGTAAAAAGTGCACTATAATTCTGTATAAAATTATGTAATGCAATATAGCATATACCTAGTGTGCAAATAGATAAAATACCTGCCTAGGAGAGATCATATATCTCTGAAAATCTGAAAAAAATAGGATTGAAGGTAAGTTTAAGTTATTTTCTTATGTAAATACTGTGTAAGATTTATAAATATTGAGCATACATGTTTTACTAGAGGGTTTTGCAAAGGACAAAGTAAAACTGAATACAACACAAGAAAAACAATAAAATCTCAGAGAGAAATTTCAGATCTTACAGAAATATTCATTCAGTCTAATAGAGAAATTACAGTCCCTACAGTGTGTTTTCAGGAACCCAGAAATTCTAAATATGCAGATGTATTTCCTTAGTAGTCCTCACATTGACCTAGAACTCTTAATACAGACCATTTTTAAATTATTTTTTCTTCAATTCACAGCTATCTTTGAAATTCCTTATCTTGTAAGATAAAAAAGGCCTTCAGTATTCTTTCAAAATATTCTGTTGTTTTATCAGTTAACTTGACTCCAGTATCACCAGTGGTTGATGAGTAGAGACACACATAATGAATTTTTAAGAATGTTTTGGATTAATTTTAATTTCTTTTCTGAATTTCTGATTTTTTCCTTTTCAATTGTTGAACATTTATTTAAAAGGGTTAACATGCATACTATTTTACATTTGACATACAAAGACACTTCAGACGGTATAAAAAAACCCTATGTTCTTGTTTCACAGCATATGCTAATTTCACATTATGTTTACAAAACATGAAACACCTTAATGATGAAAGAAAAAAAGAAAGAAGTAGAAGGCTGATAATTTTAAAATTAATTGGTTTTAATACATTCAAGTTTGATTTCTATATATTTTGTATTGTGCATATCACATAGCACACTTCTAAGCATTTGAAGGAAACTCAGAGTAATCTGGATATACAAAGATTTTACAAAAATATGATTTTTCATTCTCTTACATAACTTCTTGTTCCTTTTTGTGTGTGTGTTTTGTCTTTTCTCCTTGTAATCAAGCAGAACACAGGACTGAAAACTGCATCCTAAGTAAATATGCTAGCTAGCAAACAGTTATTAAAATTTCTTAATTTTTCATGTCTCCCTATTTCTATAGTTTTGAGAAAAGCAAAAGCTCAATGTGCATCTGAGAAAGCTTTATAACTAATTTTATAAAAATGCAATTTCTTGTGTTGGTTTTCAAAATAAAAAAGCATATATTTTCAGAGAAATAAAAAAAAAAGTATTTAACTATAACACTTTCTAGAATCATTACTTTGGATGATATTTTGTGTTTTAACCTCAAAAACATGGCTTGAGAGCAGCAGCATTTGACAGACAACCTGCCAGTTCTTTTCTAGTGTTAGCTCTGCAAGTGATCATGAAAAGACCTACTTACAGAAATTATTCTAGTTAAACTTATGTGAGGGCAGTACCTCGAAAAAGATATGATGATGATCATGTCCTCATCTTTCTTTTTAGAGCAAAATGTTAGGATTTCAGTTAGCATTATTTTTAACTGCATACTGGGATGATGTATCAGGCTTTCCTATTTCAAATGCATTGATGAGAAAATGAAAGGAAAAGGCATTCAAATTACTGAACAATAGTATAAAAGATCTAAAGTACCAGCATCAATGTCTTTTCCAGTGTTTCTTTTCCCTAATTTCTCATTAATCTTGGTGACTTGGTAATTATCTTAGAAGTCCCCCAATAATCTTTCTTAATTTATACTTGTAAAAAACAGCACTGGTGCATATTAGTAAAACATGTGCATTTAACTTGGATTGAAAACTTCATACATTGATAAAGGTATTACAGGACACAAAATCAGACTAAAAATTTTCAGCAGATTTAATAAAATGCCTGTTAAAATTAACCTGGTCTCAATTCCTGACATTATGATAATTGTCGTTCAATTGCTTCATAGGCATCCAAAGTAAGAATGTTACAAATTATTGTTGTGTTACATTTACTTAAAAGCATCTAGTACCACGGAGAATAGTTTTCATTCTGGCCTATACCTGGCTAATAGATAAATAACACACTTTCACCTTTTCCTTCATGAAGTCACTGTCTCTGTAATGAAGGAAATAGCTTTAATTTAAGCATGACTCTTTTTTCCTTTCTGAAAAGAAAGTACAATTCCAATTACAATGCCTTCATTTGAAAACACAGTATTTTGAAGAAGAGTTTAGATCTATCTCTACTAAGATCAATCAAAATTTGATTTCTGTAAAATTAAATATATTTTAGAGAAGAGCATGCTCTTGTCACATCTCCTTAGTTTTCTTTAAATGTGACGGTGTAGGCTTGGAAGCATTGTATTTCAGTTTTACTTCTATTCTGATTATAAACACTACCTGCTCTCAGCACATTAATTTCCTCTTATATGGTTCTTACACAGATTTACAAAATCTCTAATGCAAGCTCTTAGACAAACTGGAGCATTCCATGACATTATTTGTGGCCTGTAATTCTGTGTTTAGCCTTCTGGATATTTTTTCTAACATTAAAATTCCCCATAGCTGTATTTTGGGGTATTAAAGGCATTGTTTCTGGTGCTAGATGCATATTTGAGCATACAAGGTTTTGCATGTTGAAATAAAGTCAAGAAGACTTACTTATAGCTGCCAGTTTTTCCTGTATTGAAAAAAACCATTCTACTTCAGAAAGAAAACTTCCCATCCATCCGTAGGAGTTTCTTAAAATTTCAGACACAATAGTGATTATTCAGCTTGAATTTACAATTTTACTTTACTTGTCAACCACTGAAATAAATCTTTTTAAATCTAATAATAAATCTTTCTCACATGTCCAGTTTTAGAATGAATGCCATTATGTAAAAATATAAGATGTAATCGATCAAATAGATAAAAGTTTTCACATGGTTTTGTTTCTATTTTTCATTATTTCTAGTGGAATAAACATATTCATATCCTGAATTATCCTTTAACAGGAGTTTTTTTATGAGGCATACATGTTCCTTCACACCATCTCAAAGTTCTATCTTCATGGCATGAATTAACGAGCCCATCTCTATCCCTCCACCTCTGTAGTGTGGTCCCACTAGGATTTAAAGATTTAAAGAATTCTGATCTAGCCTGTATCACAACAAAGCAGTAAATACTGTTGGACAAAAATGCTAGTATAGTCTTAAAAAATATACATTCTACTGACAGAAGGAAGAATATGAAGTTTTTGATAAGGACATAACAAGTCCATGTAAGTCACCAAAAGGTTGAATTACAATATAGTTAATGATTATATCATCTTTCATTTTATATAATAAATTGATTTGTAGTTCTTTTCTTTGGAAGAATGAAATTCAGCATTAATTGACTAGATTGACTAGAAGTTTCACATTTGTTTTTCCTTTAATCTTCTCTGAATCACCTATCCTTCACTGCAGATATGCAAGGTGAGCTTCTAGACTTGGAAACTTGAAGCCAAACATCCTAAAAATGAACCAAACTTGGTTTGCAGCTTGAGATATGAGGCTAGTTTATGGGGGATCTGTACACCTATCACTTTTTAACTGTAAAGTGGATCCTTTGTCAAGAACAAGTGTCTGACAGTAGAAGCTTTGCAAAAAAAGATTACACTTTTTTTTAAAGATGACTTACTAATGACTTCCATAGTGTCAGGAAATCCTCTGGAACTGAAATTTAGTCATCAGTTTAGTTTTCTTCACCACACAGTAAGGATTTTTCTTGGTCAGAAATTTGGAAGATTTAGATATTCTAACATTATATCATGGAATCCTAGCATTTTGCAGTAATATTTCCATGTACAAACTTATCTGTGAAAATGTTCCTATGGATGTTCTTGAGAGAGATGCTGTGACAGCTTAGGTCTCATACTGTGACTCAGAGACAACAGTAGGACCTATCTCTAGCTTGCACATAAAAAAAAAAAATATGGATCAGCAGTGTGTAGAAAGTTGCCAGGTTAAAAAAAAAAATCACTGTTCATAATCTTGAAAACTTACATGTCTTTACTTTCTTTTGCTGCAGACAGTAGAACAAATATATGTGTTGATCATTTCTTTATGCTAGGATTAAAATACATGCTATTGCTAAATTAAAAATTTGATAGAGATGGACTTTAAGAACTGATTAATTATTTCTGGCTGTACATTTTCTTCTGTGACTAAAAACAGTGTCCTCTCTCAAATTTGTTCAGTTGCAGGCATAAAATCATGAAGATGGTTTTGATTCCTTGCATAATTGATTATTTTTCAATAATAATTTTAAAAACTTATCAAATAATGGAGAAGAAGAACCCAAAATGAGGTAGTTTGCCACAGAAGTGCCAACTGTTACAATAATACTATTTAGTATAAACTTCACATGAAGTTCAAAATTTTAAACTTTCTCATCCTTTAGAGGTCCTATAGTTCATTTTGGATTCTTACTGCTTTTACTTTCTGCTGTTTAAAGATAAATCACAAATTTGAGGCAAATGACGAAAATTTTAAAAACAGATACGAACTTAAAATTTTGTCCAGATTTGTATACTAACTCCCTTATTTATATATATCCAAATATATATAAAAAAATATATCCAAAGTTTGGGGTTTTTATGAAAATGCAAACCTAATGGCAATCATCTTTTGTCTTATTAGAAGCAGGAATTTGCTGATAAAGTTACTGAGAGACACTCAGGTCAAGCATTCATTTTTTGAGTTATGAACTGCTGCAGCACATTATGTTATATAATGCAAAAGTTTTGCATTAATTCAGGACAAATTAAGCAGTTTAGGTGAGTCATAGAAATATTGATTGGAAGGTCCTTCAGAAGGCATCCAGTCTATCCTCCTGCCCAATGCAGGACTAGTCAGATCAGCTCTGGCTTTGTTTAGATAATCCTGAAAACTCTCAGGATTAAAGATTTCACAAGAGTTTGTGTATGCTGTTCCAGCTCTGATCTCCTTTATTAAAGGAAATTTCTTGCAAAGTAAAATCTGAATCTTCCAAATTGTCCCTTGTATATCTGGCCCATTTAGAAAAGTTTGGCTTCATTATCTTTGTAATGGATCCTGAAATTGTTATGGTCTGCTACTAGATAGTGCCTTAGCTTTTCCTTTGTCAGACTAATTAAACCTAGCTGCGTTAACTTTTTATTGTAGGTCATATGCTTTAAGCCTCTGATTAATCTCCAAATTCTTGAGTTTTTATCAATATCTCTCTTGATGTGGGAGACAAAACATTGGGCTTAATATTTCAGATACAGCTTCACCAACTGAGAAATTATTTCACTTGATCTGCTGCCACCACTTCTAGCATTGATAGGTATATAGTTTGTCTTATTCAGGATGAGAACATGTTCAATAGTGCAAAATATTGCACCTCTACTTGTTGAGTTTCATGAGGTTTCTGTTTGCCCAGTGCTGGACTTTGCCAGGCTTCTGGATTGAAGGTCTGATCTTCAGTGTGTCAGCTACTTTTCCCATGGATCCAAAAATTCTGTCTCCCCATCAAGACTGAGGATGAAAGTATCAGGCAGCATCAGACCTTATGTTGATTTCCTAATGCTCAGATTATTACTCTCCTCTAGCTGAATATGAAGAGATTGAATTCCTACTCTTTAAGAACAGCTGCCAAGCAGATTTTTCTTATATATCAATTATGTGTGTAGTTTGTCAGCTCTCAAAGCACACTGCTGTAAAAAATATTCTCAGAAATGTTGTTGTTGAGCACTAATATACTGAGCACTCCTACATCTACCACTGGGCTATGTAGCCAGTCATTTTGTCATAGAAGACAATCAAGTTGATCAAATATGACTCAACTTGGTAAATTTGTGTATGTGCTCTTGATTTCCAGTTCATGCTTTACTAGAGTACATGTTCTTTCCAGAGATCAGTGTAAGATTCCTAGCATCTCCTTGCCCTTTGTGAAAGGTCATGTAATGTTAGCCTTTCTATGATCAGTCAGAACATCTCATTACAGTTTTTCATAGATGATACCCACCTTGAACAGACTCAGGGAGATTTTTCAGCTGCCTTTGGTGAAAGATATCTGACTATCTGGCCTTGAATACAGCTGCTTCCTTTTTCCTGTTGTTTCTAAGTATTGGCTGTCCCTCTACTTCACAAATTACGTTATGATACCTAGGAGCACACCTGCTCTAGAAATTGATGAAGAAAAGGCATTTTGTGCTTCTGCCTTTTCCATATTGAATTTCAGCACCACAAGATTGCTTCATCCATTTACAAATGAACCCACATTGTATATGAACTTGGTTTTGTGACTAATATACCCAAAGAAGCATTTTTGCTTTACCAGTGTGCCTTACTAGTCTTAGCTTTAGCTAAGGTCTCATTCAAAAGTCTAATTTAGCTACCCAGAGACTACTAAATTAGTGGATCCAGTTCAGTAAGTTCATTAATCATAAATGACCAGAAGATGTGCTATAAATGATCCCTGTATTCTAAAGATTTTCTCTGAGCATTAACTTTTCATCACTTTCAGTGTTAGCATACTTAATTCAATTGTCATTGACAGCATCCACAAACAATTTTGTTTTAATGAATATATTCTGATTCTGAAATTTTATGAAATTTTGATTCTATCCTTGATTTTTTTTTTCTTTTTTTGATGATGTATATTAATATTGTATACCACAATGAACAGCTTCATAATTATATCATGCTTCAGTTTTCTCGAGATTTTCAAAGCAGAAATAGTCTACTTTTAGGGGACTTCATCTAGTAAGCAGTTTGGACCAAATGTAAGTCAGGACATCAAACTGTCCTTATTTTTTCATGCTCTTTTTGGTCATTTATTCCCACAATCTGTTTTTGGACTACTCTACCAGTTTTATCTAAAATAATACCTGCCCACAGTTCAGAGGTTCCCCTAAAACCAGCTTCCACAATCTGATTTTATCACTCCACAATATTTAGTTCTCTAACATACCAGAAGGCTGAGATCTGATCTCTCACAGTCCTCCTACAGTACCTCTGGATATGTAATAGATGTCATCAATTTTATGCTATCAAGGTGCTGTCTTTGTCCTATAACACAATCCTTCCATCTTCTGAGATCCTGTCAAAAAAAAGAAAAATAGAAAATAAAAACTTAAAACCCTACTGAAATTGTTGCTGTGTCACACATCACACAAACCCTCATCAAACTCTTGGCCTATCTTTTATTTCATTTTGTTTTAGAGCTAATGATTTTTTCCTGGTAATTTGCATGTCCTGTTTGAATCTTCATCATATTCACTTCATGGGCCTCATGCACCTGCCAATGGAGGGAAGTGACACTTTACCCTTTTGTACTCAAGTAATCAAACTGATTTTAGAGAAAGATGATTTTCTAACTGAATAACTCTAGCTCACATATTAAAGGTATTGGAAAATATTGTCATCAGAAACAAGAAGAATCTCTCCTTTGATCACTGTGTGGGTCATTCTCTTAAGAGTTGGACTCCATGATCCTTGTGGGTATCTTCCAACTCGGAATATTCTACGATTTTGTGATTCTCTGATACTAGAAAATTTGGAAAGAGTTGAAAGAATTTCCATTTTTAAGAGTGTATAGATAGATAATTGGCAGCAAAATATTAAAAAATGGTAATCTTGACTCTGCTTTTCAGTTCCTGAGAGACACATTTTCTTAATATTTTCTTGACAAGCTCTCTATTATTGTCTTTTTTTAGTTGATCTTCCATAGGAACTAATCTCCTGCTCTTCCATTTTCTTTCTTAGACTGGTACTTTATGATCTGGTTATCTAATTGCCCTTAGTAGGTCTCACTCACACAGCATATATGTCAAAGATTTTGTACATTATCCAGTCCCACTCTGAGTCCAGTCATATGCTTATGGTCATATACTATTAAATATCAGTTTAATACCAAACTAATTTGGACAAGTAAAGTGGACTTCATAAATTTGTACTTTTCTGGATGATAGAAATAATTATCATGCTTGTACAGTCTTCATAATTATTCAGACCTCTGGGATTTTTCCCTGTTACAGTTGTTTTTTTTAACCAAGAGTTTAATTTTATTTGTAAATGGTGTATTTTCTGCTCTTTAAATCAGTCTGTGGCTAGTTAAAGGAAATATATTATCATGTTATTTTTCTTCACGTGTTCCTTTTTCTTTTCCTGAAAATAAAGATCCTCATATTTTCTCAACATGACTTTCTGAAGCAGATGATTATGAAAATCTGATCTTGAGAAAGATATTCGTGTCTTCCCAATTGCTACCTCTTGAATTTTCCTAACCATATAGTCCCTGTAGCAGCCGTGCATAACTTTTTAAATTAGTTGTAGACAATCTTTGTGGTTCATAGTTTTGAACTATCCTCCAACTCTATGATCAGCCTGGTGGGTCCTTTTCCTCAGTCACCTATAAAAGCCTTTTATCCTTACATTGCAAGAGCCTTTACATTATATTTACTTTCTTTATTTCAGTTTTTCACTTCTATATCTCCTTTTTGGTAGATTCTGCAGCTATTCCTTATCCCATTCTTTCACAAACATTCTTAGTCAAACAGGAACTGTTTTGGAACAGTTTATAGAGCTGTTACCCACGGTCAAATCCTCCTTTTGTGAGATATCTGTTCAGGTGACTGTATCATCTTTCATGTCCTCATTTTCTTAGTATCTATGTACCTGTAAGGCCCAGGTACTTCCCAGATTTCATCAACTATTTTGTGCTAACACTGTTCTTTTTCAAATATCTAACATTTCTAACTCCCTTAAGTTAATTCTTTTTCTGATAAGTATCAATCTTCTTTAGCAGCTTTTTTCATCATAGATGCATTTGAATAGATTACCTGAAAAAAGTTATTCCCTGGATTGTGCTTTCAGCCTTTTTATTTTTCTCTCTGCCTTTGTGAATTGAAGAATTGCAACACTAAAATGGCCATCCATCCATCCATCCATCCATCCATCCATCCATCCATCTATCCATCCATCCAGGGTCAGATAACTACATAGCTTACAGTGTTATACAGGAAGGCTGCTATAACAAACTCTTGGGGAGTTACTGCACATTTAATCTTAAAATACCCAGAGAACTGCATTCAGAGTGTAGCCAAGATCTTGTAAGTCACATGTGTGTATAAAGCATTTTACACTTTGCAGCTGTGACAGACAAGCCTTTAAAAACAACAGGCTGAAATCATGAAGTGTGAGGTGCTGATATCAGAGAAAGGCCTGATGTACTGGCTATTTTCAGCTATAATCAGGATTTGAAACCATAATGATATTTAAAGGAAAAGACTTAAGAATATACATTTATATATTGATTTATTCAACGTTTCCGGACTGAACAGCTCTTTTCCCTCTTCCCACCTAGCCTCAATCTTCCTCTCAGAAAAACTTAACAAACAACAATAAAAAAAAAAAAAAAAACCAAAACTAACCAATAAAAACAAACAAAAATCCAACCCAACAAACAAACAACAAAACAAACAACCAAAACCATTTTTCGGGACTTCTTGTTTTGTCCTGAGCTGTTTTCAGCACCAGATGTCAGCTTCATATAAGAAAGTATAAAACCTTTTCAAGCCAGCATTATAACTTCATAAATTATCACAGCTAAACACCTCCAAATATGTTTTTAGAACTCTTTTATTTTCTTCCATTAATTTGAGAAACATATGCCAGTTAAATGAGCAAATCCTCACATTCTAGTAACTTTCATTTGTTGTAACTTATCTAGTAGATGTTACATTCAAAATCTTGTTAGTGGCAAGAGTACAGAGACCACTTCTATGAAGTTAAGACTTTATAGTCTTAACTTCAAACCTAATTACAATCTTAACCTAGTAAACAAAATATAAAACAATACTATAACTAGTATTCTCACAACAATACAAATTAATATAGTATACTTTTATTAATAATATACTACTTTTTAAATACAAGAAACATTATTAATATCTAGCCCTTTTTCTCTGGTATTATGCTCCACCTTCCAATGCCCTCCAGCTCAAAAGCACTAGATTTCCTCAAGAACAATCAGGAATGGAAGATATTCACAGCATATTATTTATATCGTGAGGTCTTCACTGGGAGAAATAAAATGTTTATAATAGGAATTTCTGTTTCAGTCTTGCAGTTGACCTTTTGCCTTTTTTTCTAGATGATTCCCTTATATCGCTTTTCCATTCTTTCCTAGCTTCAATTAACATAAATAACTACTTTTAGTTACACAATGTCTAGATTTGTCAAATTTTTACTGTATGGAGGTCTGAAGTTAGGTCAGAAAATAGTCACCTGATTTCCAAATGACTGTTAAAAGAGACAAACCAGCTCCAGCCAAAGTAGACCCAGGGAGGGCTGAACAGGTGCACTATCAGGCTAGTACATAGCCTTCAGCATTTTACTATTGAGAGCAGAAATTTCTGGATTACACATTAGTATTGTTTGTCAAGACCATCATATCTAAAGGAATAGGAACAATGGACTGCTATCTGTTTGTTAAAAAATGCTTATTTTTATGTCATTGTTTGATTTTAGCTTGGGAGCAACAGTACAGTTCTCCTGTGATGAAGATTATGTGCTACAAGGTTCCAAAAGTATCACCTGTCAGAGGATAGCTGAAGTTTTTGCTGCATGGAGTGATCATAGGCCTGTGTGTAAAGGTAAACAGAAATTCTTACCCTCACAGAGATTATTCCATTTGGCATCCATCCATTGTTTTATGGCAAATCCTATTAAACTTTTTGTAAGTTCCTGAAATTTTAATCCTAGTGTCCTCAATTTCTTAATAAAAAAAATATTCTCCTATGCTGTTTTGTTTAACATGAACTTTGTATTTCAGCATGCTTGCTTCAGTAGGCGACTTACATTATAAATTTTGCTTCATAAGGAGCTGACACAAACCTATCACACCCTAATTATTAGAACTTATCAAGATGGATATCAAAATTGCAGTGATTTAATATAAAACCAGTAATTCATGAAGCTTCCTCATTACACATTTTATAAGCAGATAAGAAATTATTGAGTTTATAATAGGTAAGTAGTGGAGTAACAAGTCTACACCTGGTTTTGACCCCAAGCAAATGGATAAAGGGCAAAAAATTCAGTGAAAGAAGAAAAGCACAAAATAATTTTGCTGAAAATATTTGATGACCTAATACAGCAGCAAGTGGTATGATGAATACCTGAATCATGGAATGAAAGTATTAGTGTGTAGTTACAGATCAGATATTAATATATAATTAAAATATTAATGCACGCAAATACACAGAAATCATCCTAATCACAACAGGGTTTTCTTTTCTGGATTTCAAAATTAAAGTACTGGAAACAAGTGTCTGTTAGGAATATTTAAAATCAGTACAAATAATAGACATTGTGTGTCAAAGACATAAAATTCATTCCACCATAGAACAACATGGTTCCTTTGAGACCTTCACTATGAGGCTACACCAAGAAAAGGCAGCAGAGCTCATAATTCTTCTGCAGCACACAGGCAAAGGAGCTGTGCTTTACATCCCAACTCTGCCCCAAAGGATGGACTCACATGTTCAGATGGAGCAGCAAATTTTCTAGAACACTCACTGTTTTTCCTAACTTACTTCCCACATACAAGCTGCAAGAAGTCATACAATTTCTTATTAAATATATAGACAAAAATGCTTGGCATTAGTGTTACTGGTGACCCTAATGTCTTCAGCAACTGATCCTAAATGAGGAGCCTCCCTCTCACCTCTCTACCCTCTACTTCTTGCCAAGCAGCTGGTGTGACTTTGAACACACTCATCACCAGAGTACTGCTTCTCTGAGGGTGGTGCAAATGTGACACTCTTTCTAGAGAGTAATGTGAGTGAAGGAACAAGCCTTCATCCAGCAGCAGCTGCATCCTGTGCTCAGTATTGATCAAATACATATGCCATGGGAAAGTGCAATGCAACTCTCGGATTATTTCACATATCTAAGTGTCAATTTGTTTTATTCAATTATGCAAGACAGTCTGTCAGAATACAGTGGAAGAAATAGTTCTTTAGCTTTTGCAGTTTATGTGGTGTCATAATAATCACTGGAGAAATAGGATAGGCTCATGTTTAGTTGAGGTTGCTTGTCAGTTTTACATCTTCATACAGGAAAAGTTAACCAGTAGGGCATTCAGCAAAGATCTGAATATCAAGGAAAGAACAATAAAAGTGTTACTGACTTCCACAGACTAGGAATTTAGTGCCTTGAAAGTGTCACTTGAAAGCACAAAGGACATAGTTTATATCCTTTGTATTATTCATGACAGACATGCAAGCTATGTAAATAAGATTTTTTTTTTTACTGACATGCTATTGTAAATAACCATACAGACATTGAATTGAACTATTTGAAAATAAATACCCATTGTAATCTTTAAAAAAAGATAACACTGTTTTGTGTTAGTCTAACTTTTACAAGATTCATTTGAATTTTTCAGTGCTTTGGCTGTTGATTCAATGGGTTGTACAGGGGTTATAGAAGAAAAAAATGCTGACATGCCATACACCAACACATATGCACAAAAAACCCACCCATGCACAGTGATAAAGGTTTCTACTATTTAAATTTGTCTTTCAAGACATAGTGGAGGTGGAATAAGTTAGTCTTTGAAGAATTTTGAAAATAAATAGGGAAGATTCTGTTACTGTATTTACTGTATTTCCTCAAAATATTTTCAACATTTTTTAAGATTGTAAGTTTAGACACAAGAAATTTTTTTTTTTTGGTCAGAATAATTAAACGGGAATGTTCTGTTCTATTCTCTTGTAAGAGGTGATTCTGGTTTTGTTCAGTGGTATTTTAATTCTTCATACCTTGATTAGAGTAAGTTAGAGATCAGTTTATGAACCTGCTACATGTGTTTTCTATGTGAATTAAGAGGTGAACTTTCTTTTTGCAGTCAAAACTTGTGGATCCAATCTTCAGGGGCCTGGAGGCACTTTCACATCACCCAATTTTCCATTTCAATATGACAGCAATGCTCAATGTGTGTGGGTCATCACAGCTATCAATACCAATAAGGTAAGTTTAATATTCTGGCTTTTCTTGAAAAAAAACCCCAAAACAAACAAATCCCTCCCTCCACCTCCACCCCCCAACCCTAAACCAACCAAACAAAAGCACACATAGACCATAACACTTTTCACTAATACGATTTATCTCTACAGTCCAGGTTTTGTACTAGGTGCATTTCAGATATTTTTAAGAAATGTCTGACACCAGATGAGTATGGACAGATGTTCAAATCTCTTGTTTCTCCTAAGACAGTTTTAGTTTTTGTATGCCAAGTAGATACTCTCATGCTTTTTATGTCATTCTCTAACTTAATTCCCAGAAGCAACTATCCAATGGTCTGAGGCAATTTCATGGGCCCACTAGTATTGTGTTATAAGTGGAAGAGCTACTTTGTGTATGTTTATATAATGTTTGGCCTTTGACTGTGTGAGAAATCCCTGAAGTCTTGAATTCACTTTCCCTTCGTGAGGAACTGTTTTGAAGATGTTTATTCTATTGTCTGAACCATTGTATCAAAATCCTATGTACTTCATACCTACACTTTAAAGCAAAAGTACTGAGAGTTCTGATAATGTCAAATGAGTCAAAGTGGAGCAATTAAGCTAAGTTATGACACCAGTTGTCTTCAATCTCAAGAACTAAACACCTGGAAGCAATGGCTATATTCTATTTGCGGGTGTATCATTTTGCGTGAACTGAGTGTAATGGACTTGTTTAGACGTAATAAAACATAAATTAGCTGTGCAGCTCAGGAATGTTTTATGAAAGACTATCATCATCTGTGTTTTCTGGTACAAAGACATATTTTACCTCTAAATTTTGTTTTATATTTCCATCTGCATCACACTCCATTAACTGCTCAGCCAGGCCTATAAGGCCCACTCCTTTGCACTTGAATTCATCAGAGGACTCAGTGAAACCTGTCTATTTTCAAAATTTCAAAAACCATTTAGCTACACTGGTGTATTTTTCACTCTAATTTTACAAAGTCCTGTGTGGAAGCCATCTTTATGTTCCACTTCAGTAAAAGAAAAAAGGATATTTATACAACTGTTTAGAATTTTATAATCAAAATCATAAATGTGTTTAGGGAGGAGGTCATTTGTTTGTTTGATCCTTGTTCCAGGGAGTACTAATCAAATTTATCCAATTTATAGGTCATAAAAAAGTGTGAAGTGTTCTTGAAAAATTATTCAATCTCTGTTCCACAGATGGGCAAAAAGTTCAAAAGTAATATTTAAGATTTCTCATCCCAAAGAATTTTCCTATTTTTATTTCTTTAATTAAAAACTATTTATGAGCAAGATGAAATCTGTATACATGTCTAGAATTTCTGAAAGTTTTGTCAAATGTGCCAGCTGAATTTAGTATCATACCATTTGTGGAAATGAAACACAGCTACCACACTTTGTACAGATTCTCTAAATGGGCTCAAAACCTTTAATGAGCAGCTGAATGAACTTAAGACCCATTAGGCCATACTTTGCATAAAATGGTTTCCTTTCTTAAATGCGCCAAGTGCATGTCTACATAAAAAAAAGAAAAGCCAAATAAGATTTTAGACATTCCACCTTCGGTAGAAGCAAACCCTTGAGCTCACAAACTGGTACATATTTACTGGCAAGCAGTAAAGATACTAATGACTTGGAGATTGTTAAGGATTGCACTCTACTGGTGATATTCATGTCTTAATGCTGCCTCCCTTCTCCCTCCCTGCCAATTCACAAATGGTGCACAGTGTTAGCTCAAAACCTCAGAACTTTGCTTTTACCAAAATTATTTTCATGGGAATATTTAAAAACATTATTACTCAGTCTTATTTTCTTTTGAAATTTCCACTTTCTGAATTTATAGAACTGCAGAAAATTAATTGAATAAATGCTTTGTCTCTGGTTGTCAGTGTGGTTGACAGAGTTACAGAATGATTGAGGTTGGAACAAACCTCTGGAAATCTTGTAGTTGAACTCCACTGCTCAAGCAGAGCTGCCTAGAAGCAGCTGCCCAGACTTTAATATTTCAGAAGATGGTGTCCCCATAACCTCTCTGGGCAACCAGAGCTAGTGCTTGTTCCTTCCACAGGTGAAACTATTTCCCGATGTTCAGAAGGAACCTCCTGTGTGTTAGTCTGTGCCCATTGCCTCCGGTCCTGTCACTGGTCCCCACTGGAAAGAGTTTTGTTTCATCTTCTTTACATCCTCCCATCAGGAGTTTATAGACATTGAGATTCAGTGATCCTCTTCTTTAGTGTAAGCAGGCTGGGCTGTCTCAACGTTACACGAAAGAAGCTCCAATCCCTTAATCTTTTTAGTGCCCCATCACTGCACTTACTCTAGAAGCTTCCTGTTTTGCTTGTACTGGGCATGTGCAATTGTTTGCCTTTCTCTCAAAACACTTGAAAAACAAACAAGTTATTCCACATATAAAAATTCAAATTCTAATAAAAATAAAATTGGCTTTCTCTTTAGTCAGAGATCATTCCTGCTATAGTTGAAATAAAATGTGCTTAAGCTTTATTCTACACTGATTTTTTTTTTCATGAAACTGTAAATACTGCAAAATAGCATCTGATCATATGAAAACTGTCCTATTACCTGAACAGTTCCATATTCTTATATGGAACACCATATAAGAATACACACAGTTTTAATACTTGGGGATGAATCAGAACTCCTATATTTAACTTCTGGTGGCTTAGCAAAATACTTCAGTATATGTATGCTTCAGTTTGATTTTATTTACAAAGAAGAGTTTCAGTAGCATGGATGGCTACTGTAGGAGTGACTTCTTTAGGAAGAGATCAGAAGTGGCCCCCATATCAGACTGAGACAGTTCCAGCTGACTCCAAGACAGACCCACTACAGGCAAGCTGGTGGCATCTCTGTGATAATTCATTTGAGTAAGGGCAAAAAAGGCTGTACAACAGCAGCTGAAGGAGGTGAATGAGAATACACAAGAGAAATAACCACACAGATACTACAGGCAGAGCAGAGGGAGTGGAAGAAGGCACTCCATGTGCTGGATCAGGGATTCCCCTGGAGCCTCTGTAGAGTGCCATTGATGCGGGCTGTCCCCCAGAGCTCACAGGGTCCGTGGTGGAGCAGAGATCCACCTGAGGTGTGTGCAGGACATGTGCCTGAAGAGGTGGGGGTGCCCGAAGGAAGCTGTGACCCTGCAGAGAGCCCAAGGTGGATCAGGTTTCTGACAGGACCTGTGACCCCGTGGGAGGAGCACACTGGAACAGATTTTGAACTGCAGCCTTGTGGGAGAGACCCGTGTTGGAGAAGGGTGTGAAGAACTATTCCCTGTGGGAGGCCTCTAACTCTGGAGCAGGGAAAGAGCATGAGGAGGAAGGAGCAGCACAGATGAAGTGTTACAAACTGACTGCAGCCCCCATTTCACATTCTCCTTTGCCACTTTGGGAGAGAGGAGGGGGCAGAAGAGTCAGGAACAAAAAACTGAATTTGAACCCATGAAGAAAGGGTTTGGGATCATGGTGGGTTTATATTTGTTCTTATTTGTCACTTTCCTACTCTAATTTTAATTGTCAGTAAATAAAACAAGTTTTCCCTCGATTGAGTTTGTTTTGCCCATGGCACTAATTACTGAGCAATCTCCCTGTCCTTATCTTGACCCATGGGCTTTTTCATCCAGTTTTCTCATTCTGTGCTGCTGAGGGGTAGTGATGGAGTGACTTGGTGAGCATCTGACAGGCAGCTAAAGTTAAATTAGCACACCTTGCATATTTATGTGTCCTCTTAAATATTTAAATACTCTGAAGATAAAGTGTGAAAACAATAATTAAGAACAGGTCACTTAATTCAAAAGAGATATGAACATTTAGATAAAGCCATAACAAGGAATACCTGTTTGTTGGTGGTACATTAGTATTATACCAGTAATAAGAATACAAAGAAGTAATGTTAGGTTAAGCAAGAAATTTTATTTCAAAGTATAAGTTGGACACTGTTCCTGAACTTCTGTAATCTACTACTGAAATTACTGCACTCTGAGTTAGATTCATCATGGGGACATTGTAGTGCTAAGAGCTATATTACAATAACTTCAATATTACCCAGAAAATACTGTTCTTTGCATGGTGTTAGTTGGAATAATAGCTCTTTGATATTGCAATGAAATGCAGATACACAGGAATTATGGAATTTTTAAACTAAGGAACAGATAAAAGGTTTACGATGTTATCTGGAACAATATTCAGATATGTTTATAGTTTTCAGAAAAGGTGTCTTGCACTGATTAGAAGAACATTACCTTGTTGAGATTAAAAGAAAAAGAGATCTTTTCACAAGTTAGATCAATTTATTTTTATGATATATTGAGGAACTTGCATGTATAAAGTCTTTGCTTATATAATCAGTGGTTTAACGTGTTTGGTTTTGATTCGTGCTAAAATTGCCTTACTGTTCTGAACACAGTATTGCTGGCCTTGTATGACTGCTAGAAGGCATACAAATTGGGAGAAATAATGGATAAAACAAGTATTAACCATGATATGAACTAAAATTATAGTGGAGAATTAGTATCATAATTGTAGTGAAGGATCCAGGGGTGGATGTTTGATAATTTTTTGTAATTTTTGCTTTTGTTCTGTGTTGGGAAAATGTATTTTTGGATTTGATGTAAGAAACTTTGTTTTCTGTTTAATTTATTTAGGGTTTTTTGGTTATTCTGAGTGAAGATTTTATTTTGAATATGGATTTTAATGATGTTTTGTGCCTTGAAGTCAAAAACCTCATTGATATATAAATGAAGATTTGTCATTAAGAGGTTTTTATAATGACTACAACAAATAAAGTGATGGTATTAATTATAAAATGACAATATTTACAATATTCTACATCGCAGCTGTGAGAACCAGGATGACTTCACCATCCTGGTACTTCAGGGCTGCTACTTGTTGAATAATTTGCAGCAAAATAGCTGAGAAATTGAGAATCTTTTAAGGGAGAATGCAATAAATGAAAGACCCTGAAAGGCTCTTTAACTCTAGTATAAATGGCTTTTTGCAAGACTGAATCTAGATAATTTTCTCCCAAACTGATTTCAGAAATATGTTTGATAACAGCACCATATAGTTGAATGAAATGTTTCCCCAGTCAATTATCTTTCTTATCTTTGTACTGCATTATAATAGGTCTCTTGCCTCATACATTTAATTAGATATACTGTTCATGCCCAAGCCTTGTTGACAGTGGAGTATGGCCAACTAAAACCCTCAAACATGGCCAGAGATGACAGTGAGTTCACTATTGTAAAGTAGAATAAAAATTATTTGTGAAAGGAAAGTTATGTGGATGGAGTCAAAATTAAAACGCATTGATGAAGATGCATTGACACATCTGATGTTATCAGTGAGATCCCTATATTTTCATTGTTCTTGTGCATGTTTTCTGCATTCTTATATCCTGTTCTCTGGAGCTGATCTGTTTAAGAGAAAACAACTAATTTTTCAATAATTAATATTGTGATTAGAATATTTATAACTATGATGTACAAAGCTCTTAATAATCATTCAGTGGAGAAAGAAATATGAGTGAAATAATGATGGCTGCCTGTATTGGTATCCCACAAACATATTCTTCAAACCTTCTCAATACCTTGTAGGAAGGACTACAAAATGATGAATTTTAAATTTAATGCCAGGCTAAAATACCAGTGAAATGTGAATTAGGGCTAAAGTTAACCATAGAAAAATACCAGTGAAATCTGAATTAGGGCTAAAGTTAACCAGAGTTCAAGTCTTATGGATTATACTTGCTGATTTTTTTCTAATCCAGAGTGGCAGAAACACTGTGGAAAATGTCAGTGCTAGAATGGCAGACTTTCTGACAGATCTCAACCACATTCACACCACATATCATTCATCACCAAGCATCAAGAAGGAGAAAATTAAGCAAAAGGGTTCCTTTAAAAAAAAATCAAGCTTTTTTTTTTTTTTAGAATTGTAAGAAGAAATTAAATATGGTGAGCTAACTGCTAAATTTAGATGAATCAGAAAACTAGGTCCTGGTACTGTTAGTTTTATATGCGAGGAATTTTTTTTTTTTAAATTTACCTGTATATTATCTTTTGTCATCACCATATTTTATCTTGAATGTATTTCAATCATAAAAATCTCCTTACTGCTTGCATAAATACATTATTTAAAATGTATTCTTTAGAATATAGGTTTTTGGAAGTTTGACAGTGTTCACATTGTTATCCTTTTATCTATTGAATTTTGAAATAATTTTGAAATTAAGAATGACATGCTTGAGAGCTGGGAGATAGCTGACTTTTGTTTTTGGCCTTAGGGTTCTTTTAATCATTGTACTTGCTAAGAATTTTTAGTTTTTGGAAGTTGCTTTTTTAATTTGGTTTGTTGAGTTTTTATGTGGATGTCAGTTGTCTGTTAGGAAATCTATAATCTGAGTTTTGTTGAAATGGCAGAGCTTACTGAAAATTTATAACATCTGTTTCCAATTGCTGTAGTCCTTTACTTTCTACGAAACTGTCTGAATAATTCAAAGTATCTGGGAAATTCCTCACATGACATTTTCTGCAAGTCTGGAGAATTATACTGAGGGAATATATTGCAACTATTACTGAAATAATATTAAATATGGTTGTCATTTAATCACTTTGTGTTAAAATAGGCTTTTTTTAAAATATGTTTTTACATTTAATTCTTCCCTTCCTCCTTCCTTATGTCCTTAAGTTGCTGTTTTCTTCCTGCAAGAAAAATGAATCTTTCAATTTCTGAGCTTTCTCGCTTTTAGACCAAGCCAAAAATAAGCAAAAAAATATTCAGAAAAACACTGAGTATTTACATTTAATTTTCCACAGCCGTTTTATTTTGTTAACCATGTCAAAACTGTCAGTGGAACATTTCCTAAGCTTGCTGTTAAGCCTAAACCCAGTTGCCATCCATATTTAATCAGGTTAACAGCATAAATCTCAAGCAGGCAGGGTGCTTCAGCATGAATTCAAAGATCCATTTCATGAAGTTTCTTTTGGTCAGGTCTGTTGGAACAAAGCACGCTGCAACTCTTTTTCACAAACAAGTGCCTCAAACTTGGCATTTCCTAAGCCTAGTGTGAAGCTGTACTGTGGGTGTTACAGTCAGTGAAATGATTTAAAAAGTATGAACATACTCAACTCGCTCTAAACTTATATTTTCCACATAATTGTGTTCTTCATCCATTCAGATTAAAAAGGCTGCTCTTGTATTTATCTTATATGAAACTAGAAAGTATAAATATATATTTTTGTCCTGTTCAGAACACAATAAATTTCTTTGTGGTGTTGGCTATGCTATTCTTCCATATTGTTCATGTACATTTTGATCCAGTTAAAATATCTGAGTCACATATATACTACAGTTAAAAACTCTTGGAAATATATGTGGACAGAGGGGAGATTCTTTCAGCAGAATAAGAGCACAGTAGGGAATCCAGCTACTCCTATGCCAGGAAGCTAACAGGTTTGTCTATGAGGGAACATGCTAAGCTGTTAAAAAAGAGAATTTGGAGTCAGGAAGTCTGTGCAGTTGGAGAGGGATAAATGACTTGTCGCTTCATCCTGAAATTTGGCTATAGGTCTTCATTATCAAAGGAGGACAGGTTCATTATCTTAATTATTGTAAACTTTTTTCCTGCTATGTCTGTGACTATAGGAGTGATGTTTCACACTCTGAAAACATGAGCATAAGGAATTGTGCTTATTGCAATAGCTACAACAAAAGTAATTATTTCTCTTTGAGCCATTAGCAATAATAGATTTTAGCTGTTGCCTGTATTTACTATACCTGGAGCTATTAACTCCACCCTTCAATAAAACTTTATGTGAAATTAAATGTCAAATTTGAATTTTAGTTCTGTTTGACTTTTTATAAGTTCCTAAATTGGGTCTCAGTTATGTCTCACACCAATTCTAAATGC
This sequence comes from Zonotrichia albicollis, assembly GCF_047830755.1. NCBI lineage: Eukaryota > Metazoa > Chordata > Aves > Passeriformes > Passerellidae > Zonotrichia > Zonotrichia albicollis. The sequence goes on from NC_133819.1 coordinate 140,174,196, forward strand.
AAACATTTTTCTTACTTTTACTTATCATGAATATCCACACCCAAGCAAGAACTTTTAAAAAGATTTATGTATATGGCTAAGAGACTTTGATAGCAAATTTCCAGTGCTTGCACTGTGAGCATTTGAGATATTTTGGTCCTTTTTGTTTGATGAATTTTTGGCACAGAACTTGTCACTTTTCTCCATGGTTGAGTTCACTTGGTTGCTCTTGTGAGTGATCTTTGCAGGAAATTGTTCTGCTCAATATATACCTTTTTTATGATGTTAGACTGGGAAATAGAGCTGATAGTAGTTTGTTTGATTGTTTTTTTGTTTTCTATGATGGGACTCCTTCAAAGGCTCATGGTTACCAGTCTGTGGTGTGATAATCTTGGCTGTCAGATGCTCACCAGACTGATCTGTAATGCTCCTTCCTCAACAGGACAGGGGCAGAAAATAAGAAGAATAAGCTCACAGATAAAAATAAGGACAGGAAGATCAATCACTAGTTACTCTCATATGCAAAGCAGACTCAGCTTGGAGAAATTAATAAAATTAACTGACAATTAAATCAGAATAAAATGGTTAAAATAAGAAGAAATCTTAATGAGCACCTTCATCTCACCCTGCAGTACCTCTGCTCCCAAAATCTTTCCTTGTAAATACAATACACATTTGGAGTGGAACCTGAAGACTTGTTCTGAGACTTAAGTCACAGTATGATTCCCATTTTTCCATCCCTTTCAGGATGTGTGGCTGCCCATCATGTTAGGCTGCCATCAGTTAGTGACCTCTCTGCTTTCATTTGGAACAGATGGCTTACCCTCTGTGGGATTAAAAAGTACAGATTTCTATGCTGGGTGCAAGGATATCCTTCTGAGTAACTACAGAGAGGAAGAAACAAAGCAGGGACAAGTAAATTTGAAGTCCCCAGGCCTTCTTATGATTCCAATTATTTTACTATTTGAGAATAATAATTTTTTTTCTTTTTGTAAACTCTGACACTGAGCTTAGTTTTTTGAGAGAAAGATGAGTGTGATTTTTTCATTGTGGTTTTATAAATTAGTTCATTTTCCTTCTTATACCTATTACTGTCTCCTTATAATGGTCCAGGCTAATCATACATCCTTTCAGGCTATCTAGAGCATCTTTACCTCCCTTTATCTCCATAGCTGTGAAAGTAAAAAGAAAAAAAAATTCTGCAAAGCAGCTTTCTGGCTGGATGGACCTCACTATGTATTGGTATGTGGGATAGTTCCTACCCAGAGACTTGACTTTGCACTTCCCTGTGTTGGACTTTTTCTTAATAGTCCATGTTTCCAGCCTGTTGATGTCCCTCTTCATGGCAGCATGACCCTCTGGCCTATTAACTGCTCTTCCCTTCTCAGTTGCTGTGGCAGTCTGCCCCATCATCTAGATAACCTATAAAGGTGTTAAAGAAGACTTGTCCCAATATTGACTCCTGAGACACAGCACGAGTTATTGGCCCCTAGCAAGACTTTGTGTCACTGATAACCATCCTCTTGGCCCAGACTTTTTCAATCCACCTTGCTGTCTGTTAAGCCCACACATCAAAGCTTGTCTGTTAATATCTTGACAATGCCAAAGGCCTACCTGAAGCCCAGGTGGAAAATATCCATTGCTTTTCTTTCAGCCACCAGGTGAGTCATTCAATTATAGAAGTCTATCAAAGTTTGTCAAGCATGACTTCCCCTTGGTAAAGCCATGCTGTCTACTCCTGATTATTTTCTTGTCCTTGATTTTCCAGGATTAGCTACTCCATGGTAGCAGTAATGTAAAATTATACCTAGTATAAACAATTTAGATAAAAGTATAGCTAAGTCTTATAATAAATGGTTGATTCAATATTTTTCCTTCTGAAACTATTCTTCTATGATCAAATGTATGATAACACAATTATTTTGATGGAAGAACCTGTGATTCTGTGGAAAATTATGGTGATAAAGCCAATCAATCAGACAGTGATACTTCCTTAGCTTGTACCATCAGATATAAATGCCCATTATTTACTTACTGGGAAATATTCAGACATCCTCAGTACAAAAGCAATTAACCATCCTGAGGGCATATGAGGACACTCAGATACAAACAGGATGTGTTTTCTTCTCCTTGCCTAATTTCACTTCTACAAGTGACAAAGGCAACCAGACATCATTAAGAGTCTTTAGGTAGCTTTTTTTCTTGCTAGAGTAATAATGAAAAATGGAGAAAATAGGTATCTTGTGAATATTTTTCAGTGAGATGGATTTCTTATGTTTTGTTCTCATAATATGTAACTGCAAAAGAACCAATTAAACTATTGTTATGTTACAGAACAGTCTTGGATATGTTACATTCTTGGAAGAATGTTTTAATTAATATTTATTCCTTAATATTATCTAGTATATAGCTCATTTAAGCTGTGTCTTAGCTTAATACTTAACTACACTTGTAAGTAGTATACTTGTAAGGAGAAAACATTCATTACATCTACAGAAATATCATCATTATTTTACTGGTAGAATGTCCCATTTTATGGAGGGAAAATGTTCCTGTACATCTGAAAATACTTTTAGAGATACATTTGCATTCGAAGACTCAGGATTAGAGTTGCACAAGTACGTGCAACTTTGTGTCTTTGCTCTTCCCCTTCAGAAGCAGTTCTGAGGAACATATTCTTGCTGCTGTTACACACCATTCTGCTTTGGATGGTTTGAAATTTTTAAAAGTTGAGTACTTCACCTGGAACATTACCTTCCGTGGAAAATCTTCAGGGAGGTAATTTCATCAGGAACTAGGTACACATATTGAACAACTGTCTGGAAAATCTGTTGTCTGGAGCACATCTTTCTGAGCATGCTCTCTCTGAAAAACTCTAGGAAGTTCTCAAAGTAGTCATTAAATATTCAATAAAACCTTTTCCTATTTTGCTGCTGAGCTGGTGTTTTGCCCAAGGAGTGGGTTCTAAAGGATATATCCCAAGGCACAAAGAAGGTACACCTACAGAAATTTGTTAGAAATTAGATCTCTGGTCCCAATGATTCCTTTAAAAATCTTCTTACAAAATAATTGGAGACCAAAGTACATAGTTACAATTTTCAGAAAATTATTTTTCAAATGGGACTTTACTTCTTTTCTGTAGAGACTGGATAATACTTATCAGTTTTACTGTCTCTTCTTACTATTTCTGTATAGGTTTGTAGCTTCAATTTAAATCAGGCATTAAAACTTTTTTATTGTTCTTGGGTTTATAAATAGCAAGAGCAGCCCAGAATGTAGAGAGACTTTTGCCTTCTATTTAGCTACTTTTTAATTAATTTTTTTTTTTAGTTAATAATGCACAGGTCAGCATATTTTATTTTGAATAAAAATCCAAAACAAAACAAAAACACATACATGTTTTTTATATAGTGTGTACATGAAGGCAGAGGAAATGCAAAATTCCTTTTCCCTCATAGTAGTATGTAGGGATGTATTTAATTATATCGTCTGGAACACAATTCAAGATATTATTAGCCTATATCAGAACAATTGTAACAGCCTGATACCTGCTGAATTAATCACAAATGCTATTATAAAGGCACAAAACTTTTAGGCACTACTGAGTGTCTCTTTCTAATAAAAGAAAATATAGTAATTAATATATTGGTTAATTTTTAGATATTTTTCTTAGTTCTGAAGCCATACAGATACATATCTGATATCATTAGTTGACTCATTATGTGTGAAATGTTAGCTCAAGACTGGTGGAAAACTGTCTGAGATGGAATCTTTGAAATTTTCTTTTTCTGCCTTCCAGAACCAACTTTTGGTAGTATAATCCTATTATCGAGAATTTTATAGCTCAGACATATCATTAACGAATATTTTTGTTCATAACATTCTTCCCTGATGTTATACCTTGTTATTTGAAAATATTTTGTGGTCCCTCATTTTTTTCTATTCAGCTTTGGAAGAGACTGTGGGGCAGTAGATAAATGCAATAAATGCGTAAATATATTATAGCATGATCAATGTTTGTATACATCAATAAAACCCATGGATCTTATTTCATTTATATTAATGCTTTAATCTTGCTCTGGGAAACTGGAAAAATAGACTTTACTAGAATGCATGGATCAAGAAAAATACCTGTCCCTGTGCTTCTGATTGCTATGCATCTACTAACCAGATCAATAGCACACTTTACTAATGTAGTCTGATTTAAAAATATGTAGAATAAAGCAATAAATCATCACAGTTTTCCCTGAAGTGTTTGTTCTTATGAACAACAGACTAAAAAGTAAAATAACTCTTAAGGTTTTGCTCTAATAATAAAGTGATTCAAGGATCCTACCCAACTTTGGTTTGCCATTTATAGATTTTTCAGAAAAATTAACAAAGACATGGTTAGATAAGTGGTAAAACAAGATTTTCTGGAAAGTTTATTAAAATGTCTTAAGTTATTTACTCATCTTACCCAAATTTCAATTTTTATTTTGAAAGGTTCCATCACAATCAACTTTAAATGCTGATATCATCAAAAAACCTGTTCAGTTGACTATTGGAGTCAGTTGACTATGCTAAAGGGAATAGTCAATATTATGAGCGCTGCAAGCCGAATGACTTTGAGTGTGATCTAACTAAAGCTGACATTGTAAAACAAGGACTCTGAAAACAAAGCCTTAAGACCACTTATTTTCTTGCTCGTTGGCATATTTGGAGGGATTTGAAGTACATTTTCTATTGTAGATTTTGTGTGTACTTTGCATGTCAAAGGATGAATTTCCAAGAAGTATCCAGGGTTTATTTTTACAGTAGGAACATGTAAAGGCTTGTACAGTACTCGTGTAGTAAGTTAGTTGATGGATATTGGCAGCTCTGCTGTTTCTATACGTTACTTTTGCTCAATTTGTGCAAATTCCCTTAAAACTAAATATCTTCAATATCAGCTGACAAGCACATTTGTTAAATAAATGGCAAGTTTACTTTGCCAATTCCAAAATTTGTGCTGTAAATCATGTGAGGTTATGTTAAACCTAAGTTTGAAATCGGTTGCGTATTAACTGTTACATACAGCTCATTTACTTTTAATGACCTGGAGTTAGGAAATACTTCATTGGTACTATAGAATGTTTAGAGTAGGCTTAGCAACCAGTTTTAACCCTCTTCCAGTAGAGGTATGCATGGTGAACAAAATTATTTACTGTCTCAAGGAATAATATTTTACTTTCTACTGCACCTAAAATATGCTTCTATTTGGTGACTGCTGTTTCTGATTTTAATTTACTAGTGTCAATTTAGCACAACGATGAAGCATTTTCTAATTTTCGGTTGAAATGGAAACTTTTAAGAAGAAATATGGGTAATGGACTCACAAGAATAAGATTATCAAATGTTAATATTTCAAATTACTTATAGTCAGTTCCTACAATGTTTTTTTAATATATTCTAACATTTTTGAAGTCATTAATGACATCATTGCTTCTTATAGTCTTAAAAACGTGAATGTTTCACAGAATATGATACAAGACAAAAGTAGACTAAGCTATGCACATGTGGCTTTATCAAACTACAGTTTTCGATATCCTACCTATCCCATTGTCATAGTTTTAGGTGAGTTACAAAGACAGTGAGACAAAATTCTTGTAATTAAACATCCCTCTCTGAAAAATTTTAATGGAGAAAAAAATTATAAACTTTAAAAATGTACACTTATTTGGATTAAAAATTAAAATTCATAAAGCTCTGTTTATCATAGAAAATTATTTCAGATTGTAGAAAAGTGGGAGATTATATCAGAGCAGCCAGATTAGAACTGAGCCATAAATAATTTGGATATTCACTACAGAAAAGTGGAAAGATTGAAGCTGAAGTCTGGTGCAAAGGTTGAAGCTGAAGCCTATGCTTTGAACAAAAAATCATCTTTGGTTATTTATTCATCCTCCACAATATTCCTCAATGAGACAGATATTTTTCAGAATTTTCTCACTTTTTTATTTGTGGGCATTGTTAAAAAAGAATGACAAAGATCTTACTTTTCTGCAGTGAAATAAAGAAAACATTTTTTTGTCATCCCTAATTAAAAAAACCCATACCTTGAAACTTATATTTTCCTTAACCTCTGTCTTGTCCTCTGATGAAATATGCATCACAAGGGATAATGTTGATTGTGCTAAAGAAAATCTGTTTTAGCTTTCTGACACAACTTATGAAGACAAGTACTTCCATTACACAGGAATAGATATCTTGTATCAGTTTGGTAGTACTCAACTAATATGAAATATCTAGAAGGATATTAATTTAAAAAATATTGCGATTGCATTTACAAAAAAATATTTATAATGAAATTATATTTCTTAGTGTTTTTAATGGAAAATAGGATTAATATTTCTGATCATGAATTAGTTACACAATTTTTATACTATCTTCCTTTTCTTCTTATTATGCAAATAGTATTGATAGTTTTGCTGCAATAATATTGCAAAATGTATTTTACTGTTTGTAAGTGAAATATGCTTTCAAGTTGTATTCAATACTAACATTATTTGCCTATGTTTTATTGTGGAGTCTTCTGTTCTGATGCGGCTGCACAGCTAGTTGTACAGAATTTAAAAGTGGACCAAAAATAACAGCTTTTTTGTTTGGTTAGTTTGGGAGTTTTTGGGTTTTGTTGGTTGTTTTTTTAAGTACTGAGTGAAATATGTGTCAGCCTTAAATGTAGTTATGGATTTCAGTTTAAATTCTTATGCCTAGTGTTACAAATTTTGTGGCTAGAACAGCACAGAATATCCAGAATATTTTTTTAAACTAAGAAGATTAAGAAGACTTATGTGTGGTTTTCTCCTCTTTACTCAATTAGAGCAAATCAGCTGCTTGCCTATGCAATTTTCCAATTCCTTTCCATCTGCACCCTCTCAACTCTCTGTCCTTGACTGCAGTTCCTGGGGTGTGGCACACGTATATGTACACATGTACATGCACACACAGGCATTTATTTATGTGCATGTGCCAAAGGGGCTGTTCTTCAGTGTACTTATGTCACCACTTAGACCTGTAAAGGAAAGTGTTTCTCCTCCCTTTGGGACAAATTTCAGTCCGTGGAACATGCATCAGTTTTCCAGCTTGCCTGTACTGGCTTTTGCTCATAGAAACACGTCCTCCTTCAATTACCAGAACCCCAGTGTAACAAAGGAACAGGAGCTTTCAAGGACATGATAATAATCCATCAGAATGGCATCCACATCTTTAAGCCCAAATGCTCTCAGTTCTCAATTATGACTGTAATAAAAGATGATTTATTACAGTATTAAAATTCCTACATATAAGTATTCTGTCATTTTTATCCATAGGAAATTTTGAGGAACGAAAGACAGAGTTACCATGATTAATACATGGGTGGAAACAATGTTCTTTTCTCTTTTCTTTTCTTTTCTTTTCTTTTCTTTTCTTTTCTTTTCTTTTCTTTTCTTTTCTTTTCTTTTCTTTTCTTTTCTTTTCTTTTCTTTTCTTTTCTTTTCTTTTCTTTTCTTTTCTTTTCTTTTCTTTTCTTTTCTTTTCTTTTCTTTTCTTTTCTTTTCTTTTCTTTTCTTTTCTTTTCTTTTCTTTCTCCTCTCCTCTCCTCTCCTCTCCTCTCCTCTCCTCTCCTCTCCTCTCCTCTCCTCTCCTCTCCTCTCCTCTCCTCTCCTCTCCTCTCCTCTCCTCTCCTCTCCTCTCCTCTTCTCATTGTGCAGAATTTTTTATCCTTCAGCAGAAATATGCATAGAGCTATTTAATTTACAGGATATTAAAAATGGCCATGATTCTGATAGTTGTATTTTGCTCAGCTTCATGAATTAAGAGAATTGCTTTTACCTTTCATACCTCTTTATCCTACTTGGGCCAGATTATACACGTCAGGAGTAAATTAAATTCTTCATCTTCACTGCATTTACTTAATGATGTACAATTATTTAGTTGGTATTTGAAGACAGTGGTACTGCACATAAGGCAATTAGTTTTTTTGCCCTTTGAGTATATACTAATCAAAATGTAATGTGATTACCCACAACTGTAATAAACATGTAACAGCTACATAAATAAGTGAAAACATGGTGTTTTGAGGAGGTCAGCAGAGTGATGATACCTAAAGGGTTGTTATAATTCACATTTCATGAATCAAAACCTAGGGGTTAATTGCACTAATTTATTGTGAAATATGCTAAACTTACATGCAATTATTAATTGGAAGATCACTTTTAGTTACACTGATGAAAAGCTTAATTTGCAGGCTGATCTCTCAAGTACTTTTATTTCTAAAATATACTTACTTATTTTATTTTGTAGGTTATTCAGATAAATTTTGAAGAATTTGATCTGGAGATTGGCTATGACACACTGACAATTGGTGATGGAGGAGAAGTGGGTGATCCTAAAACTGTACTTCAAGTGTAAGTCTTTTGCATTTACAGTTTGGGTACATTGAAGAATGCCATTAATGTGTTTTGATGAGACGAAATAATTATTCGAATCAGATAAATCTGAACAAAAACTAAGTGAGCTTCTAAAATTATAAAGGTGACAGTGTAAATATATTGCTATATGTTTACTGTTATGAAGTCAGAAAGAGATGACCTAGACATCACAAAAGAAAAAGATGAACTCAAATCAGAAGTTTGAAAGGCATGGTGTGGACACTTACATTTAGATAAGTAAATTTTAGGAAGTATTGTGTTCCCTTTTGTGTTCTCAAATTAAAAGTGTATAAGAATATAATTGAAAGTAGATATATGGACGATTTGTGCACAAATTTTACAGTCCTCTAGCAAGGTTAGCATGACAAAAGATGTACTACAGTGTCTTGACCTTAATTTGCTTAGTGACTATTGCAGATAACTCAGAAGAGCAAGTTAGCATAGTGAAGAAAACTACTACAGAGAAAGGCTGAATAGGGAGGTACCTAAACCACATTTTGCAAATCAGCATTGAGAATTGAATAGATTTTTGTCATTCACAGACATTTTTCTAGAATGTGTGAGCCCAGATATATAGACATATAATATTCTTAACAATCATTGATTAACTTAAAATCCATATTTGTCAAGTACTTAGCTGGTAGCAATAATACTAACAATTGTCTCAAGATAAATCCAGAATTGTATTATTTTGTAAAATTTTCAAGACAGTTATAAGTCAGTGATTCTGTTTGTTCCACAGCGCCTTGAAAATATGCAGAACACTAATTAGGCCTTATAATGAATAATTTTATATAACTCTAGTTCTAGTCTGAATAAATCAGTCATGTAGGAGAAATTAATGTCTTTTAAAGTACATTGCATTTACTTTTTCAAATCTGAGTCAATTTTATTACAAAAAAATTGATCTACTGCTTAAAAACCATAAATTGCCTGTAATGGATTATCTGGTATCTAGAGAATATTTTTTAAAGGCCAAATAATATTTAGCTGTTAATTTTAAATAAACAGACCTTTCGGCAAATACCTGATGTAATAATTAGTTCAAATGAGTTAATAATTGAAACACAGATAAGAAGGTGATACAAGTTTAGTACAAAATATATTTAATAATAAAACAAAATAATAAAAAATTAGGATTCTTTAGAATGATATTCCCTGCAGTATATTTATTGGAAATGTGTTAAAATAATTATATATTTTATTTTTCCATTTTTCACCATAAGAATGATATGAAGAATTAGTTTCATTTGACTAGACTAAACCCAAGCTTTGACTCTTTTTTCTGTCCTAATTTTACCTCCTTCATATTAGTAATTGCAAAACTTCAAACAGAATATACAATTTTGCTAAGATTTACAGATTTTTCTAATAAATTCCCCTTTAGATTTATCCTCCAGAAGACAGATTACCTGGCCTTCTATTTTTAATTGGTTTTGTAATCATTTTATCCTTTCTGTTTTGTTCTATTTTGTTTAATATCTTCATTAATGGTCTGGATAAGGGGTTTCAGTGCACCCTCAGTCAGTTTGCAGATGACACCAAGCTGGTCAGGAGTTTCCCTCTACTGGAAGGTAAACATAGAGCTGAAGCTCACAGGTCTGTAGTTCGCTGGATCTTCCTTTCTCTCAGGAGTGATGTTTTCCTCCTCCCTGTAACCATGTGACTGCCATGACTTTTCCAATGATGGAGAGTGACCTGGCCACAACATTAGCTAGCTCCTTATGATCCTGGGATGCATGTCAGGCCCCACAGACTTGTGACTTTTCATTTTCATCAAGTGATTTTGAACCTGCTCTGTGCTTGCAGTGCGAGTGACCTCTCTCCCCCAAATCCCATGTAAAGGATCAAGGACTTGAGAGAAATGAGAAACCTGACACCCAATAAAGACTGGGGCAAAGAACTTTCTGAAGTATCTCAGCCTTCTCCATATTTGCTGTCACTAGTTCTCCCCTCTCACTTGTCAGGGGAAACACTCTCTTCACCTTTTTTGTTTCCTGACTAATGTCAGAAAGATTGGACATTGTTCCAATGTCCAGTCCTGGATGAGACTGCCTAAGGAGGTATTGGAGTCAGCATCCCTGGAGGTGTTCACATGTGTAGGTGTGATGTTTAAGGACATGCTTTAGTGGTGGACTCGGCAGTGTTGATTTAACCACTGTACTTGGTGATCTTACAGGTCTTTTCCAACCTAAGTATCTGTTTGCAGGATTATTATTCATGAAAAGACCATCATTTGGCCAGGTATTTATGGTGCAATTTCTTTAGGACCATACAATCTCTTAATGGATTCCAGATGAGTTAATTGCTACCACTAATAAATTTGAGATTTGTGGAAGTACTGTAATCTGTATTTTTAAGCAGTACTAATCATTTAAAAAATATTGCTGACAATGCTAGAATTTAGTTTCAGCTATTCTTAAATTCCTAAACTATATAGAATAGTCTCTCTTGTGGAAGGAACCTTCATTAAGTGCCAATGCATAAATTCTTCTTAAAGTTTAACTAAAGTATTGTTACTAAATTACAATAATGCATTAAGGCAAAGTGAAATATTTTAAATTTTGAGTTACATGGTAGAGCAGTTTGCCCAGATGGTATTTCATTGAAGATGTTAGCTTTTAATAAAAGTATTTCTGATGATGTACTTTTGGTTGGGGAGAAATGATGGAATTATTAAAAACTAATAAAATTGCCACAAACATAAAGAATCCTGAGGTTTTTTTTTTTTAATTAAAAAAGTTAATTAGAATTAAACATAAAGAATCCTGAGGTTTTTTTAAATTAAAAAATTTAATTAGAATTATGCAGTCTTAACATACAATAACTGTAACTAACTAGGTAAATAATTTTCAAGAATTATTACTATGAAGATCCTGGAAAAGCAAAAAAAAATACTCCATTAATTTATGGGGGTTCAATATTAAGTAACATTATACAATAAGCCACAAGTATATTTTTTTATTTACTCATAGAATCATTATTTGGTTATCAGAAGTATCAATGGTGTAGTTATTAGGGTTAAATGCAAAAAAATTACACAGAAGATGGAAGATAATTAAGTACTATAAAAACCATGTAAATCTTTTCTCTTGTGAGCCATGCAGACTTTGTCTGAGATATGATGCATAGCAAATAAATCAGCTATTGTATCATTTAATTTTTGAGTTTTAAATCTTAAAATAATTATCTTTCTCCTGGAAAATTGCTAAAGAACATTGGTTTAAATATGTCTCGTTTATGTGTTAATAATGTGAAAACATTTATCTACCAATTTATCAGGGTTAATCAAGAAACTTATCCAAGTGTTTAATCTGCTAGTTTTACTGGGCACTGCTTGATAGTAAGGTTGAGAAGCAAAAATGGAAGTTAAGTGGCATTTAGGAATTAAGTTCCTGAATTGATAATTGCAGTCCTGATTATTCCTATTCTGCTGATGTAAATCAGAGAAGGAGCTAAACTCCAAAGCCTTTTGAGTACTTGCCATTAAGTTTCTCTGGTGCCTGTGATTCTGAGCCTGCCCCCAGCAACGTGGCAGTCTGCTCTAACGTGGTGAGCCTGGCACCCAAGCGAACTTAAACCTGATTGCTATAATATTTTTAGTCAGTTTGAAAAGATAACTGATATGAAGCCATTCTTAACGCTTTCTTATGAAACTAAAATGCAAGGTGGAGCAGTGTTAAGTGTTATTACCAAGGGATAGAGGGGAAGAAGGAAAATAAATGGTGACCCCATACATCAGTCACAGCACTTTTTCAGGACGTTTGGAAGTTTGCTTTCAGCAGCTTGGTCTGACAATTGCTGCAGGTGACTTTTAATGCAATATCCATCTAGGCACTGGTTCCTGTAACAAGCCTTTTGAAAATCCAGCATACAAATTGTGAAATTAAATCTTTTAGTATGCTTGCTGTGTTGGGTGTGCATGTGTCTAATCTCATATTACAGGCTGTCTTCAGCAAATGGAGAGTGTCACAATCTTCTGAATGTCCTCAAACCCAGCGTACTCTTTCCTCTCTTCAGGGGGAGAATATATGTCACTAGGATGTGGGAGGAGTAGTTCTGGAGTTGTAGAGGAAGAGCTGGAAAACACCCTGCTGGGTGTTGTAACTGTTAAGCTGTTTAATAAAAAGGAAGACATCATAATCACATACTTCCATTTCTACTGCTCTCAGTGTTCACTCTTTAGCTTTTAAAAGGGAACATGTACTTCAGGAGAGGAATCTAGGTACTGAATACAGGGTAGTGGAACCTACATAAATCCCCAGAAGGACAGAAAGAATAATTCTCCAGGGCAGAATTTCATTTTTTTTTTAATAGCTTCCTCCACATAATAATGGTTTTCTGGATCTTATTGCTCTGTGGCTCATTCCTAAATGTTTTACAGGGACTTAAAAAAGAACTTAAAAGATAGATCAACAAGTGATTTTTCTGTTGTCTTGATTTCTTCTTGTTTTTTTTTTTTTCAATAATGTATTTTCAAATGTTTTTTTTTCTTCCTGTACTATTTAATTGGAAAGTATTTCTTGTAAAATAGGGATGAAATAAAAAGTATTTATATTTAATTTCAGAAAATGGGAATGCTGAACATTTTGATGGAGATTTTTTAAGGAAATTATTCTGTCTGACACAACAGAAAGATTAATATTCTCAATGCCCTTAATATTCCAAATACATACTGTCAGTCACCAGTGACAATTACAAAACTCTGTTAGCCATTACATCAGTGTGGTTTCTCAGAAACATCCTGTTAATCTACTAATTTGGCAAAGACTGAACTCACTGAAGACACTTTCCCTTAGTGCAGGAATGAGCAGTTAATATGTTATTTTGACCAGGCATTTACTTGTTCAGTTCTGGCAAGAGTCTTTCTAGTAGCTCCATCTGTGAACACAGATGTGGGAAACAGACGTGGGTTTTTTTCCCACAGCAGACTATTCAATAGAGAAGGAAGCTAAAAAGGACCAGAGGGAAGAACTAAAATTAACTGTAAAATGCATTTAAAGTAGTCCATTTTAAGTTTCAGCTAGCTTTAAAGAATGGTTAGAACTTCAAAAAATGAGCAGTTTTCACTGCTATACAGTATTGTGCTTGTGATCCACTTTACAAGAATAAAAAATATCTGGAAGCTGTTCAGCATTTCATTTCAGATAATAAACTATAACAGAATCTGAGACAAAATTTTGGAGAAAAAAATGCAATATAACATAAAACTGCAGATTTCACAATATTTCCTTATTGCTATCACACTGTTTATTGAGCAAATAGAATCAACATTTAGGATTGCGCTGATTTGCAAGTTTTTGCAAATAATATTAAAATTTTAAAAAAAGAAAAAAAAGAAAATCAAGTTTACTTTTTTCTATTAATCAGCACCCTGTAACAGTAGAAGGTTTAAAGTTGTGACTTTTGTTAGTTTTCTTAATGAAGGAATAGACGACAGCTGATTCTATTTAGGCTGTTTTTCCTTTTTTGTAGAAGAAGTGATGAGAGGAGTTGAGAGAGTGCAGGGAAGACAAGAGCCTTCATAATAATGTTGCTACTTAAAATTGACAGCTTTCTTTTAAATATGGAAGACATGTATTTCAAAGTGGGTAGCTGCATACTAGAAAAATAAAAGAATCACTGTAATGCCTCATTATGGGCTTCTAATGCTATTGATACGCCTTCATGTACCTGAGTAGTGGGCACTGGATTGTCAGATGAGGTTAAGGATTAGGGAGGTTGTATATCTTTCTGAAGCAGCAACTGAAAGTGAGATGAAATATTTCAATACAACATAAGTAATAGTTGCATGTGTTTATAGACTACTATCAATTCTCCAGTCATTGGAAATGTGAGGGTTGTCCTGGTGGGCCAGCTAGTAAATAACTACTTTAGTGTGAGCTGAATGCAATGAATTTAAAAGTAAATATTAAAAAAAAATGCTTGGCAGTTATTTAGATTTCTTACAAAAAGAAAAAAATCTCCTTACTTAATGCTTAATGGCTTTACAGAAATTTTCTTCTATCTATAGGTTAACCGGGAGCTTTGTACCAGACTTAATTGTGAGCATGAGCAACCAGATGTGGTTGCACCTTCAAACGGATGAAAGTGTGGGCTCAATTGGTTTCAAGGTTAACTACAAAGGTAATGACATCATTGGAAGCAAATGTAATGGTGTACCAAAAACTAGGCCAATATTATGGAAAGTTTTTCTTTCATATTAGTGAGTGGATGCATCCTATTTCCAGTTCAGTCAGTTTTAAAAAGAAGAAAAATATAAGCTGAATTGTAAAAAAAAAAAAACAAACAAGCAACAAAAACTCTTAAAGGTGTTGTGTTACATGAAACCCAAGCATTTGTTTGATATGTTGTAACAGCAATTGAATTTTGACATATAACTTTACACTTTACTTTTATTTTCTCTTATTTAATATTCACAACTATTAAAATGAAATAATTCTGTTGCTATTTAAAGATGAATGAGTAAAGCAAAATGAATACTTCCTACATTCTTTTGAAAATTAATATCTATCATAGCATAAAAATACCACTGCGAGTGAACAACTTGAATTACTACTAAGTTTTGAGCCAGGACCAAAAAAAACCTAAGAATGTTATTCTTTATGGTCTTAAAGTACATAATGCACTATATAAACAATCTGTTGCTATTTGATACCTCTGGAAGAGCGTACAGTTTTTATAGAGTATGAGCAACAAAATAAAAGAAAAGCGAAAGTACAACATATATATACATATTCATGCATTTCTGTATTATTAAAAATTAGTTGGGTGTTTTTTTATATTATCTTTGACATAGATGTATGTCTTTCTTACAAGAACTTTTTTAATTTCATGGTTGCTGTCTAGCACCAAAACCAGATACTAGAAAGTATGATTATTCATCAGAAAATAAGAGAGGTGAGGAAAAAGTTAAACCAGTGATTGTGCATATTAGAAATGGAGCTGATGTTGTTGAGAATCGGCAGAGGGGGTGAATGAGCATATTGTGAATAAACCTGCACAGTGTGACTTGCTGGGGTGTTTTTTGTTTTTTGTCCATAACTTTCCTGTAGTGTAAAGTAAAGCTCCACAGTGGTGTGGTACAAGTGCACTTGTGCACTCTAGATATTCATATCTAGTGGTCTAAGATAAGAAGACCTTAGTACTTTGCTGCATGGTACTAATTAAGACCTAAGATTTCCAAATTCAGGCTACTGAAAGGGGCAAGAGAAGGATTAGTATAAAAAAGTTCAATCATTTCCTAAGACAGCAAAACTAGAACCTTATTTGAGTGGAAAAGGATGGGGTTTCTATCTGAACTCCAACTTGCAGAGCTCAAGTTGTCCATTCTTTTATTTACATGATTCTTTCCTGATAAAATCAGTTTTACTTGCAGCAGTTTTAGTTTGCAGAAGGCAGAGGATTATTGTCTATTCTTATATGCTATGTCTTCTTTTATTCATGAGTTACATTTATTCTTAGAAGCTATAGTTCTGCAAGAATAAAATTAATTGAATATGAATAGGTAGAAGGGTACAGAAAGGGTGAACATTCACAACAGCATCTCCATTTAATCAACTTTGTGATTGTATGCCTAGATATTGAATCTATTTCTCTCTTGCCCTACAATAGTAATTTTTTTAGTTCACTAAATAGCACTTGAATGAAGCAAACAATGAATATTTGCTCTGTGGTGGTGGTTGTGTGGGGGGATTGCCTTTTTTGTTCTTTTATTCCTGTTTGGGTTTATTTTGTGGGATTCCCCACCACCACCTCACCGCCAATCCAGAGTCTGGGATAATTTTTTTATCTAAGTTGCCTTCATTTTGATGCCTGAGAGGATGTGTTTATTAGACATATCAGAAATTAGGCAATGGTCATAAAATGGAAAGGGTATCAAGGGCAAATTATGTCTTAAGGGATTGCTATTTCTGTTGTTTTTAAAACTGTGTTAAGTCCTTTATAGTAACAAGGGTAGGCACTGAAAACAGATGCATAAATGGGTATTATTTTGGATTAGCAACGGTTCTGCAATTTAAGTTTTGAAATTTATGAATTGGTAGTTGAGAGAAAGTCCAGTAAGGTAAAACTCAGTATTTGCATTAGAACAGTGCATTCAGGGCTGTGACATAACACTGAATTATTTGCTAGAATAAAAAAATTGCAAAGAATTTTCCTTTTTCAGAGAATTTTTAGAGATACTTATGAGAATGATGATTTCTAGAAGTCAGGGTCAAAGGAAATTTCAGTTCAAGTTATTTCATTAAATCTTCAGAATGTATGCTTAGCTTGCTTGTTCATCTCTTAACTAGATGAAATGTATTACTTTAACTTGACCTCTTCCACCTCACAAATTCCACTGTCCACTTAGCTAGCTATGGCTGATACTGTATTTATTTTACATGCATTTATTAGGTGTATAAGTCTTGTAAATTTCTGCTTATGTGACAGGTACAATTACATTAGCATTTTACCTTAGATCCAGCAGTTTGATTTTTGAACTGAATCTTCTCCTGATCATTCTCACTGCCCTTGTTTTAGTTTTCATCATGGAGCAATCTTGAAAGGCCCAAATTACATTCGTTTGAGGTAATTCATAAGATGCAATTGAATGACATCAGGAATAGCATTGCTTTGGTGCTTCAGCTGCTAATGGGCATTTCTCAGGAACTTGTAAAGCTTTTTTCAAAGTAAAACCATTAAAACACAATGAAATGCACATAAATAATATGGGTATTTATTGTTTCACTTTATTGATCTACTTATGCTGGAGTTAATTACTTGATATTGTACTTATAACTACTTACTAACAGTAAAATAATTTACTAGTAGAAGGTTTTGATGATCTGCTTCTGTGCTTCTCAGACTCAACTAACTAGATGTAGTGGAGATATCCATGCCTCATCCCATCAAAATTCATGACGACATTCTTAAATCTTAGTGACATTTGCATCTGATTCTGGGAATTTTGAAGATCATTCCAATTCCTACATGGAATATGAGGAGCAAAAGGTTATGGGATGTCATCACCATCAGTGTCATCACCCAGTGCCCTTTCCCCACTGTTCCCCAAAATGGTATACGTGCTTACAGTGCAAGATAGAAGGACACCTCCTTTCTGACTGGAATAGAACTGATTATGCCACATCATTTTTAGTTTTAGAAATAGACAAATTAATTTTTATATACATCTGTATATATCAGTTTTTAGCTGATTTTTTCTTTTAAGTTTGTTATTACAAGAACTAACAGATGATCCTCTTTTATGTATCTGCCATTTGATAAAATCTAGGAAGATTTTGTGAAATTTTGTTTACTTACACATTGAGGTGTTGGACATGGAGCTATTTTATGATTTTTAATAGCTGGATAACTTTATAATTATTAGAAAATAAATATTTGTGAGACTGTTTTAAAGTAAGTAATATTAATTGTTGTTTTGATATCTCTTTTCCCATATCGCATAAAAACACCCCACTACTTAAAAAGGTAGAGTAATTAATATAGGGATTAAACAGGACAGAAATACAAGCACTGCCACATTATAGAAAATATTTTATCTCTTAGCCACTGTAGTATAAATTGTTTTGGGTCTGTTTCATGCTTCAAATGTATGTGCAGCTTTATTAAGTAAAAATATGGAATATTTAGAAATTTAACTGAATTATTTTCACATCATAATTTTAGGGATTATTTGAAAACCTTTCTTTAGAAATGAGATCAGACTTTGGTGATTGTGTAGTTAACAAGTAAAACAAATAAATTATGGATTTTCAGACTTGCCATATCACTACTATGAAAAGAAACCACAAATTAATAGTTTTAAATGTTGGAGTGTTTCATGAATGCTTAGGATCATTCAATATTTCAGAAAATAGTACCATATTGTCACAGTAGCACTTTTATTCTCAAAGCCATGGTGAAGAGAAAAGAAGTATCTTGCTAAACAGTAGTAGTAGAGAAATAATCTCCAAAATACTCAAACACTGGAACTGAATGGTCTTCATCTATAATAGAGTATGAAACAGCTGCACAAAATATGAGACAAATATATGGCAGAGCCTTCAAAGAAACCCATTTTTCTAAGATAAGATTTTGCAGATTTTGATTTCACAAAATCTTTTATAATATAGCAATAGAATATTATAGTTCATGGAAAATTATATATGAGAATATAAAGTGTAATAGCTTTCATACACACATCTCCTTTTGTAACTTGGGACATGAGTGAAAGATTAAATATAAGATCTTCTTTGTACCATCTTTCAACATAAACTGTATGACAAAAGTTTTTGAATTAACAAATAATGTAAATAGTCATGGTGTAAAATAGTAGGAAAAGATGCTGTAGGGAATGAAATCAGTAATATAAACATAGTAAAAATTGGCTTTATCAGCATCAGGTGGGAAAGCTGAACTTCTGTTTAGGTCAGATTTGAGTCTTCTGGAACAGACAAAACTAACCATTTTCCACAATGGTGACTGAACTTTAGGATATGGGATTTACACTCTGACATCCTGTATTTCAGATTTCTTTTTGCTTAAAGCACGGCGTTCATCTTGCTTCAAGCACTATGGCTTGTTCCTGAGTTCTTGGGATACTAGTGGAGCCTGGGGCAGCCGTCTGGAGTTTGTGATCCACATTTTATCCTATTTTCCTAGCACTAAGCCCTGAGTTTCAGATACATCTGAGGGTTTTTGTCACAGATGGCACAGAGATATTTTTCCATGACTAACTGCCCAACAGTGATTGCTTTTCTATTGGTGACAGAATACTGAATTATCTGAATCCATTGTTAGTCCCCCACGTCTATAATCATGAATTTCAAATGTGTGAAATATGAACCATTTACCATAGTACAGACTTCAGGAAGGTCTCACTTTGACAAACTGTGAAATTTGCCTATCTATGAAATATGTACTTTCACGTTCATTCTACCAAGAGAAAAATATGGCTTTAATTTTACTGTTCCTATTATTGGCTAATTTAAAAAACCCAAAAAACAACAACTAAGCATCAGTGAGACTTTGGACAGTTTCATTGTGTAGTTTTGGATTTCACAAGACAGTTGATGTGTTTCTTTAGTTAAATACTATGTAATCCCCCTTTTGTGAGGATGGGGGAAGTAAAGCTTTTCTGCTTTCTACATATCAAAATCAATAATTAAATATATGACACATTTCTACTTTCTGAATTGTTCAATTTTATAATTTTCAGTGTATATTCTTTTGTGGTATTTTAACTGTTCTGATCATTTCTGTTGCCTTTCTATCCACTCTTCTCTGTGTTTCTCATCATGTACTTGTTCTTTTTGTGTGTTTTGTGGTGCAATAACTAGACAGGATCATATAAATTGCTTATTTGATTGGATTCTAGCCTCAGTTCTATGCCTTGTGCATCCTAACTTTATTTTGCAGAATGACATGCAGAGATTTGCACTAATGTTAAAAATCCATGCAAATTATTTTAATCCATATAAGTTTCATGATTAGTTCAAATTCTTAAATGCAGATATTGCTTTGTATTTTTCAAAAATTTAAACACTTATTTTTGGGCAACACTACTTACCAACAGTTTACTAATACAGTAAAAATTTCTCTATACTGATTCCACATCTGCTGAAAGTTGTTGAAACTTTTATAATTCAAGATAATTTCTTTTTCAGATATTTCTTGAACAGATTGAGCAAAAGTGCATCCATTTCAGAAACTTGTGGCAGTTCCCCTTGTTAACTTAATGCCAAGATAGTAGTCGATTGTGTATTTTACTCTTGTGTTCTTCCTGCTTTGTTGGCCACAATTTACCACTGACTTTTTCTGACCCCACTCAGTCAACCTTATCCAAATATGTTAACAATATTTGTATCTAATTTTCAAACCATGCATTCAACATAGAATTTCCTGTTTGTAATCCCTAGATTAAAAGAGTATGAGAACAGTTTTAGAGAAGCATAAGAAAGATTCATGTAACTGGACACAATATAAGGAAAAAATAACAAGAAATTATATAGTGATACTTCTACAACATATTTTCTTACTCCCTAACAGTTTATGGCATAGACACTCTCTAAATACAGTGTATTTAGAGTAAGTGAAACTTGATGGACTTTTTCATCCATGATTTCGTCTGTTTTTCCTCTCAAGCTTACATATAATTTTAGTATTCTAAATATTTTATGGCAAGGACATTTCAGTGAAGAAGTATTTCCTTCTGTTCACTGTAGTTCTACTAGCTTTGTCAGATGCCTTTTCATTTTTTCCTAGAAAATACAATTTATTTAATCTTCCATTTTACTGCTTACTTGGTTTTGCATGACCTTTATTTCTTCACAGGTAATTGTCCTCATTACTGTTTTGTGTAAGCTATCATCAGCAAGCTTTGTCATTTCACTGCTTGCCCTGTTTTCCATCTTCTAATATATTGTCAGACAATAACTTTAACTACCCTGACATCTGCTGGACAAGCCACACAGCAGAGCAGAAACAATCCAGGAGGATCCTGAAAAGCATTGGTGGCCGCTTTCTGACACGGGTACTGGAGGAGCCCACAAGGAATGGTGTGTTCCTCAACCTCATTCTACTGAACTGGGAAGGTCTTCTTGGTGATATGAAGGTTGGGAGCAGTCTTGGCTGTAGTGGACATGAGATTTTGAAGTTCAATATTGGGTGAGGAGAAAGCAGGGCAGCAAGTAAAATTACAGCCATTGATTTCAGGAGAGATGACTTCAGTCTGTTTGGAGATGTTCCTTGAAGAATCTCATAGAAAAAAAGCACCACAGGGAAATGGGGTCCAAGAGAGTTGGTTGATATCCAAGCATCACATCTAACCCTGCACAAGAATGATGCATCCTAACAAGTAAAAAATCAGACAGAGGAGACAAGAGATGTGTGGGAATAAATAAAGAATTCCTGTCACTACTCAAGCATAAACAGCAAATACACAGGAGATGAAAGCAGGGATGGAAGTGGCCTCTTGGAATGAATATGGAGAGATTGTCAGAATAAGTAGAAATGAGAGATCAGGAAGGCCAAGGCCCATCTGGAATTAAATCTGACCAATGATGTCCAGGACAACAAGAGCTTCTTAAAATGGATCAATAAAAAAAGAAAAACAAAAGAAGAATGTGGGCCCATTAGTGAATTGAGGTGAGCCCTGGTAATAGAGGATGCAGAGAAGGCAGAGTTATCAAATGCCTTCTTGGCATCAATCTTCACTAACATGATCAGCCCTCAGGGTTCTCTAACACAGACCAGGGTAAAGGAGTCTTGGAAAGAAGAGTTTTCCTTGGTGAAGGAGGATTGTGTTAGATAACACCTAAGCAAACTTGACATCCACAAGCCCATGAGCTCTGGCAGGATGTGTCCACGAGAGCTTCTGGGCACCGTAACGAGCACACTCACAGTCATCTTTGCAAGGTCATGGCAATCAGGAGAGGTGCCTGGGGACTGGAAAAAAGCAAATCTCACCCTGGTCTTCAAAAAGGGCAAGAAGAGGGACACAGGGAACTATTGGCCAGTCAGCCTCACTTCAATCCCTGGAAAGGTGATGGAGCACTTCATTCTGAAGGCCATCTGTATCTATATGGATGACAAGAAGAGTTAGATTAGAAGAATTCAGCATGGATTCACTAAAGGTAAATCAGGCTTGACCAAACATTGCCTTCTACAGTGAAACAACTACCTGTTGTAGTTGTTTATATCTGGATGAATGAGAGGAGAGCAGTGGATATTGTCTGCCTTGGGTTCAGCAAGGCTTTTCATCCTGTCTCTCACAAAGTCCTGATAGACAAAATCAGGAGCTGTTGACTGGATGAGTGAGCAGTGAGGTGGATTGAGAACTGGTTGAATGGCAGATCCCAGAGGGTCATAGTCAGTGACAACCTAGTTGAAGATTTTTCACTAATGGTGTCCTCCAAGGTTCCATATTGGGCCCAGTATCATTTAACTTATTCATCAATGACTTGGATGAAGGGACAGATGCCTCCTTGGCAAGCTGACTGAAGACACAAAGCTGGGAGGAGTGGCCAACACCCCAGAGGGCTGCCCAGGCCTTCAGAAGAGGTTGGAGAGATGGGCAGAGATGAGTTTGAAATTCGACAAAGAGAAGTGCAGGGTCCTGCACATGGGGGAAAATAACCCCATGGACCAGTCCAGGCTGGGGGCTGACCTGCTGGGAAGCAGCTCTGCAGAGAAGCACCTGGGATCCTGCTGGAAAACAAACCGACCATGAGCCCAGCAGTGTGCCTGTGTGGCCAAGAAGGCCAGTGGTGTTCTGGAGTGCATTAGGAAGAGCATTGCCACCAGGTCAGCAGAGGTGATCCTGTCCCTTTACCCAGCCCTAGTAAGGCATATCTGGAGTACTTTGTCCAGTTCTGGAATCCTCAGCAAAAAAAAAAGCATGAAGTTCCTGGAGCGAGTCAAGTGGAGGGCAAAATAGATAATGAAGGGCCTGGACCATTTCTCTCATGAGGAAAGACTGAGGGATCTGGGCTTGTTCAATCTTGAGAAAAGATCTTGGAGAGAGGTTCTCATCAATGTCTATAAGTATTTGAAGGGAGGGCATCAGAGGATGGATCCAGGCTCTACTTGATGGTGCCAAGCAATAGGATAAGAGGCAATGAGCAAGAACTGGTGTGCAGGAAGGAAACCTGAACATGAGGAAGATCTTTAGTGTGCAGTGACCATGCATGGGAATCTCCCTCATTGGAAATATTCAAGAGCTGGAAATATTCAATGCACATTCTCCTGTGCATTGTGCTGTGGGATGATCCTGCTTGAGCAGGGAGGTTGGACCAGATGACTCACTGTGCTCCCTTGCAGCCTTACCTATTCTGTGATTCTGTGAAACAGTTCAGATACAGAAGAAGTCCATTAGTGACTTCTCTCCTCTGGTAGAACTGACCATTTACTTTTACCATCAGCTAACTATATTTTAAGCTAACATGCAGAAAAAAAGCCTGTCATTTTATGAAAGAGTTCCTAATCTCTGTAAGAACCTTCAATTTGGGCTTCCTCAAATGCTCTTTTGGAACTACAAATAGTATATACCTAAACTGAATTTCTCTCATCTCTATGCCAGCTAATCTTTCTGAAAAGCATTAGTGGATTTATAATGCAGGACTTTGCTTTAAAAAAACCGTGGTGGTTTGTTGATGTAATTTTTATCCATGTGTCAGCTGAATTTAAGCTTAATTATAATTTCTACAGTCTTGTTACATCTCAGGTTTACATCTGTACTTTTCAGGTGTCTTTTGGAACTCTTCCTGAAAATAGAAAGTTTATTTGCATCCCTGTCCTACCTTACTAAAATCACCTTAAGAAACTGGACATTTCTTAAGCTTTTCAACCTGCACTTTGAATCACAACCCAAGTTCTCATAGAATCACGGGTACAGAAAAATTACTTAGGTCTTATACTATTGCTTTATGGCAGCTAGGCAAATTGGAAGCTTTTGATATTTTCTGATGGAGTACCTATGTTATTTGGATACTAATTGATAGTTTTTGGGGATTATGAGAGGGTTGTTTACAAATGATCATGTGTTGTTCCCTAGAAAATAAGTTCTTCCAAAACTTTGATACATACCTTGAAGTTTTGTGATGTGTTTTTGATTGTTTTGTTTTGTTTGGGTTTTTTTTGTTTGTTTGGGTTTTGTAGATTTTTTTGTTTTTAATTGTTGTTATTTTTGCTTGTTTTGTTGTTGTTATTGGGATATTAGTTTTTAATTACTAATTTCTTCCAACCAGTTTTTTACATTGCAATCTTCAATACTTCATATTCATTATTAGAAAAGTTCATGTTTGAGGAATGGCTGAGACAAGGAATTTCCTATCTTTATCAGGATATATGTTTTGCATTTGGGTTTGAATAAAAAGACTACTGCTGCACTACTAGCCATTTTCTACCCTTAAGGGATTGTGTGCAGGTTTTTTGTATACATGTGCATTTAAACGCATACAAATATATTTTCAATCCAACAAATAGTCAAATGTTACTATGTAATGGGTACTTTTTAAATATGCAAAATTGTATACTTCATAAAATTTATAGGGACAAATATAAATCAATGTTGCATCAGATGTAATCTTTCATAAAATCTTATGTGGTATTTCTGGGATCTTAAAAGGCTATGCAGGTTATATTATAAAGAAGGTCTTAAAAACATAAACTAGTAGAGGGTTTAGAAATTACAGCATTTTATGCAGCCACTGGAATTTAGCTTCTCAATAAATTTTTACCAGTATTTCTTGTAACTCTGTAATCACTCAAAGCAAATATATTGATCTCAGGTAATTTAAAACTAACAGTAAGATGCGTCTCTAAAAGCTGTTGCATCAGAATGTATTTTCATATAGGGTTTTTTGGATGTCTTTTAAAACAATGTCTGGAAGGTGTATCTTTTTGGTATTGAGAAACTTTCATTTTTCTGTTAATTTTCCCAGATTGGTGAAAATAGGTCTTCAGTCTTAAAGCAAGTTCTTGAAAATGAAATTGTATACTTTTTCTCCATTTCACCTTTCTATGTCCCAAAATATTTATTTACTGGTGCTATTTGCATATAAGCTTCTTTTTGAATGTTGAGTTTGAAATCTGATTTGGCTATTGGGCTAGATCATCTCTGGTTGGACTAGGCCATCTTCAGAGGTCTCTTCTTACCCTAACTACTCTGATTCTCCATGTTAGTGCTGTTTAATATTATATTCTCCAAGTTGATTTAAAAAGGAGGTCATTTGGCTTCAACAAGTCAACTTAATATTCATAATTGTACTTAATTGTTTTGTTCGGTTAAAAGGAAGGTGGCATATGTGGCATATGGCTTACGATCCTTTTCTACAATTCCCCTCTTGTCAGTGGAGAACTGGTCAGACAAGTTCTTATTTGAAGGTGACTCCCACAACTTTTTAATTTTGTTCAATAAAATTGTAGGTCATTCTCTCTGCTTTACAATATTTAATTAAAAGTATTTAGCAATTCAACCTTTTGTGATAGTGTTATCCATAAAGAATTGGAAGGATTTTCACTGCTCTGACCTTAGTCTGTTGGGCAATATGAATACATTACATGTAGAAAGGTCATCTATTGCTATGTCCCTAAGTATTAGCTGCTGCTTAAACCCGGACACTGGGCTAAGTGGCTGTTACTCTTTGTTGTCTGCAGTGCTTCAGTGTGTATTTAACTGCAATCACTTTTGTTGTATTCTGCATTAAGCATATATGTTATAAGATAGTAACTGTTTATCTTTGATTTAGGAGTAAAAAGTATATTCAAAACAGCTTAAGTTAGAATTTTGTTACATGCATTTATGAGTCTTATCTCTACAACTGAAGGCAAAAATAAATAACACAAATAATAAAGCAATTAATGCTTTTCAAAGATTCTTCTGGCCAAAGGGTAGAATTGAAAAGCCCAACATGATAGATTAGCAGATAGGAAATCTTGACCTGAAGAGCTCTAAAAAGTGGCAGGAATATAGAGTTCTTTGTCCATACTTAACGCCTTTCTTATCTCTGAGTGAATCTGTCTTCTTATGTGCAGTGCAAGGTTTATTGTGTTCTCTACCAACTGGTCGTGATTCCTGACTTCAGACCTTATTTTCTCCACACATTTTACAACATTGAGAATGTGCCATGCCTGATTAGTCCATGCCTTTTACTACACTTGCATTGAGTTGAAGGAGGCTCCTCGTGGTTGTACTGCATCAATTTTTTTGCAGTGGTGAAGGTCTGTGTGTGGCAGTGTCTGGAGATGTCAGTTTTCAAAACACTAAAGATGCATTTCCTGCTACATCAGCCTGTGAAAGGGTGACAGAAGTAAGATTTCCATCTGTTTATCTACTGAAATAACATCATGGCATAGTAGTTGCTTAATTTATTCATCTGTTTGCATTGCATAGAAGAAAATGCATCTTGCTTGGGTAAAGTAGTTGTTTTGTTTTGTATATTTCAGTATGTCAGGTAGATGCAAGCAAGTCATATTTGGAATCCAGTCAGGACTTAAAGTGTATGTATGTATAGATTTTTTTTCAATTTTTTTCCAGATGAAACATTCAAAAGAATAAGCATAACTGATTGAGATGTTACACTTTACTAACTTGGTCTTCTGGGTTTTCCATATTGTCAAGCATATGCCCTGAGAATATTATTTATTTTTCCCTTCTTTTTCCTCCGAGTCAATAATTAATTTCTGTGAGTGCTATTATGCTAGAAAACAACTACATCAGCAGGCCTTTTCATCATATATTTTGATAGTCTGAGAAATTTCTATTAATTACTTATGTCGTATTAGTGTAGAGTGTATCTTGCATTTATTGCTGGCATTTATTTCAGTTTGCTGTTGGTTGGCATTTTCTGTTACATATTTCCAGAGAAAATGCCTAAAAGCTATAATGCTTTAATGCTATAATGATTTGCCTGCTTATATTTGACTATTGCAGTTGACCCCAGCAGGCACCTAAATCACACATGCTTACACCCCTTGCAGCAGGATGAAGGACACAGTCCAAAAGAAAAAAGTGAGAAAACTCATGGACTGAGACAGAGTTTAATAAGTAAATCAAAAGCTGCACATGCAAGCAAAACTAAGCAAGGCACTCATTTTCCTTTTCCCACTGTCAGGCAGATGTTTAACAGTGTTATTCATAAATGTGTACTTGGGAAAGCAGGCTCTGTATCTCTGAAGGTCCCTGTCTCCCTCCTTCTCCCAGCTCCTATTGCTGAGCATGACATCAAATGCTCTGGGCTATCCCTGGGGCCAGCTGGGATCAGCTGTCCTGCCTGTGCCCCCTCTGGTTTGTGCTGCCACAGCCTCCTCCCTGTTAGGATGGTGAGGAGCGCCCAAGGCCTGGATTCTGTGCAAGCCCTGATCAGCAGTAGGTTAAACATCAGTGTCTGATCAATGCTATTTTCATTGCAATTCCAAAACTGCACCATGACCCTCTGGGAAGAAAACTGCCCCTTACCCCAGGCAAAACTATTACACCAGCTTACTACATGGTGATGCGTACTTCCAAAGATGGTGCACAGATAGTGCACTAATCATTAAATTACTTTGCATTAAATTCATTTATTATTTTTCTGAACTGATGAGCCTGTACTTTCACAGTAATGGTGTTATTGCCAAACTTTTACTAAATTTATGTCTTTTTTTTGGTGATGAAGCAAGAGTTTACTGAAATCTAGTTTCTTTGCC
The DNA here is from genome assembly GCF_047830755.1 of Zonotrichia albicollis. NCBI lineage: Eukaryota > Metazoa > Chordata > Aves > Passeriformes > Passerellidae > Zonotrichia > Zonotrichia albicollis. Next base: position 140,201,777 of record NC_133819.1, read on the forward strand.
ACAGGGGACATTACGTGTATTTATGCTTGATTTTTTTTTTCTTTTATGGGTTTTTTTATAAATTTTAGGGTTTTTTAATTGAGAAATATATGAAAGATTGTACAAAGAGAGCCTTATTTATGCTGATAGTTCATGTTGGTTATCTAAAATATGTGCTGAACATCCCTTTCGTCATTATATTTAATGTAAGAAATGGAAATGAAATAAAAATTCTAAATAATGCATTTTTTCTTTCACCTTTCTTTTAGCCCTTTGTGGGGTATTTCTATGCTTAAAGTACTTCATGGCGTATGAAAAATGCTGGAATAACACATTGTTGATCCCCATGGTGCAAATCTGTTATTAAAGTGAGGTGTATAGTGTGAATTTGGATTCCTTAAAACTAAGGTAAAAATCCAATCTCTAATCTCAAGAGGATTTTTTTTCTGTGTTGTCACATCAAAAAATAGACAATCATCTTTATCCTTGAATTCTAAATCTAGGCTTTTAAATTTTTTTCTTTAATAAAATGAAGAGGGTGACATCTCTCTTTGCCTTTAGCTTTAGCTTTTTGTTGTTTTTAGCAGCATGTACAAAATGCTGACAGATTCAATTTTATCAGAAAACAAAATACTGCACTGACTGGCCAGTGCTCCAAGGTGTTGCTAAGGGGTCTAAACGCTGAGCCTTTACTTTCTCTGTCAACAGCTCAAAATACATTTTTTTGTTTTTGTTGTCATTATTATTACAATAATAATGTTGCCATTATTACATTTCTGTGTTTTAGTATCTGTCCATATCTTTTATAGTTCGCAATTAATGGCTTCTCCAGATACTGAAGTTCTTCCATTTACACAAAAAGATCTACTTGCCAGGGCTGCTCTGTTCTCTCCTTTAATCTCTCCTTCTCTCCCTCTCCTCCTCACAATTACTTTCCATCTCATTCTTCTCCCCTTTTCCTTTTTTCCTCTCCCCTTCCTCTAAGCTGAAATATTTTGCCTATTGAAAATCTTGCCAATCATGTAAAAAGTGATCTGCTAAGCTGAAGTACCACAAGATGAGAGTAGCTGATCTGGAATTCCTTGTAACTTGTAATATTCATAAAGTCTGATGGAACACCTGAGAAAGCGAGTGGCAGAGAAACCCTAGGAAGATCCAAGGTGATATGCCTAGGCAAATATTATAGTTCTCCAGACAACATGCTGTGGAGTTTAGTGCTTCTGATGCAGTCTTTGGTCCCATTCACTCTAAAAATACAGTGAATATTCAGAATTAGTTTTATTTTCTAGAATCTCTAAGTTAAAATTAAAGAAAAAGTAATGGGAGTGTAAAAAACGTTTTCCCCATGGTCTCCATGATAGCTTCTTTCTATTGCTCTATTTTTAACTTTAGATATCACAAACCTCAGGTTCAATAGATCTGTCAGCATTTATATACTATGCAATTCTGGAAATAATCTGAGAAACAAATTTTTTTTTTGGTTTTTTAAGCAGGAAAAAATGAAGATTTGGAAATATAAACTTGCACTTTTTAATGCCATTCCTCTAAAAATTCTTTTTGGCTTTTTCTTGTTCTGAATTACTCATCATAATACTGACAATAAGAACATTTTTTATCAATCCAGTGTCCCTTGGAGACAGTTTTCTGTGGTTTAGTTTTGTCATGTTGAGAACTACCAGAAAAATACCTGTTCTTTTATGGCTTGTAACAATCAGAGTTCTATAATTGTTCTTTACCATGGGAAAAAAGGAAAAAATTAGACTCCCTCAAGTGGGAACATATTTCAATATAAAAAAAATAAAAATGCACACAGAGTTTTTGCAGTTGAATAATCTAACATGTATGTGGAATTTCAATTATTTTACTTAGGTAAAAGTACAACTGCATTGTGAAAGTAAAACTGAACAAAGTTGCAATTCTATGGTGAAAACTTTAATAATGCTGATTTAATGGTGATAGGGACAGCTAATGAAAGAAGACCACAACAGGCTTCTCAGCTAAACCGAGTTTTGGGATGCTGTTATGAACTACTTGTAACTGGGGCTTAGGAGAGCAGCACTTGAAAATACAATATCTGGGAAATTTGAAATAGCTGCAAGAAACTTCAGTGATACAGAAATGCATTTAAGGTCTTTGTTTCAATTTCTGCAGAAAATAGGTTTTTTTCTTTTTAAATGGAACTGGAGATGGTAGTGGACTTGAGTTGGTTTTTTCATAGATTAACTAATATAGAAAAATATATAAAACTGTACAGTATAATATCAATTAAATCTGCATTTTAAACTCATTGGGAAAATATGGAGATATGAGGATGTGCCTCTAAACTAACAAATCTTTATTACTGCTTTTGTTAGTCACTTATGACTATTAAGTTGAACTGTTTGCATTGTTACAGAGACCCATTTGTGAAGAAAATGAACTTTACTAAATAGGTGTCATGACCAGTATTTTAATTAAATGGTAATTAAAGTGATATTATGACAACTTTCTCTGAGTGTTAATGTAAATTATTGAACAAATACAGAAGTTAACCTGATGAAATTAATTAGATGACATGAAACAAATGAGTTCACAAGTCAGCCTTAGAAGGTGCTTTTAGTAGGCATTTAATAATAATGAAAATTAGAAGGTCTGTTAATGATGTTATTTAAAATTCAACTGAATTCCTGGAAATAGGGAAGCAAACTGATATTATTCCAAATTTAAAGAAGTAATTTAAAATATTTTTGTTTGGTGTAATTTTGAGCACCTTCTCCCTGAAATCATGAGGCTTGCAATTCTTCCTCTTTGAGGAGGCATTTCAGGGAGGTGATCTGATGATTATCTCATCTAAGATGATGAGAGCTGTGTCATCCAGACATAGGAAGGGATAAAGAGAAACTTGTACTTCAGTGGAGTGATATATTCAGTCTAAGCATAAGCAAAGTGGAACACAATATAAAAAGAAATAAAAATTTCTTCTTTGTCTAATTCACATTTTAAGTCCAGCATTCAGATTATCTAATTAACACAGAGGAACTTTATTAACAATACAGATAAGATGGTGCAACACTTTGCTATTATCTGCTCCTTTTCCCTGGTTTTCAGTTTACCTTCACAAAGTTTTTTGTGACCTAACATTAACATTTGCCTTCCACTTGCAGAGGGCAGTGGGGAGGAATGTACTACAATTTATCAGCATCCTGACTTCAGTGCTTGGAGGAGTAGGATGATCCTGGTGGGACTCCCTTCTCTAACTCCTTAGGCAGTTATCCTTACATACTGCTTGAAACAGCCACCTTGTTTATCTTTGGTTTCTGGTTGTTTTCCTTTTTATTTCTTCTTTGACTCCCAGTTACTGTTTTGAATTTGCAGGATCCACTCACCCACCTTGCAGCCCTATTTCCACAACCACCCAGGGCTGTGAAATATTATGCAGTGATTACCCCCATTAGTCAGAGCTTCCCTGCACATGACTGGCACAAAAGCTCAGGCAGGATAAGTAATAGGTCACATCATTACCAAACAACTTCTGTTTTGGCTCAAACCAGTTTAAAAGCAGCTCTGGCCAAGGCAAACCCAGTCAAACACTGAAACCTGCCATGGCAGGTCATTGCAACACTTAGGCCATTTAATGTTAATGGGATAGCAACCACACTATATATAACCTTCCTAAAAAGAAAGTTTAAATCCTTTTAAGACTTGTCCTCCAGAACCCAGAGTTCTCTCCTGTCAATTGTCTATGCATTGCTAACAAGTAGACCACATATAATTTATATATATAATAGCTATATATTAAAAATTGTGAAACATATAGGTGTCTGAATTCGTTGTATGGAGAAAAATGATGTTAAATGCATTCTTTCTTTAGTCTGAGATGATAAAAAAAGTAATCAGTGTCCACATATTATGAGCTAGGGATAAGGGAAAAGGCAGACAAGTGGTAAAGTTCACTATAATTACAGAAATGACTGCTTTTATGGACCAGATTTATAATAAATACATATAAGTGCATGGAGAAAATGGTTGCCTTAATAACTAGGAATTTCAAATGGGGGAAGAAATTGTGCTTGACTTTCTGAAAAGTAGTGAATTATATGAAAATTTAAACTTTTTGGTAGCTGCATTGTCAGTAGTAACGAAGGAAAAAAAAAGACCTTTCAGTTTAAAATTTTGGTCAAATTGAGGAGAAAACAAAATTACCTTAATTGTTGGTGAAAAAGATTAAGTGTGCTGTTGAATACAGTCACTTTCTTGTTGGCAAGACCTAGGGGCTGTCACCAATTTATTATTTATTACATACAACCATGAATTTTTTAGAATTCTGTCTTGCAGTTACTTAAAACAGATATGAATGTAATATCTGTAGGGTATGGACATAGCTGCAATAATAAATCGTATCATAAGTCTAACTGTAAGAGGTATAAAAAAAAACCTTAGACCACAAGTGTTATGGTTGCTTTCTACATGACATTTGCAGATCATATTTAGGTTAAAAAATACCTTCATATCTGATGATAGAAGCCATTGAGTACTATGACTATGTGAAGATACTGCATTGTAATTTGTTTATTTGAGTGTACTGTGCTAATATTATTTTCTCCTCAAACTGGTTATTTTTCTCCCTAAGATTAACCACTTAAATGTATAGTAATAAATAGATAAATTAAATCAAAAAGAATCCTGAAAATGTACATTGTGTTAGTGTACTTAGAATATGTGAAAAATGCCCTATACTTGGGCAGTAGTGAATATACTATGTATTTAGTTAACATGGCAATTACTACTGTTAACTTTTTATTTCAACCTAAAGGACACCTGTAATCTGACAGTCCAGCCCCAGGCTTCATAAAATGAAAGCCCAGACACCGTGTAATAAATAACATTTGGCATAGCGGTATGGTGCATTATTTCCTACTTTAGCATTGCATTTAAAAAGACTAAAAGCTGCACATGACAGAATTTAAGCCCTGGGCATAGTTTTTTTTCTCAAAATGAAAAAGGGTCTCTAAAATATTACAACCAAGAAATAGGCATAATCTAAAAGCTTCAAGGCACCTTTTCTACAACTTTGTAGAAACCAAATCACTTCATCTAGTGTGACATATGTACTGTAATATATGGTGTGCCAAGTCAATTAAATTGTTAATTGTCTGTTTTTGAGAAAAACAGATGGTGGGTCAAATTTTATTCACTTTCAACAATTTTAGGTCCCACACCTATTGGTGATATGCTCATATTACCCAGCAGGGAGTTGAAAAAAGATTGTCAATGCCTTTTTCAAACTGTCTGCTTTTCCTCACCACTTCCACCCTTGTTTTAAGGAGTATTTAAAACTGGTTTTGTTTTGTGGGTTTTTCTACAACTATCATGGGGTTTTTTTTTTCTGTTTATCTATACAAAATGCAGCTGTAGCTTAGAAATAATCATATAAAGGTATAGACTAGTGATTGGAAATTTTCTGGTTTTTATCTCTTCAACCATTTATTAAGGATTATAAAATTAATTTGCTTTAACATGGCCTTATTACCCAGCTGACTGGTCCTGGAAATCTTTTCTCCATTAATTCTATAGTTTATTTTAAAGTGTCTTTTGCAATAATTTTACAATGGCTGTATTTAGGATATTTGGCTAGACATGTGAATCATAATTAAAATCATTACATTTGAGGCATGTTCTCAATCGTTAAGAGTTTTTTTACTCTCTGTTCTCTAAGTAGTAACTAGTTATTACCTTCCATGCCAGGACAACATTTTCTTAGAATAGAATCATCAAGGTTGGTAGAGACATTCAAGATCACCCAATCCAACTGTTCACTCAGCACTATCATTGCAAACACTAAACTGCCAAACCAGATCCATCCAGTGCCAGATCCAGACACCTCTTAAACATTCCAGGGATGGTGACTCCAACACCTCCCTGGGCAACCTATCCCAATACCCGACAACCCTAACAGTGAAATTTTATTCTAACAGCCACTCTGAATCTCCGTATCTCAGCGTAAGACCATTTCCTCTGTTCCTGTCACTGCAGACACAGCAGTAGAGATCAGCCCCCACCTCACTACACCCTCCTTTCAGGTGCTTACAGAGAGTGATGAGCTCCCCCCTGAGCCTCCTCAGAGATTAAACAAAACCAGCTCCCTCAGCCATTCCTGCTAAGACATATTTCCTAGGCCTTACAAGAGCCCTGTTGCCTTTTTCTGGGCACACTGCAGCATCTCATTGTTCTTTTTAAAGCGAGTGGCCCAGAACTGAATGCAGGACTTGCAGTGAGGCCTCACCAATGCTGAGTACAGTTCTTCCTGCAGATGCCCTCTTTTTTCATAGATATGTCTGCTAAAACAGAGCTATCTGTTAGCTAAATTCTGGAGTAAATTCTTTCATTTAAATATTAGTCTAATAAGACTTGAAAGTGGAAAAGTATTATATTCTGTCAGTGTGAAGCTTTGTGCAGGTAATGTATGGACAGCCAGAACAAAACTAGCTTATTCCTTTTGTCTCTTTGTTTAGCAAGCTAGGACCAACCTGATCAAAAGAATCATCATACCAGTGTTCCTCAGTGACAGTAAGATTCCTGTTTCCAGTGAGACCAATACTACTGAAAAAACACCACATCTTTCATTTAAAACATGAGATTTAGCTATACCTTTCATTTACCAAGTGAGGAGGGGTGGGGTAGGGGGTGGGGGGGAAGCCCAGACTTAGATAATAATTCAAAAAGAAAGAGAAACCTAAAGATTTAGGTTTTGCCCAAATTGGGCTATTCCTAAGACATTTGGAGAGATACAACAATAAGATAATTACCTAAGATAATTTTGTTTCCATTGAATTCTGGTTGGCTTTATGCCCATGATCATAAAGTCAGCACTGCTATCTCTAGTTTTCAATTGTTAACACAGTCAAAATTAAGGTATTTAAATCTACTATTTCTGTGCCAAAGGAGGTACTTATTGTCATCTATGATGTGCATCTCTTTACAAAAACTTTGATTTTCCCACTTTTTCTATTAGTTATGATATTTTTGAAAAGCTACATTTATTGTAAATAGGGAAGATTTCTTGTTTGCTGACACATTAGTTATGGTATTTTATTTTTCTGGAGCATTTCAAGTAGCATTCTTGCCAGACTTAAATGCTCCTTTTCTATGATATGGCTGAACCTTAGAGTGATTTATTGAGGGCCGGTAAAGAAGATCAAGATTTTGGCACTGTGTTGTGACCCAAGTTGGTAGTGAAGATAAATCATAACAACTTGGCGTGATCTGGGCCCAGTGAAGTTGCAATTTCACATTACTCCTGTGCTTCTTCCACCAGTACTGAACTACCGGTAATATCCTTGAAATTCTTAAGAAATGAATGTAGTTCAATAATGTTAGGTTTTGTTGCTACAGAAACCTCTTTAATGAACAGTTCGCTTTAGTGTATTTCAAGTATAAATTTACTTTGTATCCAAGTTTCTTTTGTTCGGTGAAATGTATGTATACATACAGTTTCCATATGAGATAAATGCTTCAGTCACTTGACTAAAGAATAAAATGAGGTAGCTGTTTTGTTGGGTTTTTCTTAGCTCCTTTTCAGCTTTTTATGGCAACTTGTCTTCAGAATTTTTCTGTGAAAGAAAATATTTGGTGGCAGACTTTAAGTTTTAGAGAAATAATGAACATTTGACTTAAGACCTAATTTCAAATTCCTGTAATTTCATTAAAACTATTGCTAGAAAGTGAGGGTCCGAGTGAAGGAAAGTTAATTCCTTCTAAAGTAATGGAGTTGGTGTGAACAATCAAATTTAGACCCTGAGCAGTTTCATAGAACTGTCTGTTGAGAAGCAGGGGTGGCCCCCCAGAGTAAAATACAACCTCTCAAAATCTTAATGTGGCTGTGGAATGGCCACAAGGCTATTTGGTGACAAGGTGAACAAGGTGAATTCTCAGTAAAAGGCAGATCAAAAGGATTTTGTGCAGAGAAGTGTTCCATGTCCAGCTATCTTGCAGAACTGAAATTTACTGGGTGTTTTAGTGAAATAATTAAGTGTGGGTAACATCCCATTAGATCTCTTCTGAAAAGATCCAAGAATAAATGTCACTCCTTAGACTTCTAATTTTTCATTATTTCTAGTGTAATTTCATTTTTACTACTTTTCTATGTTTAAGCACCACTTACACCACTACTTTCAGTAGTAGAAGTGAGCTGATTATTGATGAAGTGAACATTTTTTTTCTGGCTAAGGGGTTCCTAATCTTGTTGGAGGTTCCATCGTCATTTACATTATTCAGACCTTTCAAGTGAAATTTTGGCCTGTTCAATACTGCCATCATGAGTTTGCATTTATGAAATCAAATAAATGTGTAGGAATATGGTTTTTTTCAGGTAGACTTGCTGAACCTGCTTTTGAGAAACTGGCACCTGATAAAATGTATCTGACTTGTGAATTTTCTCTAATATTTGTCAGCCTTCAAATAGGCAAAACAGTTTCCAGCTGTTTTTTGTGACTCTGTGTAGAGCACAAAGAGTCACAAATTTGATTCCTTTCTCTCCATAGAGGTTCCCTTTAACAAAGGACATTTCTTATTTCTTTTACCAGCTTCATTAAAACACTTGTCTTCACAAAGGGAATGGAATTATGTTTTGCAGAATTTGTAAGTGACATTGAAGCCAATTTATGATAATATTATGTATTTCCTTCTCTGATTCTTTCATTTTCTATTTCTTTAATTCATTTTCAGGCTTCCATTGGATGACAGTGAACATATACATGGTATATTCTTAGTCCCTAAACCTATGACAAACTCAGTTTACGCTCTGCCTCCTGGGCCAGTGAATGTAATTCAGTAAGATTTAGGAATCCCTATTTAACTTCTATATCTAGAAATTATGGGCAGCTGTTACAAATAAAACTCATTTTAATGAAATGTCATAAAGTGTAACTTTAATGCAATTCTCAGCACTTGATGTTTTCTGGCTGGTTTTAAATCTGTTATTTTGTGTGCATGAGTTTCAAATAACTAGAAACAGTAAAGGCACTTAAAGGAATTCCAAGGGATGCAAGGAAGACTAAATTATCTGAATTTAAATACCTTTCTTAGTGGTCATGAGGGGAGTTGTTTTGTTTGTAAGTTGAAGAGGAGCACATGCTATTTGTTGTAATTCATTGTTTTATATGCTTTTCCCTACTTTGTCTTTGGGGTCATTGCTTTTAATTTCCTTGTCATGACTCCATGACTGTCACAAATGTTAATGATCTTGAAATTGTAGGAATGATGTAGAGATAACTATGTCACCCTTTTTTTCTCCCCTGATTCTTCTGGAGGTCCAAATAATTTTATGTTCTGTGGTAGCTCAAAAAGTAGGCACACAATTTTCATTTAGTTTTTGTTTTGAAAAATGCATGATCTATGATTTTGCAGTTCTAGCAAATGAAGGAAGTTTTAGGCTGCATAATTAATTTACAAAGTATCTCACATGTCCTTCTTATAAAGTGATCTACTTAATCTACTTAACTTCCATAGAAACATGGAAAAGTCAAAAATTGTGGTGGCCCTCTGACAGGTCTTAGTCGTGGTAACAGTCTTGCCTGCCAACTTTTATTGCAAAATTGGGATTCTCTGAAAAAAATTAACAACTGGATTCTGCCTATCATTGAAAAGCAACAGCAATACTTGTCTTTATTTTTAGTTAGTCTGTGTTCAAATGGTGGACCATGAGGGAGATTTTGTCCTATTGTGGGAGACCTTTTACACATGACTGCAGAGACTGTCTATACTACATTATGCACATCAATAAATATCACATTCACTTAAAAAATCTTGACAGCATGAGTTAAAGTTAAAATAAATATTCTGGCAGTAGTTTTGGTATCTACTTTCTCCCCATAAACTATTGTCATGATCCAATTAGTATGTGATGCCTCTGCCCAAACTGAGGTGCAAATGAGACCAAATGCCGAAGTCAAAAATACAAAAAGTAGTTACCACCCATGGATCCAGCAGCATGCTTTCTTCACCCTGGGCTTCTCAGTGGTGGGTTTCCCAGAGTTGTTCTTCTGGGGGTAATACCTTTATACAGACCAAGCTCCAGGCATACTTGGTGCTAATAATGCCAAGGTTGTGGATTCAATCCCTGTATGTGCCATTCACTGAAAAGTTGGAGTCAATGACCCTCATGGCCTCTTGCATCTCAGGATATTCTGTGATTCTGTGTATGAGCTGTTATTTCACCATTTGCCACAGTGGGAACTTTTGCCTGGATACATTAACCAGGATGGACTAACCAGACTGTACCTCTGTCTGGCCTGGAATCAGCATCTTCATGTTGCAAATTTCTCCCTTCTGGGCTCATTGAAGTTCCTGCTATGGTGGCTTATTTTATGGCAAGCTCCTTCTGTGGCCTCCACAGTGTTTTGAGAGGCATCTGCGCTCTTTAAGTCCTTAGAACTATTAAAAAGAGCAATATCTTAATTGGTAATATCCTGCCACATAACAGGAGACATGACTACAAAATCTAAGTAGGCCTTATCTGATAATTGCTCATCTTTTTCTGATCTTTATAATCTTTAAGACTTATTTTTGATAGAAATATTTGAATATGTTTGACCATAAAAAAGCATAGGGAAACCCCAGAAAATTATTTTATCTAAACGTTGTTCTTTTGTAGGCCTTAACTAGATGAGTGACTAATACCTAACATGAGCATAATAAACCTAATTGAATAACAGTATTTTGAAAGCAAGACCATTTCTTCATTAGATAACTGTCACAAACTAATTCTATTTTAAACCTAAGAAAGATTGACTGTGTGCTCCTTTTCTTAAAATTCACGCATTTTAGATTTGTTTCTGATATATAATTATTTCTTTCATGATTAAAAATATCCTATTTCTGTATAGAAAATTAGGCTCAAATGTAATTAATATTTTAAATTCTGACAGAGACTATAATTACTGGTTTGAGGTATTTAAAGTGACTTCTTAATTTTAGTAAAGAGATAACTCATATACCCAGTACCATTTTATAAATCAGAGCTGATTCTGTGGAAAGAAAAGCATGAATCCAAAACCTGTTAATTCTCTCGAGATTTCTATGCTACTTTGGCACCTGAAATGGGTGATGTTTGAGTGATGCACCAGCATAGGTCACAGTGGTCCTTTTCCACTGTGCTGGAATTAGGATTTCTTCACAACCTGTTTATCATTAGACCTCTGACTCAGTCTGTGCTGCAGTAGTTTGCTTTCAAAAACTACTGGTGAAACATAGTGTGATAGAGGTGAAAAGTTTATTCAAACAACATGTGACATTTCTGTCTTTACTTAACCTACCTATGGAGTGAATTGAATTAAAAAAACAGTGGATGGGTTTTATAGGGGGCAGTCTTTTTGCGAAGTTGATTTTTCAAAAATTAAGAAGTGTCAGTACGTAAGTTACTCATGAAAGCTTAATTCAGTCTCTGTGCACAAATTCATTAGCATAGCCTTTAATTACACAGTCACACAGTATTTCCCTTAGGCTCCCTGCCTCCTTCATTGCATTGGATGAATGGTGTCTTGAGTATGTGGCAGCTGTTTAATATTTTTAAGTTCATCATTCAAGTGTTGGCCTTTGCCTTATTTACTGCACAGTCTTTTGAAGCCTGAAATAAGTACACAATTATTCTCTATCAGTTTCAATATATATAATCTTTTTTTAATGATAACAACAATTACAATAATTGTAATTATAAAAATTGTAATACTTTCTTCTCCACTTCAAGAGAAAAAAATATCCTAGCATCATATGTGGAGAAAACAGGATAAGAATAAATCAGAATTAGTGGCAAAACTACTGTAATAACTTCTTATTGCATGATGCACAACTCAGGTTTTATTTCTCCTTACCAAACTGCAATATTAGGTGATGCCTTTTATCTCTCATGTACTTTTCTGTTATTTTTTATTGCTCAGGTACCAGGATCTCCTCCTAGACGCTCCAGAACTTAAATACCCATGAGAGATGACCACATATTAAAATTGTGGTTTTTCATTCTTTCCAGGCTTATACATTAATTGCTATTATGCATTTAATGGTGTTAACATTTATATCACATCACAGCCTCCAACTTCTTAGATTCTCCTCATCACATATTTAACTGCAACAGTCTGCTCTTGTCTCCAGGTGTCTAGAAGGACATTTTACTAGTTAGTTTCACTTCCCTGTAGAAAATATCTCAAAAATTTTCATCTAAAGCTATAGTCTAACTCTTTGAACAAGAGTAACTTACATAAATAAAACTGTGTTCATCCATAAAACTAGTGTTTAAGAAATTGCTATAAATAAATTTATTCCATCCACATTTTCCCAACAATAATCCTTTATGTCTTTTTTTTTTTTTTTTTGTTATACAGACTTAACACCTAGCTATCAGTATACTGATCTTCTTGCTGGGCAGTACCCTTTAGGCCAAAGGAATTCTGCTTCCTTTGTATTGTAGTATCTGTTAGTTTGCCTGAATGCTTATTTCTCAGACCAAGCTTACAGTTACCTTATCAAGGAGTAACACATTGTCCTAATAGGTCCTGATAGCTCCTCCCAAATTAGTTGCTCGTCAGGTGTTTTTCAATAACTCCCAGAACAGTCTTCTCCATTGTTTTCCCAGGCACTGAAGTGAGACTGACAGTAGCTTCCAGGGTCTTCCTTCTTGACTTCCCTGAAAACTGGGATGCATTAGCCAGCTCCCAGTCAACTGGTGCCTCTCCAGGCTCCTAAGAAGATTCAAAAATCGCTTAGAGAGGTTTCCCCATGACATCTGTCATTTCTTTGATTGTTCTCAGATGAATCCGACTGGAATCAAGATGGAACAGCAGATCCCACACAAGTTTGGAGTTTGCTGGGAGTTTATCATACTCCCAGTCAAGTTCCCCTAGCTCAGGGCAATGGAAAATCCATAACCCATAACTGTGACTGTGGTCACAGGGGTTTTCATGATGAGAGGAGGAGACGAGAATGTTGACTCCATGACCAGAAGGCTTGATTTATTACTTTATGATATATATATATATTACATTATAACTATATAAAAAAGAAAAGGAAGGAAAAGGTTTCTTCAGAAGGCTGCTAAGCTAAAAATAGAATAGGAAGAATGAATCACAAAGGCAGCTCTCTCGGACTCTGTCCGAGATAGCTCGGTCTTGATTGGCTATTAATTATAAACATTGAAGCGGGGCCAATCACAGGTGGACCTGTTGCATTCCACAGCAGCAGATAATCATTGTTTACATTTGTTGCTGAAACTTTTCAGCTTCAGCAGGAAAATCTTAAAGAAAAGATTTTCACAAAAAGAGGTCTGTGACACATAACCAGTGTTTAAGGCTGAAGCAAAGAAAACATTGACCATCCCTGTCTTGTCTATGCCCCTGTTTTTCAGGTGATTGTCTTGCTAGAACTGGATGATGTTATTTTTCACTACCTTTTGCTATCAATGAATTTTAAAAAACTCTTTTAAATGTCCCACATATTTCTGATTCATCTCTAATTGAGCTCTGGCAACATGAATTTTCTCCCTGCAGTGGAGGGTAGCCTTTCTGTATTCCTCCTATGTCACTCGACCTTGCTTTCACAGACAATACACTTTATTTTTTTCGCCTGAACCCCAGAAGATTCCTGTTCGACCAAGTGAGCCCTCTGCCTTGCCTGCTTGACATTTTGGAATTGCCTGCTCCTGTGCACTAAGGAGGTGGCTTTTAAAAAGTGACCAGCACTGATGAATTTCAGCAACTTCAAAAGCATCTGCTCTTCTTATGTTCAGAAGTTTTTCCTGATAGATTTCCTCTAGCCACTGGAGATTATAAACCCAACTGCTTTATTGTTCCTATAGAAAATATGGTCATCAATCACAACTTGACCCAGGAACCTGTTATGATCCCACTTCTGACCCCAAAATAATGTTAGAGTAAGATTATTAAGAGATGCCTCTGCCCTAATCAAGGTGCAAACAAGACCACATGCCAAAGTCAATAGTAGAGATTTTACTTAACAATAAATGTGGGGTAGCAAGATAGATAGGAAGAGAAGAAAGGAAGGGGGGAGAAGAGAAAGGAAAGAGTAGGGGGAAGAGAAGGGGAGTGAAGGACAGAGTTGTGGGGACGGAGGGAAGGAGGAGAGAAGGGGAGAAGAGAGGTAGAGAGTGTATAAACAAAAGATACCACCACCTGGGTTCTTGCAGCATCTCATCAGCCCTTCTTCTTCTGGTCTTCTCAGTGGGGAGGGGAGGAGGGAGGGAGAGGCTCTTTTATACAGTCTGAGTCCCAGGTATCCACAGAGTGTAAATGCTGCTCCCACAGCTTTGGCTGATGTGTATAAGGACTTGCTTACTTTCTCGCATTTTGGTATGATGGGAATTTTTGTCCAGACAGGGTACCCAGATTTGCCTCACTAGGTCTGGCATCTTCTTGTCGTTGCCATCTGTGCTTTTCCCACAGTTTACATAGTAGAATTTTGTCCAGTGTGCTAATTCCAAACCTTCTCCTCTGTTGGATCTGGTATTAATGCCTTCCTTTTTGCCATCTGTGCCTAAATTCCTGTATGGTGGCTTATCTTATAGTGGCTTATCTTTGACAGTACTTGAGACAGTTCATTGTGCTCTTCAAATCTTGACAGAGCCCCTCTCTATTAACAAGCAACAAATCAAAGAGAACATTTTTCCTGATCAGCTCCTTTAGTACCTGTATCAAGAAATTATCAACCAGATGCTCTAGGAATGTTCTGGACCTGTTTCCATCAGCTATGTAGGATTCAAAGTTAATATCTGGCAAGTTGAACTCCCCAACTTCAGTTTGATTGCAGAGACAGCCTTGATGCTTTATCAGGACCTCCTAGCAGTAGCCAAAACACTTGAGGGTCATCAACATGTTCTAGCTACCAATACAAAGCACAGCCCTATGAGATCTGCTGTGGGGAAAGGTGACTCCATTCCAGCCATACCCAATACACTTTACACTGCTTACTCTTGGTGTAGAAAGTCTGTCTTGCACTTTTTTCTCCTGAGATTTTTCCATGTCAAAATTGAGATTAGTTTATTCTGCTGCACCGGAAAACAGCTTGTCCTCAAGTTACATTCTTAGAAAATTCTCTTTGGAGTATGTTCACCAAAATGATAGCAAAGAGAGGATTTAATTCCTTCCTGGAAGAGAAATATACAGGAAAAATTTTCATTGTTCTGAAAAGCATGAGCTCATAGAGGAAGCAAATAATTTGCTGATTCTTGTCTTACATAATAAAAACCAAACTATGCTGCTGCTGATTATTTCACTGCAGGTGAAATCATGCAATACATTTTTCTTTTCTTCAGTAAAAAAAGAGTTTTAAAATGCTCTATTGTAGCACTTAGTGAATATTACAGAAGCCTAGCCTAAAACTTGCTGCACAATATTTGTTACATTAGGATACAGTACAACTATGTTTATTTTACTTTGTGTTTTGGGCATCTCCATAAATATTTTATCACGACATGCACATCTTTAGTTTTAGTTTAGTGTTAGCATTCTTTTACTGCTTTACCTAATGTCACTGTGCTGACCTTCAGCAGCCTAACTCCACTGTAACTTAAGTTTTAAGGTTGGAAATAAATATTATTCACCTTTATTAGGTACATTTAAAAAACAATTTCTAATGTAAGAATATTTATTGACTTCCTAGCTTTTTTCTAGTGGAGGAAGAAATTCCTATGTGTAATTTAACAAGAAGCCTATTACACTGTAGAACATCAACTTGTAGTAAATATCTTTCAAGACATTTTCTCTGAGTTTTTGTTTTGCAAGCTTTCTTTCAAATGTCTTGTGATGTTTTCAGTCTCTGCATTAGCTTAAAAGTAGCATAGTGACATTTTTGCAGGAACAACTCTTATTTTCAGGAAACTGTCCAGTACTAACGAGGTGATCTTTGAATCATTGAAACTGTGGGCTCTTTTTAATATAATACATGGAAGAGTGGAACTATAGAATAGCAGATGATGCAGTGAAAGAAGTACTACTTTCTGACCATTTATGGCAGGGCAATAATCAAGTGTTGCATGATAAAATTTTCCTATAGTGCTAGTTAAAAACTTTCACTAAATATGATAATGTAAAGGAGCAGATTGTAGAGGCAGTGCAAGCTATAGTTCTTGCATGAGATTGGAAAGTAAACAACAATTTTTATCAGCTTCAGGTTGAACATCGGATTCTGACAATGAGAGTAATTCCTGCATAATTGATGTTTTGTTCTAAGAGTTTGATGATTTGTTGAGGCCCAGGTGTATTTTATTTGCTGGCATATCACTTGGAATAATAAATCTATAATTATCTCCATCTACTTTGTAGGCAAAACTCATGCTGTACTCATAGTGTTACAGCAGAGTTGTTAGACTACCTTGCCAGGAAATCATGCTCTTTGAGTCAGAAACAGTAAACAAGAAACTATAGTTGCTCTCTTGACTCATAATATTTATCACTGCTTCAAAATCAATGAAGATTCTGAGAAAGATAACAGATTTCTAACTGCTGTTTAACTTCATTTTTTTTCACTTCATAATCTGTATTTTAGTTTTGTATGTAAATGAAAATGGTAATAGGCAGCCTAAATAAAGTTTATGGCCATCAGGCTATTCCCATTGTCATTTGCTTGAATCCTGTCAACTCAGCTATCAAGTGATGTATGCCCAATTTGAATAAAAATTTTTGCATCTTCAAGTTTTCTGACATAAGTCTTTAAATACATTTTTTTTTTCAATAACATAGAATGGCTTAGCTTGATATTTCCTGAATTACATGAACTTTTTGTTCTCTTTCTTATCAGATTGAATGGAAATTCCATTAACAGAGACTATGAAAAATGAGGTCATTAGACCTAAAACAAAGACATTTTATTGTGTATCAAGGAAAATTAAAATGTTAATGAGCTATTATAATTGAACTACTATTATTGAATATGTTTTGAAACAGTCTGAATCAGTCCTTTTGTTTTCTGTGATCTTAATTTCTCTTATATTTCTGTTTCAATAAGTAACATCACTATTTATATTCCAAGTTGTATAAGCCGCCAGTAAGGTTCAGTACAGGTTCAGTACTGCAAGGGGATGGACATGAGAAAGAAAAACAAGAAGAGGAAGAAATGAGGTGCTTCAATATTTTTTTATGCAGTTATGTTCAGTGTCCTGTAGTTGATTTAAAGCTTATAGGTTAGAAAAACATTATACAATCCATTAAGTATCTTTATAATTTAGAAGCCACACTTTTAGGTTCAGTCATTATTGATTTTTATTTTTAAAAATTTAATAATCAATTGGATGTACATGCGATTTGGAATGCTATACTTTCCACTCCTTCCTCCTCATGCTCTTTCCCTCATTCAGTGGGGAGTCCTTTGTGTCATCTGTAGTTCTCTTAGAGCTGCTCTAGCATGTGTCTTTTCCATGGGGTGTGGTCCTTCAGGAATGGACTGCTCCACTAGCTACAGATCCTTTCAGGGCTTATCCCCTTGCTGCAATGTGGGGCCATCCACAGGCTCCAGAGAGATCTCCATGTGCTGCAGACAGACAGACAGACAGACTGCTTCAGTGACCTTCACCACGGGCTGCAGGGGAATGCCTGCTCTGACACCTAGAGCACCTCTTCTGCTTCCTTCTCTGACCTTCATGTTTGCAGGGCTGTTTCTTACATATTTTTATCGATCGTCTGTCACAGTTGCTTTGCAGCATTTTTTTACCCTTCTTAAATATGTTATTACAAGGGCACCACCATTGTTTCTGGTGGGTTCAACTTTGACCAGAAGTAGGTCCTTCTTTGAGCTGGCTCTGTCCATCGTGGGAGCAGCCTCTTCTCACAGAGATCACTTCTGCAGACCCCTGACTACCAAAACCTTGTCGCCTAAGCCCGGTACAAATATATTAAATTACTTTTGGAGCAAACCTGCTTTGTGTTCATAGCATTGATCTGGGAGCTGTGTGTGTGTGTGTGTGTGTGTGTGTGTTTGTATGTGTTTGCCAGAGAATAGTATTTGTTCTGTGTTTTGGGATTGGGGTTTTTTGTGTGTTTGGTTTTAGTCTGTTGTAGCCTCCTTTTGGAAAGATAGTTGCCTGGGCTCAGAAGGGAATAACTGATTGAACTAGAAAGAAGTAGGTTGAAGGATCATGGGACCAGAAGCTTAGGAAAGAAAGCAAGGCACATAAATAAGTCTTGCTAAATGTTTCTCTAGAGACTTTCCTTTTTGCTCTGTTCCACGACCTTCTAAAAAAGGCAAAAGCAAGGTGGAACTAACAGTCTTACATCACGACTAGATGTTTAGCTCAGCAAAACTGAAAAAGTTTAAATGACAATAAAGTTGGTACCAAATTAAAACCTTGGTAGTGATCTATAGTCACATGTATATTCAGAACATGGAACCATTATGAAAGGTATCAGAGGACAAATGTATTGATTGCCATTAAGGAAGAGTTGCAGAGCTGGTGCAGGTTGCCTTGATCAATAGATTTGAAAGGGTCAACAGATAATATACTAGCTGCAAATAGATTCACTGTTGTCACAGACCAACTCGGTAGGTATCATGGATACATTCTTTTATATTAGCTTCAACAGTCTTGGGTTTGGACTTCTATCTGCACACATTTACCATTAAAGATGAAAAAGAAGAGCACTATTTATAGCAAAAATAGTCTGTACAATGCTGACTCGCATATTGCCAGAAAAATACTTCTTGAATTAGTTCATTTTCATTTATATGTTCTTCGAAAGCATACTGACAGTTGGAGAGAAAGCTATTTAGTCTAGTGGAACATTTTGTTTTCCCAAAGATTTTCTTAACTGGAGTGAAAGGCCTTAGTCAAATCATCAATGACCCAAATGAGATTCCTCTTACTCATATTATTAAAGCAGGGTATTGCATGTTCTTATAATAACCTAGAATACTTCATAAACATCAAAGAAACACATTCTCTACAGCTGAATCTCTTTAGGATGATTAACAACATGCTTTCATTTTATTTAGTCTAAGGAAGAAAACCAGTCTTCTTTTAAAATGAGAAAGGCCTCACCACTTAAATAAAAATGATTCAGACACAGTAATTATAGAATTTGTCTAACTGCTAATAAATGTATTTTAGTCTTAATTTTACCTTGAAAATTATTTCGGACATTTCTGCATATGGTGACTACCCATTCATTTTGGTTTTTTTCCTTTTGACAAGTCAAGCAGTAGCCACTCGTCTAAGGGATATTCTGTGTATTCGCATTGAAACTGTTCATGTAAAGGATTGCAGATTTAGATAAAATTCCTTACTATTATTTTTCCATTTATTATTCACTGAGATTGTCTAGTGTCTGTAGTTCCATAAGGAAAGCTAGTAATGTAGTAGTCTGCCACTAAAAGTTATGTGAGAACTGCTGAAATTCATAGATATTTTTTCTCTTTAACAAAACTACTTTATTTTTTGAGGTTTAACTATGTGATATCGCACACCAGAATATCAAACTGCATTTTAAGTTTTAAATTTGCAAAGTTACATGAAATGTTCTTCAAATTATTCAGTGATCCATCTTTGGTCCAACTAAAGTCAGGTATATTGAGGAAAAGTCATCCTGAATTAGTTAACTATGCCCTGATGTAGCTGCTTCAGATTGAATTAGCTGCATAGTGAAAGCAAATATAATATTCCTCCTTCCATCCCATTGTCTTGGTTATTGGTAGAGGGAGATTAGCTGAAAAAGAAACGTGATTGATTAAAAGCTCTAGTGTTTGGGAAGCGAAGGGGATTGAAGAGGCAGACAGGAATGTAGAGATACATATACACACCAGTTTCAGAAGAACACAATGTCTCTCTTGACATGCATCTTCACATCAAAATTATACTGAAAAAAAGCAAGTATTGCTTCAATATGACTGAAGGAGGAAGATCATAGTGACAGGATTTGGGACAGTATAGTTATGAAGGCAACAGAAATCTTTGAGCCAGTATCATTTAAGTACTCTTTGGTTTCTGATGATAAAGCACTAGCTTACTGCAGTGTTGACAACAATCCTATGGCTCCAGCTTATAGCTTGTCCATTTGCTACTCAGCCATCCACTGTGAATTTAATGTAATGCAATAAACAATCACACTCATCAGAAGCAGAAACGGACACAGCCTTAACCCAATCTCCAATCTATTACCATGTAGATTGGTAAAAATTGTATAAGACTGCTGAAATTGGTCCAAAACTGTTTGTCTGATATGTATCTTTATGGTTTTTGAGTATACATACTATGAAGACCCATGGTGTAATTTACATTATTTATTCTCCTGGTTTATACTGAGAAATGTATATGTTCTTCATTCATAAGTTATTAGTTTTTATTTTCCCAATTTCTGATTTATCTGTGCCTTTTCTCCTTAATATTTCAGTTTGAATTTTCAGGATAAGATAGATGATGTGTTGGATTGATTCCAGCTGAATGCCAGGTGCCCACCAAAGTGGCTCTATCACTCCACTCCTCAGCAGGACAGGGGAGATTAAACATAACAAAAGGTTTATGGGTCAAGATAAGGCCAGAATTGCCAGTGACCATGGGATGGAAAACAGTCTTGACTTGGGGAAATTAATTTAATTTTTTGCCAATCAAAAGCAGAGTAGGATAATGAGAAATGAAGAACGAAATGTTTAAACATTTTCCCCCTGGCCCCCCTCCCCCGCAACTTCTCCCTTCTTCTTGGCCTTAACTTTTTTCCAGAATTCTCTCCCTTCTCCCTCTCAGTGGCACAGCAGGACAGGGAATGGGACTGCTCAGTTCATCACACACTGTCCCTGCTGTTGCTTCCTCCTCATTGGCAAGGACTCCTCACACCTTTCCTCTGCTCCAGCAGAGGAAATTCCCATGGGGGAGCAGAATTCCACCAACTTCTCCAGTGTGGGTTCTTCCCACAGGCTGCAGTTCTTCTCAATGTGATCCACCATGGGTCCCTTTCAGGGGCACAGTCCTTCCACTATCAAAACCTTGGCACGCAAACCTAAAGATCATTATGCCAACACTGGTTCCTTGGCCTTTGCCAGCAAAAGTAACTCAAATTGCCTCCCTTAATTGAGATATTCAGGAACTGTCTGGACACAATCTTGGGCAAAGTGTCTGCTTGAGCAGGGAGGTTGGATCCGATGACTCACTGTGCTCCCTTCCAGCCTTACATATTCTGTGATTCTGTGAAATATATGATGGCCTATTTTTCTAAATTTTTAAATAAGAACATCCTGCAGTGGGAATATAAGCGCAACAATTTCACAACTAAGTTAGATATATGTATTCAGTAATGTGTATATAAATTGTGCATACCATGGTATTTCAAAGTGAGATTACATAAATTTTTAATGTATTATCTTGAAAAATGTCAGTGTATTCACTATGTATGGTGGTGAATGTCTGTAGCTTTTGCATAAAGATTTCAAATATCAAACAGCAAGTTTTATTTTTTGAATTGAATACTTGAACTTTCTTTTCACATGCTAGTGTTTAGTTCCTCCAGTATTCTTTGTTTCAAAAAATACTTTGTAATGAATTCAAATGCTCTTTTACTAATGACTAAAAAAATCTAGTTGCGCGTCATATTTCCTTTGATGCAGTCAGTAGAACAAATAACGAGCATTGTTCTGAGATGTTGTTAAAGTAAATAATGTTTGGTCTTGCTTAGTGTTTCTCTGAAGGACTACAGATTTTGAATCTCTGCTGAAGTAATAACAAGTCTTCAGTATTGCCCTTTTCCAGTGTGTACCAGTGATCTCTTTTCTTTCAAAATTATTTTCCTTATAGGAATCACATTCTTATCTTTTATTCACTCTTGAGTTACAGGACCGGAAAGACAGACAAATTACCTCATCAAACCCTAACTCCAGTGCATTTCTGTCAAAATGCATTTGTGTAGCAAGTGACCATTTCTTTTCCCCAAGGCCCCCTTAGTCACCTCCAAAATGGGCTTGTCCTTCACATGAAGAGAAGGGTAAAAGAAAGAAAAATCAACATCCCTATCTTGCTATACTAGGGGCTGTTGTAGCCTGGGCCTCTCCCTTCAGTACATCACTGGGTAGAAACCTGCAAAATCTTTCAGTGAGATATACAGAAGTAGTGTAAGGATAATTTAAAATGAAAGGAGATGGTTATCTTAATTTTCTTTATATTATTCTTTCACTCTTCCCTTAACCTCATATATTTTCTAGATATTTCTTGTTAGAATACTTTGGCAATTATTAAATTAATTCAATAGCTGTGAAACTGCTAAATGTACAGATTTTTTTTTTAGGATAATTGCTTTTTTTCAAACTTAGTATCCTAAATAGTTTCAGCAGGAGTTTATCTTTTTAAAAAAGATGTCTTTGTAACATCACCAGAAATCATCCCTCGTTTTACTGTTGATGTCCTTCTTTGTGAAATCATTTCTGAAAACAAAAATGGATTTGTTTTCTATCTCAAAAAACTTAAAACACAAAATATGTCTGATTCATTGTTAACACATTTAACAATTTTATTTATTGGTAGAGGTTATTTGCCCTTTTTATAAGGCTGCAATGAAATAAGGACTATTTACCATAAATAATATTATCATAAGGTGTTTTTTCCTTAGGCACAAATAGCAATAGTTATCTTTTGTATCACAGTGGTAATGATCACAGGAAAGCAAATATCCATCCTAGCCATCTCATTGTAGCTAACATAAAGTGCAAATCTCAAAAAGCAGAATGAACCATAAAAGAGATCAAAAACCAATACGTAACACTACAAAGTAACCAAAATGTAAAATAAAATACAAAAATGTGCTTAACCAACAAATTTACTTTTGACTTTTCAATGTAGCTGGTATATATTATAAACTTATTCCAATTACTTACACTAATATACTACAGAAACAGTGTTTCTAAACTAAAATATACTCTATTACAATTTCTGCTGTGAATGGCACTTTTTTACAGCTGTATTGCATCAAAGAGAGCATAAAAATTACTAATATTTTAGTCCAACAAATACACTAAGCAATGGACTCTTACAAGCAGTTTTATTGACAGGCATTCAAGTTATTTTCCTGAAAAGTAGCCCATATACCTTCTCCTTCTCTTCACAATTTGCTGCCTCACACTGACATTTCCAATTTTTTAGTTGTGGGTTTTTTTATGTTTTAATTATGGCATTAATAATTAAGCTGTCTGGAAATTTACTGTTTTACTGCTAATCGTAAAACAACAGTAAATTACTTCTGTTTATCATGAATGAATTATTTACAATGAGGGACTAGTATCAGTTTTTCAAGAAGAGATGTTCTGTCAGGCTCTGAATCTAACTGCTTAGGAAGTTTTGAAACAAAATATGTAGTGCAGGGAAGCTGAAACACAAGTGGTAGAACTAGCAGTAAAAAATCTGATTTTAATTTACTCCTTAGTGAATTAAAATAAATATTAATACACTTTGCTAAAATCATGCTATTTAAAATGTGATTATCTGAAAAAAGCCCAGGAATCTGCTTGTTTTTTTTTCTCACAGCAGCAAAACCCCAAACAAAACAGAAACTCAAACTAAATTATTTCTGCTTCTGTGGAAAATTAAGTAATGACAGAAATAGTCTGTTTCAAATTCAGAGATGAACTGATGCTAATACAAAATTTAGAAAGTCTATAAAAGTGTTGCAAGTAATGCATCCAGAAAAGTTTTAAAAGTAAAGAAAGAAATATTTGCTATAAATTTAAATTAATACAAATAGGGTTTAGGACTGGTTTAATTAATTTAAATCTATTATTCATACAACATTTTGTTCAACTTGATTTTGTTTATGAAAGGAGATTCAGCATAAGGCTATGGATGTAATCTCTCAAATTCAGCAATCACATAGAATTTTTTTCCCAAATAGCTCCTGTAAATGACTTTACTCTGCCTAACAATTTTTTGAATGCAGAGCAGTTCCTTTGAGTCCTAAAAAGGATAGTTTTGGTCAGCTACGTATCTTTACAAATTTGAGAAAAAAGCATGGAATCTCTTGCCCAGCTACATCAGAACAGAAGCCCCAAAAAGAGTAAATTGCAGTAGATATAAATACATTTACTGCCTCTATTTACTATACATTGTTTGAGAAAAGTACAGTAAGTTACATGATGTAGTCACTTGCTAGAGAACTAGTTTGTAGAATTCATTTGTATATAGAATATATTTGTTTTCCCAAATGAAATATGAAATTACTTCAAAACTTAGGATAATATTCCTCCACCAGGACAGCCTAGGAAAACTTTATATTTCTTTAGCAGTTAAAAACTGAGCAGTTCTGTAGATCTGACTTTAACAGTCCCATGAAAATTGATGTCAGGAGAGTAAGTTTGTGTGTTCTTTGGGATAGCTTATGTTGTTTCTTCAGGAAAGCTGTAACTTTTTTTTTTTTTTTTTTTTTTTGAGGTTTGTAATCTCAGGATAAATTGAACATGGGTTTTTTTGCTTTTATAATATTAAATTATATCAATCCTTTCATAGAACTGTTTGGAAAAAAATACAAATAAACCAAAAAGATGTGTTCATGTTTCTTTGTGCTTTTTATTAGATTGTTTTCTTTTGTGGTTTTTGAGTTTTATTTATCCAAAAAGAATAATAAAGCCTTTCGAAACTCTGTGGAGCATATTTTTAGATAATCTTCAAGTCTTTTTCAGTTTCTTGTTAAAATTGAATGGTCTTTATTTGCTGCGTGTCACATTTTAATTGTATTTAGAACTTTAATATCCAAAAGCTTTGAGAAATCAAGCGTATGCTGCTGAAAAGATTACCCTGGAAAAATTGTTTGAGTTAAAGTCAAAACACTTGCTATTCCATTTTTACCTTGTACTCAAACTATCATATATGGAAATGTGAGAAAAAGAGAAAAGGCTTCAAGTCCTTTAAAGAAAAAACCTCAAACTATGGTACAGGGTGTTTGTTGCTGTAATAATGTAATAAAAATTACATGTAAATTTTTAGAAGATTCTTCCATGCCTGTAACCACTGAAAGTTCAAAAGAGGATGCAGCTTGTGAGAATATCATAGCTCTAATATTTATTGAATTAGTAATCATTCAGATTCCTTGCTGTTAAGACTACTGAGGTAAAATGTTATTTGACTATAGAGAAATTATTTTTTTTATATGTTTACATAATGTATGTGTACATAAATTTGTATATTTATTTATGTCTAGCCTCCTTTTATGCCGTGGGCAATTCTTTTGGTGCCACCACTCCCTTAACATGTCATTGGTACCTCAATTTGAACTGTATTGGAACGTGCACAGTGTTTACACATTGGGGAACTGATCTCTGTTTCTATTTTTAAGAGTTCATGTTCTAGTAGCACTATTTTACTTAATGATATTATGGTTTAAAATTTTATGAAATAAAATAGGGCAGAAATACTTTTCCTCATATCCTTTAATTTTCAAGTATTTTATAAACACAAAGAGTTTTGATTTTTCTAATCCCTTGTAGTGGTTGAATTGTAGCCAACAACTAAGCCCAACACAACCACTCACTCATTCCCCCTTATGCAGAATTTCCTCCCTAAGAAGCTGGGGTATAAAATCAGATTCAGTGGTGCATTTTGACAGCTGTTCTTATGTAGATCATTTTAATTTGATTAGAATTTTCTACATATCAGCATATACATGCAGCAAGTTTGTTTTATTCTTCTATGAATAAATCCCTTATTTATTTCAACAGAAATTGAAAAAGAAAGCTGTGGGGATCCTGGAACACCATTGTATGGTATTAGAGAAGGGGACGGATTTTCTAATCGTGATGTTTTAAGGTTTGAGTGTCAGTTTGGATTTGAATTAATTGGAGAGAAATCTATCATTTGCCAAGAAAACAACCAGTGGTCTGCAAACATACCAATCTGTATTTGTATGTACCACATATTTTCTTCTTATTATTTTTAAGGCATTGTGATAAGCTTTACTTATGGGTAATAATTATGGGTAATTATTTGTGTGATTGATTTCAGAGTTAGTAAAAAGCTATTAACTCTCCTGACAGGATGAATTTACTTTTTCTTAGCAGGTTTGCCTAATGCACATGCCCAAGGGACAGGTTCTAAAAATGTTAAAACATTTTTTTTCTCTTATACCAAGTCTTAAAGCAATTCTCTTTATGTGCTTTGATATAGTGGTTTATTATTGGCTTTTTTTTGGTAGGATTCTGTTGATTTTATGATGTAAATTATGTATGATACAATTTTGATAGCCAGTCTGAAATTTTAATATATTTCCTTCGATTAGAAGTCGCAGAATTGAAATCAAGAGTTTAAATTATGTACATTTCCCCCATGTATTTTATATAAATACCTATTAGCACTTAAATGATCATAAATATTTATAGCTCTCTTCCAGCAGCATTCCATAGGATAAGTAAAACATTTGCACTACATAGCATAAGTAAAACATTTGCACTACATGGCATAAGTTATATTATATAGCACAGGTATATACAATGTTTTGATACTTTTTTGTGGCAGAACCTACCTTAACTTTTCCACTAAGTAGTATGGATCAAATATATTCAGAGTGCAATCAGTTGTTTTCATCTCTGCAACTCAATTTAATATGGCTCAGCTGAATTTATTGAATATAATATGTTATCCTGATAACAACAAAACATCTCATCTCTTTGAGGCTTCTTAATTTCTTGTGCCTCTGTGTGAACAACAAATGATAAGGGCACTATTGACTTTCTGCCCCTTTAACGTGCTCAGTGTGAGGTCTGTTCATCTAAGCAGCTCCCTACGAGAGAAAATAGGTGGTGCCAAGTGATTGTTATCAAGAGTAAATTGTAAGGACTGACATGGATTTCCAATGCAACAAATATGTCCTGTATTTTTTGTGAGCTCTGCTTGAGAGTAGTTTTATTGAGAAAAAGGAAATATGAATATTGAAAAAACAACCTTCTTTCCAGATTCACATATCACCACAAATAATGGATTATTCCATTGAGTTACTCAGCGAGTTTTAAGATTTCTTGCAAAAACTTAGCACTAGAAAAGTCCTTATTGAAGTATTTTTATTCCATTATCTAATTTATCTCTCCTTTTTTTGGCAGTTCCTTGTCTTTCCAATTTCACTGCACCAATGGGAACAGTTCTTTCACCAGATTATCCAGAGGGATATGGGAATAATTTAAACTGTATCTGGACAATAATTTCAGACCCTGGGAGTCGAATTCATCTCTCCTTTAATGACTTTGACTTGGAATCTCAGTTTGACTTCCTTGCAGTTAAAGATGGCGATTCTGTAGATTCCCCCATAATTGGAACATTTACTGGTGCTGAAGTTCCTTCCCATCTTACCAGTAATGGTCATATTTTGCGTCTGGAATTTCAAGCTGACCATTCAATGTCAGGACGTGGATTTAACATCACTTATAACAGTGAGTAATCTTATTTTTTTTTGTGTGTGTGGTTTTGTTTTCAACATACAGTCTAGGAGATAGGCTTAAGTATTTAAAAATGATGCTATGGTAATGCAGCTTCAAGTAAATCCTATATACCTAAAAATTCCTAATATATTTGTTTGGATTATTGCTCAAAGTATTTATGGCTTTAGAGATCATTGTGATAGGAATATTTGGCAGACTGACAAATCAGGCCAGTTCCAAATTGTATAATAGGGCTGTACTAAATTTGCTGACAATGCAATGCCACATAATGTTAATTGCCCCCACTGCCTGAATGAAACTGTTCCTGAAAACGCTTATGTTCAGCTGTGAACTTATGTTATGTCCTGGAGCTGATGGCTGCAATCTTTTCTAGCTCGTAGTCATGGCAGTTCAGTGAGCAGCCGTAGGAGCTCTCTGATCAGTCAAACCACAATAGACTTGTCTTTGTTTTTGTTTTTTGGGGTTTTTTTTTTTTTTGTTTGTTTTTTTTTGTTTTTTTCTGTTTTACCTTCCTTCCTTACTAACAACATAATAAAATTGAAAGTGATATCAAATATCCTCTCCAGTATTAAATACCATTAGCATTTATTCACCTTTTTGCTGCCAAAACTGTTGCATTTCTTCTGAAACATATATGAAGAGCTGCCTATCTTGAATTGGTACCAAGTAATTTGGAATTTATTCCACACTAAAATCCAGACAGGATGTATTCTCAGCTAGTGCAGACATGGTGATGCAAGGCCATAGCATGAATAATTGCAAGATACACTGTGAAACTTTCTTGGGAGCATATGCAAAATAAATTTTGTTACTCCAGCAGTATCCTGAAGTGTAAGACTTGCTGTTATGGGGAGAGTGTGATAGGAATAAGAGAACATCTGGTAGGAGTTCAGCAGTACCCTTCAATCAGAACTTTCCCACTTCATCAATCCCCCACATCTGGAAATTTGGATTTCTTTCTTTTTCTTTCTTTCTGATGGTAGGGGTAGCAGAGTTTTCAATGCCAACAGACAGAACAAAAAAGCAAAATACAATAAGTATTTTGATATTTCCAAAATGTGATGTGTAATTAGTCCCATTCCTGTCTTTCTCCCTAACATCTGAGAGTATATCTAATTCCAGAGGCTTGCTTGAGATTTAAGAGAATATACAACAACAAGATTTGAAGGAGAGCACATCTCTCCCTTCCTGTGTTACCTGCTGGACTGTATGAAAAAAAAACCAACTTTGTTGTTTAGGTTCCTTTACTCTTAAAAAACCTAAACAAACCCTTAAATCAAAAAGGAAATGAGAGATTAATAGAAGTTGATAAGTGAGAGACCTAGACTTCACATTTTTCTCAAACAAATGTTAACAGTTAATACTGTTTTCATAAAATTTCAAGGTCTGAAGTCCCATGTGGCTGCTTACTTTTCTTACATCATCTTTCACCTCTCCATGTTTATTTTTTCTCTTTATACTTTTTTTTTGGTTTAGGTTGTCAGTCTTTCAAAGAATGACTTATTAAGATCTACATTAAACATTTCTGTCTGAATAGGAAAGAGATAAACTGACACTAGATTATTCTGTAAACATTATTTTTCTGATATTGCCTTATATTGTCTTATATTTCTGCTCTCAGCCCTCTGATTCATCATCAGATTATTTGTCACACATGTGGAATGTAAGCATGAAGAACGTGTGGTATCTTCTTGGTGCCTATAAAAACCAGCATCTTCTTGTCGGTTTTTATAGGTACCAATCATCATTCCAAACTAACCTTGGACTGGTGGCTACATATCTCAGTACTGTAACTAAATATTGGAAAGACAGGGGTTATTCAGAGCTACCAAAATATGAGACCAGGTATAAGGAAAATGAGATATTGAATCCATGGTTTTTCCAGAAGTTTTAACATTTGCTCTTTATTTTCTTTTGTCTCATGTCCTTTTAACACTTTTAAACTTTACTTTAAA
The DNA here is from genome assembly GCF_047830755.1 of Zonotrichia albicollis. Classification (NCBI taxonomy): domain Eukaryota; kingdom Metazoa; phylum Chordata; class Aves; order Passeriformes; family Passerellidae; genus Zonotrichia; species Zonotrichia albicollis. The sequence goes on from NC_133819.1 coordinate 140,231,077, forward strand.
GTTTCATTGTCGTGTGCTCAATGCTGTCAAGCCTAAATATAAATGAGAAAACCAAAATCAGCTATTGGAGGATATAAGGTAGTCTTCCAGGATAAAAATTAGGACTGTGTATAAGTGGATTTTCTTAAGTTATCCCATTTTGCACAACTAGAACTAAATGTAGGTAAGTTAATGTAGAATTTATAGTGAAAATGAAAGATGGAGAAGATTAGTATGGAATGCTCCTTATATTTAGTTCATTTATTGAACTACATAGAAATATACTTATCAAATAAATTCTGCTTCTTTAAAAAATTTGCAGACTTCTTTGGGCGTGTATTAGTTTCATCATTTAAATTATGCACCAATAGTATCAAATGATACAATTTTAATTTTAAAAAGAAGTAACAATCCAGCATCAACTTTTACCTGTTGTAAAAGTAAACCACTTATCTCTGAAAATAATTTAAAACATTTTACACATTTGAAAAATTTAAAGCATTTATATTTTTATTTCTTTTCATGGGTGTGTTTGTGCATGTGTTTGTTAAACTATGTAGCTAAAATCTACTTACAAAAGCAGCAATATCTCAAAATAATGTCTATTATTTTTTCAGTAAAGACAGTTTCAATCTGATTAATTACAGAAGTAATCGTAATCTCCATATTAAATAAAGGCCAAAAAAGATAATAAAAAACGCATGAATAGAATTTCACTCTGTCTTAGCATTTGTAAACCCAAAGTTAATTAAAAATATCTGTTTTCTGCTAACACTCCAGTTGATATATCCCAAAGCTATCCATCTCTTTTTGCCCCTTTCAAGAGTACAAACAGTATATCTCAGAAACAGTATGTCTTGATCAATCTTTTCTAATAAGAGTGTACTACTAGCCAGTAATGTAAAAAACTTCATTGACATTTTTGAGGTGTAGAATGGAGAATTATAAAATTTACATTACTAGCCAGTAATGTAAATAACTTCATTGATGTTTTTGAGGTGTAGAATGGAGAATTATAAAACTGAGTTGCTATTACATAATCTGATTGTTTTATGGTATTTCTCAGAAAACATTTCAATGCCATATTTATTTTTATTACAGGAACATATCGTCTCAGATAATTACTCTCTTTCCAGTAAAATTGAACATAAATCTAACTTTTGTTGGAATTAAGAAAAATATTAGATTTCAAGTGTGTCATCTTTGAGTTATTACACTAAGTCTAACAAAGATTTCCTACTTAGTTCAATTTAGGGACTATATCATAGAAATATGTGACATGAAAATGGATGATACAGAAAATGTTCCAAAGGTATAGGAACTGAAAGGCTGTGATTTTCTGCTTGGAAAAGGAGGCAGAAGAATGTTTTACTAGGTGCAGCAGAACACAGGGACATAGCAACCTAAAACTACATCAGTTTAAGTTGCTATGGAAATGCATACTTACACCTGATTCTTTGTTTCTCCTTTATATCCCAAACCCAAGAGCTGTTAATGATATTTCTGGTGCCTGTGAAGATATTTATAAAGTCAGTCATCCCCTAATCCTGCCTGTAGTAAGCTATATGCATTGTACTACTCAGTTCAAGGAAAGAACGAGCCTTTCATTGTTCTTGTGACTCCTTTATGAATGCTTCCCACTTTATATATATACATCTTTGTTTAATTATAGAGAACAGAGCTAGACATAGTAGTGAATATAGTCACATAAATTACAAGAAATAAATTTATATAGCCTCTTTGCTTCAGTGTAGATTTCCTAGCTTAGGTTAGAACAGATGAAATGCACGCTTGAAGTGCAGTGTGACAACTGAAAACACATGACAGACAATGCATATTTACTTCCCATGACAAAGGAGTTAACACATAGGAAACTCAAAAATTTCTAGGTCCTCCATGGGCAGAAATTCCACAAACCAGACTCATTGTAACCTTCCTGTGGGTTGAGGTGGATGATTATTTTGAGGTGGAAAGCATCGTCCAGATTTCTTGATTTATGTTTGCTGTGGACTTCTTTGAGCTGTTCCTCATTGATTGGGGTATAGTGCTGGGCACTTATCTTTGAATAAGCATGAATGAGCTGCTGCTTCTTATGTAGATATTTTTGTTACTTTTTTTTTTAATTACAGCTATTTAATTGTACTAGCAAAAAACCTTATGAATTACATAGCAGCTTGACAAAGGTCAAACTATGGGTCTCTGACATCACCCTCATTACTCCAGTCATTTCAGCTCAGTGGAGCAAAACATGGACAATGCCAGATGACGTGTTTATATACAAAAACTGATTTAGTGTGGTTTAGTGCTGTTTTAGAGTATGTTCATCACAACACAATTTTCCTGCCAGTTGCTCCTGTTAAGACTCTTGGTCTCAGTACTTGTCAAGCTAGAACTCTTCAGAGGGTAGTGTACTAGAAGGAAGTAGGAGTTTACGCGTGATGGTACTGAATAAGCTGCCACCTGTTTACATAGCTTTTAAATAGTCTTTCACGATGAAATATATTGTTATTATTTTATATTCCCTTAACTTTTTTTCTCTGATATTTTCTTCTGAAAGTACTCTCTACTTCAAAGTTATTGCTATACTTACCAGCTAAAACTCTTGGTAGGGCAATCCATCAAAACAATTAATTGCGCCAGTGGACCACTCCTTTGTAGTCCTGTTTGAAAGGACCTTTCAAAGCTGGCTTTAGATGAGATGAGCTGTGATTAGCTAGATACCTGCCTTCTTGTCTCATGAGATCTCTGCAGTTCCTTCCCTCTGTTTTTTTTTTTGTTTTGGTTTGTATTTTTTTTTTCTCTTGTCTTTTAATGCAAAATGCATATTTTAACATACTTCTGAGTTAAAAGCAGAATATCACCATTGCCCTGATCTGTGATTATATTTCCTGACATTTTTCCAGATATTGCCTTATCTACTTGTGCAGTCATGAGAGTTGATGAAGATAAATGCCAGGAAAACTGTATTTCCTCTTTACGTGTAATAGTTCATAAGGAACTTTTCTGTGGTTTCTTGATTTTTTGATAAGAAGTAAAATATTAATTAATCATATGCCCATTGGTTCTTTTTCTTTTCAGCCTAAGGCTAGTATTTAATATTACAGCTCCACCATGAAGCTTTCTAGAAGTATCAGCAGATGGAATATGGCTCATTGAATAATATAATTGTAGGCAGGCTAAGCTGCGAGTGACTGCTGTTGGTGGGACCGATTGTCTTTCACCATCTTGCCTCCCAAAGTCATTCTATGCAGTAAAATTGATCACATAGGAGCAGCAGTGGCAGCATTTCCTGGGCTGAAATATAGAGCAATGAATTGATTTTTCAACCTTAATAAGCTGGTGTCACACACAAGCAAGCTAAACCTGGAGTCAACATTTATCTACATTTATAGATAACAATATTGAAAATCTATCTCTGGGTTGTCTGAAAGTAGTAAGAAAAACAGACAATCAATGCCTTCTCTAAAAGTGATGACTGTGAGCAAAGAATTGGAAAAGTTTTTGTAACTCCTCTGAAAAAGTATGAGATTGCATCACTTTTAATGCAATCTTTAAATGGCAGACAATTATTCAATGAAAACACTCTTTTCTTTCCCAGTATATATGGCATTGTCGATAAATAAATGCTTTCTCTTTTCTGTTATTATGATTTAAAATACCTCTGTAATGGAATATCTGAGAAATCTTTCTAGTAACTTATTGAAATATTACTTTAAAAGAAATCATTAGGGGATTTGTATATGTTTTTTCTAGCAGAAACTGCAGGGGGAAAAGTGAAAATCATATTTTTAAGGACTTAGTAGTTTCTGATGTCTCCACATGTAAACATGTTTAGGAAGATACTATTTGCAGTCATCATACATAAGGAAGGTGGATATTTGTTCTCACTGAAAAAATCAACATTTTAAAAAATATAAGATGTGTGTGCAGTATTCTTTATCAATGAAACAACAAAATACAATAAATAACTACTACATATAATTTAATAACAATGCTACAAGTATGACTGTGCTGATTTCTGTTGGAAGATGGTCTTTCTTCTCCAAAAGTAAGGTATATTCTGCAGTAAAGGACATGAATTGTCTTTGTCATAGTATCTACATGTATACAGGGAAATTAATTTTTTTTCAATTTATCTAGACCTAAACTTGAAATGTTCAAAGTTTCAAGTTTTCTTCTATGGCCAACATGACCCTTTTTTTCACTGTTTACCACCTCTAAATACAAGAAACAAAGTTAATTATGGTAGGATAAAGCCCTTGAAGGTCAATATGGCTCAAATGGTGTGATTTACAAAAGATGAGTAAAGTTTTTATATCATACATAAATGCTTGCCCTGCCCTTCTGAAGGAACATTCTGTCCCATTTTAACATTAAATAGGATGAGTGTTGTTGAAAAGGGAGAATTTAGCCATCACTGAGATCTGTCAGCAACAAGCTGTCCAAGCTGAGATCCATGCTGTTATAACTTCATATTTTAAGCAATTATTTATGCTGTTTTGCGTAAATAATTGTTCTTGAGAAAATTCTTGAGTCCTATTTATCCCCTCACTTTCCTAATATAATTGTTTGTTTTTACCAGTGATGAAAATCTTAAAAATGTCATCTTCCTTGCAAGAGTTCTATGTCCTCTACCACTTTTCTTTTTTTCCCCTTAAAAAGCATTTGGACATAATGAGTGCCCAGATCCTGGAGTGCCAATCAATGCTCGGCGTTTTGGTGATAACTTTCAGCTGGGGAGCTCAATTTCAGTTATATGTGAAGAAGGATTTATTAAAACACAAGGAACTGAAACAATTACTTGTATGCTAGTGGATGGAAAAGTAATGTGGAGTGGACCTATTCCTAAGTGTGGAGGTATGTATAATATTTCTTTCTAAATCAGGAGAACTTGATGTAATGCATTTCCAATTGCCACCAAATGAAGTTGAGATTTTTGCAGATGAATAGCACAAAGCTTCTGTTATAGCTGATATAGTATTAGATTGGAATGAAGATGTTGATCTCTTCTGGCTATGGTATTTAAAACTGTTTAAGATGTTTTACCTATCTGTTGCAGTGACTCTAGGCTGGGGAAGACTCTCTTAGCAATTGATTTCTCTTTTTTATAGAAATTATGTACTTCCATACATAGCAACCTAAAATCATACTGTTATACATATTTCTTTTGACTTGTTTATACTAACTGACACTAAAATATAATCTTTGCTTCATTACTTGTCTACATTATATGATTTTTTTGTACTTAACGGGGAAAAATTAATTCAGCTGTTTGTAATAATTAAAAAAACAAAACCTAAAGATAGTTATAATATAATCTCTGGTTTGTTGGCTTTTACTTTAAACAAAAGTTTAGTTCTTATTTTCACTATGTAACTGCCTTCCTGACAAAATTTGAACAATTTTAATACATTAGTGCACCTGCTTTCAATATGCTTTGCAGCCATGTTTACTTTCTGTGATGAATGATTATTGTTTCACAGATATAATATAAGGTGTGTCAGTTTCACTAGACATAATACCTTTTCTTTATTATAAGGTGCATGGATCTGTACAACATTGCTAATAAAGGATAAGATTGCATTTTCAATGTTACATTTAAATCTTAAATTACTGGGAATAATTTTTAATGTCAGTCCAATGTCATCCACAATGATAATATGATTCACAGGTGGTCTGAGACTCTGAGTGGAAAATATTTTGGAATCCTAAAGTTTGAGACACAGGTATATTTGAATTAGATGGTTTTTATCAGCTGTAGAATTAGATATATTTTAAAATTTATAATAAAACTGGAAGGCAAATAAAACATTTTTAAATTGACAATTTAATTTGGTCTGTTGGGATGTTCAGAAGTTTTATTTACTGTGTACACATTTGTCTGTAAAACAGAGAAATGTTTGATATAAACTCTACATATACCTGATAATTTCATTGTCATATATATCAAGTCGAAGGCATAAGCTCCATATACTGGCTAGGAATGTGACTGCTGTGCAGTTTTCCTTACAGTTGAGAATTGTCAGAAATTACAGTATACAAGAAGGAGCTATTTATTAATCTGCTGCAGATTAACAGGCTCAACATACTAATTTTTCAGGCCAATCCTGGCTAGCCTCTTCTGGGACTTCCTCCCAGACCTGCCCACAGCCCAGGATTCTGTTTCAGCTCAGACAACCACTTTGTTGTCACCAATCCCTTTCCTGTAACAAAACCAGTGCTATTCACCTTTCTCAGGTGGAATTGGATATGTCTGTGAAGGCACTAACTCCGTGTGTGTGTGTGTGTATGTGCATGTGCACAAGTGAGCATCCCTGGTTCTTGGCTTCTTTTTTTAGTGAAGAGATCCTGATTTTGCTGCTCCCTGTTGAATTTGAGTTTGGGATTTCTGTCCTCATGCCTTTCATCTTTCCTGTGTGAGGGTTATGTGGAGGATTTTCCCATAATCTGTTCTAATATTGTGCTGTTGTACCCATGCTGAAGCTCTAACCTTGGTCTTCCTGCATAAAACTTGTAGGGCTTAATATCCATTCTGTAGCAGTAGTGATAAGCTCTTCAAAAAAACATTTCTAAAACTATGAGTCTACAAGATGTTTAGTGTTTCTGTGAAAAGCCTGTTATCCTAAATGCTTTTTTTCTGCTCATGTAGGAAAATTTCCTGTTTTGACCCATGCACCTTGCTATACCAAGACATAAATACAAATGCCTTTGTGAGAATTCTTAGATCAGACTGAAATTGTTCTTTACTATTTGACATAGGCCTGTGTTTGATAAAGAGATTCTGCTTGATGACCATCTCTATTTGTATTATATTTCTAGAGTTTCATTTTGAACACATGAACACTGTGTATGAACCTGTCAGACAACCATCAAACAGGACTGTAGGAATGAAGAGGGGATTAAAGTCAGTGTGAAAAAGGTTAGGGAAACAATCCTTTGGCACGATGACTGGAGAGTTTTATTTTCAAAAAAACAAGGGTTTTTAAGATAAGCGCAGTAGCTCAGCTATTCTGAGGGGAAGTACTCCTGGGTTTAGGAAATCAGCATGTAATGGTGAAAGTCAAAAAAAATCCATTTGATATTTATCTGCAAGAGCCACAATCAGAGGACAGATAAGAAACATTTTCTTTAAGGAAAACCGACAGCAAAACTCTCCTAAATAAAATCGAGAAATCATTCCAAATTTAGGCAATCTTACAGTGTGTCTTACTTTTCATACACTATTCATAGGAATATTTTTGTAATAGAGGTTTGGAGCTTTTTCCATATTCTAAATGCAATTTGTGTAATGAAAATTTGGTGAGAATATGGAACTTTGTACAAGTTTAATAACACTATTGTAAATATGGAGTGTACTGGATCAGAATAAGGCCATCTGATTCCTATTTTGTCAATGTATTTTGTTGTTTGTAGGCTCTATGTATATAATGAATATTTCAAACTGCTTATGTACAATAAAATATAGAGATTATGAATGTTCCAGAGTTAACCTTCTGATTGTTGAGGTAAATATGAGTTTAAATAACTTATTGTTTGACTGATACTGTTTACTGAGGGTAGTATGAAAAAACTACTCTAAGATAAAAGGTGAGAAACGCCCACATTAAATCTATCACTGAGTAAAAAAAGAGGCATGCATCTGCATATTTAGATTGTTTGCAACATACTGAATTCTGAACTCTGTAACTTCTAGAAACCTTTTCTTTTCCCTACACAGGATGGAAAGATGGAGCATTATATCCTAAAAAAGAAATAAAAGAAACCAAAATAAACCTGTTTACAGCAATTTGTTATTTAAATATAGGGCCTTGGTATTCTCCTGAGAAAAATGAAGATCAGACAAATGTGCAATAATTCATGGTCTTCAACTTGAAGCTTTGTCAAAGAGAACAAAATTAATCTATTTTTCTGTAATGAAGAAGTTCAGAATAATACAGACAATGATATGTAGTGTTCTACTTTGTCAAAATGAGCAACCAAAACTTTTTTCAGGCTCTGCTGGGTGAAAAACCACAAACAGAAATGGAATAAATAGCCATGATTTTGTTAGAAAATGTTGTGTATTTTACACTATTTTTAGTAGAGGCTCTAGCTTGTCAACGGAACCTGTAATAGCTTTCCAGCTTCTTTGTGATATACTGTGATATGCATCGTTAGCTGTGACACTGTGACATAGATTTTTGGGGTTTTTTGTGGGTTTTTTTTGGTTTTTTTTTTTTTTTTTTTGTTTTTTCTGAGTAGCCATACATTCATAAAGGCCACTGGAATCATGGTGTTATGAAACTCTATGGTGCAGCCTTCTCTTCCTACAAAGTAACATGCTTCTGCTCTCTGTCTAAATGGCAAAGGCCCTGGGTGTCCTCATGGACACCAGGTTAAACTTGTGTCCTTGATGCAAAGAGGGTCAGTGGTGTCCTGGGATGTATAAGGCAAACCCTTGAGAAGGCTGAAGCAGGTGATCTTTCCCCTCTACATGAGTACTGCTTGCAGAAGTATATATTGCAATATTTATATATATTTTTCCAATTAAAAAATATCAACTAATGGTAAGTATGGTAAGAAGAATGGTAGGTATGTCTTTTTCATGAATGAGGAATTTGTACTGCTAACATGCCAAGCAAAACATATGTAGTATAACAGCAGATTCCATGTTGTCAAATTTAAAGTAACGGTTCACTGATTTCTAGCTTTAAACTCAGCTGAAACTTCAGCAAGTTTTTCAAGACTCTCTGCTCACAACTAAAAGCAAAAATAATGATATTTTGTAGAGATTGTGTTTTCTTTATGTTCTTTAATGCAGAAAATGTATTATACACATAAGAACACAGAAGGGAAAAAGCCTTTTTCAGAATTATTGAGCAGTTTATTTCATCTATTTAAGGTCTTAATTCAGTTATCTCCATCTAATTCTGAACACCCCCGACAGTGCCTGTCAGCTTTGAAGCAACTGCATCTTCCTGCAACTGGATTTTCAATATTTGTTCATTCTAATTGTCCTATATTGAAGTTGATAAATATTGCACTTAATAAATCTGTATTATTTACCCTTCTCTTTGTTTCATTTTTAGCTCCATGTGGTGGGCATTTTTCATCTCCAAGTGGAGTTATCCTCTCTCCAGGCTGGCCAGGGTATTATAAAGATTCCTTGAATTGTGAGTGGGTGATAGAAGCTGAACCTGGACACTCTATCAAAATTACATTCGAAAGGTCTTGGCTAATGTTTTTCTTACTTAATATTTTCCAGTTTTTACCAGGAAACGGGAGTTATTAGCTTTATCATAACATTAATTTGCATTATCTCTAAAAACAAGCAATTTTACTATCACATAGGACTTTTGGAAACTTCTTAAGAGCACAGATATTATCTTCAGTGTATTTCTACTTTGATGTGCTGAAAAGGTTTTGAAATTTCTACCCTCTTACCCATATTTAAACCTGTCTAGCCCAATAAAAAAATGCCTGTTTCAAATATTAGCATGTTTCATTTCTTTTGACTATATTGCTATGATGAATTATAATTGCTAAGTTCTTTTTTTTTCTTTCAAAATCACATAATTTTCAACTCTGAAAATCTGAATCAGCTGTGAAAACTATATTAAATACAGTCATAATTTCCCCTACTCTGAATATTTAATTACCATATCAGCTGAACTATTGTTGTGAAAGGATTGTGTGCTCTCAGGATGGAGTTCCAGCGTCCTCTAATTACTGCAGCATTCCACTTTTCCTAGACTGATGTCTGTTACTAAGGTCCCTTCCTTATTCAAAAGACTGAAATGTGCTGAAGCACCTTACATTTCTCTTGGTAGAAAGATGTTGGCATTTAATGTGAACTCTTTATCAGAAAACAAGACAAAAAATGCAATAAAGAATTATATTCTTCTTATGTTTTGGATTTTTTTAATTGTAGATATTAAAAAATTTGGATGAAAACCCAGTAAAAAAGTGCCATTGATGATCAAAACTATAGTGTACAAATATCATACAAGTACTTTTCAGTTTGTATTTATACAGCATGTTTTGACTAGGCCTGCTCACACTTGACTTAAAAGAAGGTATATCTTCATATTAATATAATATAAAAGGAAAGGCTTTTTTAGCAAGGGATGAATTTCGTATTCTCTTAATAAAATTTGTCACTGTGATAAGATTTTTCAAACCTTTTTTTTTCTTACTATAGCTTACTCTATAATAAAATATACATGGGAAAATGTAAACAATCAAAGGACATCTAATAAGCACACTTTACTTATTTTCTATCCTTACTATAATATGAAAGCTAATCTTCAAAAATCACTTAAAATTATGATTTACCATATTTTTTGCCAATTAGACTACAATAAAAAATTGAATAACTCCCTCCTGCTGAAACTTCTGTTAAGTTTTTGAAAAGAAAATTATAATTTCAAATAGTTGATTTTTAATTCAGTAATTCATTTAAACTACATATTTCATGTGGAATGTCATTTTAAAGTAAAAAGCATTTGCCTTTCTATTTGCAAAATACAATGCCAGCTGCATTTTCTTTCTTTGCACCTGGGTTTTACTAAATCTGACAGTCTCTTGCATACAGTTTTTGTTTGTAATACGTTAATGCCTTGTCATAAAATTGCACAACCTCTATTACTCTTGTAATAAAGATCAAAAAAGAACAAGATGTGGTCTCTTTGGACCACAGGGAAAGCTTCTATCCTCTTTATGACACTTTTTTCCCTTTGCTGCTCATTTTTGACACTCTTGTCACTTGTCAGAATTGGTCTGGTACGCATATTGCTCAGATGCAGCAATCCAGAGAGGCCCCACATGCAGATAAATGTGTACTCTTATGTATCTCTGTGCAGAAGTACACTTAAAAATACATCTATGTATCTTCACACAGATGCACTTAGATATATATAGCTATGTGTCTGGATGCAAAGAAAATGTTTTTCATAAATTTAATGATGGAATAAAACTTTATAGTGTAATGAAAGAAAACATTTTGTTAACTGCTGTTATGTTATTTACTTAGACATTAGTATTTTCCACATAGTTTAAATTTGCCTTCTGAGTAATTTATGCATTAGCTTTTTAAAGGCTCATTCTTGTCTGTCTTGGCTACCCTTGTTCTGCTGCTTCTGCTTGCAAATTTTCAGCTGCACTTTCTTAAGAGAAAAGGATATTTTGTTGAAATACACAGTTTTAAAACTATAGCCAAATGACTTTCCTATATGATTAAAAAAATCCCTCATATTTTTCCTATTTCTTTGCCTTTTTACTTTTTTTTCTGAGAAACACACATACTCTTTATAGCCTTTATTGGTGCAAATACCAAGATTTCCACAATATGTGTGGATGTTTGAAAGATTTTGAATTTCTTGGTCAGCGATAAATATTTATTGTACATATCTATACCTTTAAATAATTTTTGGATTTTCTAAGTTCCCCACTCACAGAGTAGTTTCCTTTTAATCTTCCTACCTTCCTATATCTTCTCTCTTACCACATTGGAAAGGAGTGAGGTACTGCATTCCATGACTGTATGCTAAACCATTCCTGTGCCAAGGAGATAGACATGAGAAAAGAAGATCTACAGACAAATCAAATAAAAATGACTATAAATTTTGTGCTTTTGGCATGCAAAAAATAAAACTTTTTCACATATTTTTATATGATTGTGCATGTATTTTTTAAAATGTTTATTCCTGTTCTACAAGGAATTATCTAAGATAGATGATCTGTTGATATTTTGTTATAAATCAGAATCTTTTTAGGCTCATTTGAAATGGCAGAAGTGAGGAATGGCAATGCCATTCTTGATTGTAATGAAGTGTTTATCGTGAAGCCTAATTATGAGTATGTAAATGTGAGAGATGCTGATAGCAAACTACTGATTGGGGTACTAGTCACGTTTGTCTATTGAGTATTTACTGTGCAGCAGGAAATCCTGACGCTGCAATGAGTTGATAAGGATGTCTCTTAGAAACAAAGATGTGTGTTATAAATATTCAGGCACCTTTATCTATTCAAATAAGGTCTCCTAAAAAAGTGTATATGGGATCTCCTGTGTTAAAACTTTTTTCACTCCTGTCTTCTTGTGAGCCCTTCATAAGATTAGACGTGACATAGCAATTAAGTCATTCAGGGTAATTTAACAATAATGATCAACTAAGTAGCAAAGAACATTGGAAGGGTCTTGCATGAGCATAGGGTATTTCTTATCCAGTTTCCTAAAAGCCCCTACTGTTTTGTTACATTGAGGGAAAAAAAGTATGTAAATATAGCAGAAATATTAAGCATCAAGGGAAAAGATATTAAAGGGAAAACTGATGTAAGCATGAGATTTATAAATGAAATTTTTTCAGTTTTTGAGCTAAATGACCAAGCAAAAGCATTGAACATAATGCCTTCTTCAAATTTGTTCCAGTTCATCTTACTTAAAAATAGTTCTTACATTTTTTTATGGATAATTTTTTATTTTCTTCATCTTCATATTTTTTCTGATATTTGTGGTGATATAGTCTAAGTAGTTTTGAGAGAATTTCCTTTATGTCTTTGGAGATTCAACTTAATTTTTACTTGACTTTAGATGCATTACATTTATCAGATCCATGGCTTTTAACACCTTCTGTCTCAAGTATGCTTTTGATATAGGTGCTAAAAAAGTTGAGTAAGACTAAATTATCTGTTTCCAAGATTTCTCCTGTGTTGTATGGATTGCTGGAAAAAAGACAAAAAAAAAAGAAAATATTGGAAAGAGCAAGTTATTGCCTAGTAGCTTTTCAGCAGGATGTCATTGCAAGTTACAGGGGGAGCTAACAAAACCCAAAATTTTCAGTTTTCCTGCTTCTAGGATTATCCCACTTCATTTCTGTAACTCCTTATCACTTTAGTTCTGTGCTCTTTTATACATTATTTAGTGGGAGCAGAACATCAATAAAAGAAAATACATGTTTTGTGGGTTTAATTTGTCTTCTTGTCTTTTGCCAGACTCCTTTAGATCTTTAGGCTCACACTCATGGGACATAAATACTGAAATAACGAGTTCCTCAGTACACTGGCTTTACTCACACAGTTCTTTGAATGGATTTCACCTAGCTAAATTAGGTGTCTAAGTCAATCAAAGCAAGAATTAAGACTATCTAAGGATCATTGTAAGATCCTGCTGTTAATTGTTGCTTTTTAATTCTGGAAAGGTTTTTCAGTAATCCATCAGAGTCCATTATAAAGCATTATGATTGATTTAAAGTCTGTCATAGACAGAAAGAGATAAGCCACTGTCAAAGCACCAAACAGGTGTTTAGAATTGCTGATACCATCTAAAAGAAGACAGGCAAGGAGATATCTAGCAGCACTATCACACTCAGCTTTCCTTGACAGGGAGAGCACACACACTGTATTTAGTGCTTTCTAAAAAGGATTTTTAGTTGTGGGTTTTTCTTCAAATAACTTCTGTCGCTACTTTGGACTGAGTCTCAGCTGGCAGGAAGCCACTGGAGTCAAGAGTCAAATATTTCTATCCCTGCTTATAGATGATTGTAAAGTAGGAACTCAAGAGTATGAGCCCTTGATGATACAAAGTACTTTGATATTTTTGCCAAATGCATCAATATGCCCTCTAAAAATTTAACTAATTACTCAAAAGGATTTATAATAGTATTATAAAATAGCATATGAACTTTTAATTGTTCATATTTATTAACATACTGGTTTTAGCTTTTGTTTCCTGCCATGCAAACCAGCTCAAGAAGTTTAAATTTATTTCTCATCTTTCGAAGGAACTAACTTGAAATTTTATTAATTCATAAATTTTATAGGATAATTAATATTATTGCAATGGTATTGAAAAATAGGTATGTGGAGAAAAAATATTTTCAGGAAAGGTGCATAGTTTAAAAAATATGTGTTTATTGAATTTGCTTTAACTGTCTCTTAAATCTGTGCCCCTGTGTGTTTCCACAATTCCAGATTTCAGACTGAACTGAATTATGATGTTTTGGAAGTTCATGATGGACCAAACCTATTATCTCCACTTCTGGGTTCTTACAATGGTACACAGGTCCCACAGTTTCTGTTTAGCAGTAGCAATTTCATGTATCTTCTCTTTACAACTGATAACAGTCGTTCTAACAATGGATTCAAAATTCATTATGAAAGTAAGTACCTCTATGTGTATTATTTGATCTCCCCTCCCCGTCAATGCTTACCCTAGTCATGTAAAGACTTCATATTGGCTAAATTCCTGTTATTTCCCAATCTGAGAAAGATTTAGTAATGATAAAGTGCAAAAGAGATGACCACTAGTTTTATTTATAGTTAATGTCACTGATGTACTGCTCTGTGCATTAAAATCAAAAGGTGAGAATAAGAAATAAATGCCTTTCTTCTGGAGGTTGCTTTTATGTCTTAATATTCTTAAATTTTATATAATGCATTTTTATAAGTGCAAAATGGAATGAGAACAGGAAGATTATGAAAAACTAAGAAAAAAATTGAATTAGTGTTCTGGTTGATGTATCTGCAACTCTTACTGAACATAGGGGAAAATGCAGTTTTCGGAATGACCTGAAAATCAAGAAATGGAATTGGTTGATTATGGATTTTTAGGATTCTAAAAGCTTGCATATATGATTTTTTTTTTCTGACATAAAAATACTCTTTTGTCCTTATTTTAGTCATATAAGCTATGTTGCAGAAAGTATCTGTAAGATTTCATACTTCATTGATTATTAAAATTCCTATGTTGAAATACTATAATTCAATTTGCATTTTGTCTTTCTAAATATAACTTCTGTTGTAATAATTTCTATTTATATGAGAAATAATATTTTACTGTAATCGCTATCTTATTTGCTTTGTAAATGTTATTGGCACATTGCTTGTACTTCTACTTGGAGTTATTACCAAAAATTTCCAGATGTTTTTAATTTTTATCATTATTTTTTGCAATTTTCACTATTCCTGGCTGCTATAAGGGTACTAAAACTAACATGCATAGGGGAGATATTGCCAGATAAAATTTGGATTGATTTGAACTCCAGTGAATGCTAAATTCAGGCTTTTTATTGGAAAAAAAAAAATTGTATTATACCAAAATTATTACTAGCATTCACCCACAAATGTCTATTTGTATAATCTTCTGCATTATGAAAAAGTGATGATTTTGTTAGTTTTCATCTATGCAGAAGTTTGAAAGAAGGCTATCCTAACACATCAGGAACACTAGATTAAGATTGCTCACCAAGACACTAAATTCCTAGAAAGACTGAATAATGTTAAATGGTAGAAATTATACTTTGGGAATGTGAACAGCAAAAAAAGAAAATCTGCACCTATTACAAATAATAAACAGTTTCAATTAAATAAAGTTGGAAAGAAAACCTGAAATTTCTTTATAAATAAATTCTTGAATTTCATTATAAAATCCTCTTTTTTGTAAAAGTGATCCACACCCCACAGTTCTCTACACTAGTGGAGAAAAAAGGCTAAATTTATACTATCAGAGAGCATGGAAAATGTATATTCTTACCCCTGGTACACAAAATAAACAATTTTCAGTATTTTCTGTTTAATAGCCTCTGTTTATAGACAGAAGTCTAGTATTCATTTTATTTTTGCTTAATTCTTACTGGTTTCTTATTTTGCATTATCCAGTGCAATCCAATTCTGCTTTCTTTTTTGGAAACATGAATAATAATGATCAGTGGTCTCCTATTCATCAGTTCTTCTCCCTTCAAATAATGTATTGAAAGATTTTTATTTCTTTTATATGTTCATAACTTTTATGCTAATTATATCTTTCCACAATGAATGTCTTTGTAATGAAAGACTTTTTATGACTTCTATGTAGGAATAAAAGGAATAACATGCATTAAAAATTTTTGCACTGAATACTTCTAGTAATTTACTAATTTCAGTACTATCTGTAGAGGGTTGAGGTTTTTTCATTACTGTTTTATAATGTACTTCTTTATATAAGCTTTGTATATTAACTTCTCACTGGGAAATAACATAAAAGGCTTAATTTTTTAGCACACATTGAAATCCCTTAACAAGTCAACTTCTCTTTATTCTTTTCTGCTATTCTTTATCTTCTCAATGTCTCATATATCAAATAACATTAGGTATGAGTATGATTTATGTAAATAATTGATCTATGTAAATATTTAAAATATAAATATCAAAAGAAATGTAACCAATTTCAGCTATGCCAGCAAATTTTCTCCAGGAAAAAATAAAGGCTGAAAATCAAAATTTTGAGTGATCATCAAAGCTTTTTAATATCAGCATCAGGTACAAAATCATTTAATGTTACTAAGACAGGAGCAAAATAATATCCTGTAAATTATGGGATATTTTTCTTATTTTATATATATATATATATATATATATATATATATATATATATATATATATATAAAAGGAATAGTAGAAAGATAATTCACTGTAATTGTGAGATAATGAAGCCTTCACTGCACAACCATCACAACCAATTACTTAAATTAATTTTAAAAAATCTATAGGTCCTTTGTTTAATTATTTTCTTTTCCTTTTTTTTTTTTTTAAATTTTTTCTAATCTAGGTGTAACTGTTAATACTTACTCTTGCTTGGATCCTGGCATACCAGTGCATGGACGGCGTTATGGACACGACTTCTCTATAGGTTCTACTGTCTCATTTAGTTGTGATCCAGGTTATAGGCTCAGTCATGAGGAGCCTTTACTATGTGAAAAAAATCACTGGTGGAGTCACCCACTCCCAACTTGTGATGGTAAGGATGAACAGATTTTATACAGAGTACTTTAACTTATACAAGTTTTGCTAGACTATTATTAGTCAAAATGATTTAAATGCCAGAGCCTGTAAAACCGATATTTTTAGGAAAGTAAAAGAGTAATTAGAGGAAAAAAATGCCATATATCTCTGTGATAAGACATATGAAACAGAGAATGATATATAGTTATTTAATTCTGCAGATTACTGAAGGTATATCTATCTGAATTTATGTAACTGTGAGCTAACTGATTGCAAACTTTCTGCCTATCTGGTTTTAAAGCACTAATTACAGCTTAAAAACATTTGTGTTTGGATATCCATCTATGGACAGAGATTGCTGACGTAAAACCCATGAAATTAAATTCATTTGCACCTGACTCAGAAACTTCTTTTTCTCCTGTTTCATGATGATCACTCTGTTTATAGCTTGTTAACAGAACTTCACACCTTTCCATCACTGTGGAAATTTATTAGGACCACATTATATCTGATGATTATTAAACCAGACAAAAGTGGCCTCCACTATTTCATTAAATCTGAAAAATTATCTAACATTTTCAGTCATCTCTTGTAATTGGAATTGTTCATTTAATGCTTTCCCAGTCGGGGTCATATCATTTATATGTACTATTTAGAAAGTGGATTGTAATGTTCATTCAGTTACATTATTTGAGATATTTACTTCTTAAAACAGTTTCCCTCCTTGCAGCTTGGTGCATGTTTTTGATGTTAAAAATATTTTCAGGACTAATATAACCATTTAATTTCTAGTATTTAACCAGAGCAAGTCTCCTGAGCTTTTATGAGCTACAGAATGTACATGATACTGTATTTTTTCTAATACAGTTCTTAGTGTCTCAGGACAATAATTTTGAAAGAAAGATTTGAATGAAGACTGACACAGAAGCTCATTGAATCATGTGTGATTTGCCATATGGAAGACTACTCATTCCTGCTGCATTACTTTATTTAGAAAATGGTAGGGACTTGGCCTTCAGATTGTTTAGTTAGGAAATGCTCTGGGATTTTATGTTCAGGAAGGTGAAGGTGTCAGATTATGAGAATACTCAAAATCTGTGGTAATAGGAAGGGATGTGAATAATCACTTTGCTGAAAATGGCCCTCTGTAGTTCTCCAAGTCTGTTTTCTGAAAGATTCCACATCTCAGTCAGGTTCTTGCAATGAAGAATTGCAGGGTTCCCACAATTTGCAGTCAAGGGGATGATATTTTTCTGAATAGACCACCAATTAGGATGTGTTTTTTAATGGTGATAAGCACTATATACTAACCATGTAAAACAAACACATAAACACACTCCTTATGAATACTGTGCTCTGTTGTGAAATAAACTAATACATTATAATCAATTTCTTCCTAAAGATGCTGAACTAGTATGCAATTCATTAGGTACATGAGGTTTCTTTTTCTCCAGAGCACATTGCTAAGTGGTGATTTTTCCATTCAATAAGTATCTTGTAAAGGTAGTATTGAGTACATTTATTCTACTAAATGTAGGTAGTTTATGGTTGATATAATTTTCATTTCATTGCTGAATTTCTTCTCTGGTGGAATGTTTTTTAAAACAATCCAGAGTCCTTGCACCCCAGGCAAAAAAGGGCATTTGCTAAATGGGCTGTTCTTTGCATAAATTATGAGTTTGGGTTTGTGTTAATCATACCACTAACAAACACATCAGTCACTATCACTGTGCATTCAGAATGTTACTCTGATGGTTTCTGAAGAGACAAGTTCTTTTTTGTTTGCTCTTTTGATAACTGCATCTCTTTTTGTATAATTATATCGTGTAGTGATGTGGAGAAAGACTGTGGTAATTGTGCAGATAGGTCATGGCAACTCATGAGTGAGTGTGGTTTGGAGAAATGACGATAAGACAAAAAATTTTAGAATTCTTAAAGCAAGTTCCTCCTCAAAGTAGAATATGGTGTTGACTGAAATTCTATTATTTGAAGGAGTGAAAACTAAATTTTTCATTATGTGTTTGATGTTGCCCAGATAAACAAAGAGGTAAAACAGATGGTTACTAACTTTTCTGAGAAAACACTGCTTGTATTGCATCTCTACCATTCCCATATACCAACTACATATGATCCATTTTTTACCTATGTGTCTGGAAAGCCTTGAATTTCTTAACTGTAATCACCACCCAGTGCTTAACTAAAAAGATGAAATTATATCTTATAATGTCCTTTCTTTATGAATACTATAATAGAATTTTGCTTTAAGCTTTGAATACATGTGAGGAACCATATTCTCCCAGTATATGAATTACTGTAGTCATCCCACCAAAACATATAGCACAATGAATGTAAAAGTTATAAATCTACTTAGGAGTGTAAAGTGCTGTTTATTTCTTTCATCATAACATTAAATTGAATGCTAATAGATAATTCTTATTCATAATTTGAATTAAAAATATTTTCATTCCCCGATCTTAATTTATATAAGGAAATTAATAAATAGAATTAAAATATTCAATTAAGATAAAAAAGAAAACCTTTAATATTTATATTAGAAACCGCTAGATGATCAAATGAATTAGCAAATATGACTCATGCAGTACATGAGGAACATATTCAAGGAATAATGCAGAGGTATTATGTCCTTTCTGTTGACATCTCTGAAATAAAAATAATACTTCCAATAAAACACAGCTATTAAAGAACCTGCTTCAAATACTCAGTGAAATAGAAGCGAGAATTGAAAATGGAAAGCATGTCTGGTCTATTTTAGATTTAAATGAGAAGGTCAAAATGCAAGTTTATATTGTGAGTAATGTAGGCGACATTAGTTTATATTAAATGAATCTCTTGCATTATATAACTCAAGTCCAAGGTTTATTTCTTGTAGCTGAGTATGTTAATTTGATGTCCATATCCTTATTTATTTACCCCTACTGAACTACATCCCATTTTAAGATACATTACATTTTCTATAATTAGGGAAGACAAATGCTGAAGTTACTTGGTCTGTGAAGCACAGTATATTAGATTCAAGTTCTAATTCCCTGTTTCAATAATTTCAGTCTATTCTATATGCCACTTTTCTTATCCAATTGCACAATAAATGAAAATCATCTCAGAATTACATTTGTAGATGGAAGTTAGAGTCAATTAAACAAATTAATGTAATGAGGCCTCTGTGTGTATATGCACACATATATTTGTATTTAGACTTATATATACACAAAGATATTTCCATATAGATAGATTTTTCTTTTTTTTTTCTCTGCAGTCCTTTCTAAACTAGCATATGTTAGCCTTCTTTGACGATGCTTCAAATCTAAAGCTAATTGTTATTGCTAATCAATTATAATTGTGTGTTTTCTCATTCCATCACTTCTGAAAACCAAATAGTTTCCAATTATGTGTACTTACAACAAATTGAACTTCTGCAAAAAAGTTTGTGGTTGTGGTTGTTTTTTTCTTCTTTTTTTTTTTTTCTGGAAGCTTTTCTTCTTCTTAAGAGAATTTTATCTTTCCTGAGAAAATTGAGATACATCATTTTATGTTAGTGTTTGACTTGCGGGTGGTGACCTATGGCCAGTCTCTTGAAAAATCTTTACATAAGGAAATAATAGATGATACCATTTGAAAATGTGAAAAATGCTAATTTCACAGATATCACCTCATCAATCACACTAAAAAAGTAAAACACTTTTTATTTTATTTTTTTAAAGTGAATTACTAATGAACACTTGATTGAAATGCATCAGAAATACATTTATATGAATCTGTATCCATCTATTTATCTATCTCATACATTTTCTTCATATTTTCTGTTCTTTTTGGATATGGGGACTGTTATGATCCAATTCAAACCCAGAGGATCAAAGAAAGTGGAGTCTCTGTGTACAAACCAGAAATAACTTTGAAGGTTCAAAATATACCCAAAAACGAGATTAAAACCAAATGAGGTTAGAGGCTGGTGCCAAAGAATTGGTATGTTTAATTTAATAGTAAAAGAGGCAAAGAGAAAGGAGAGAGAGAGGGAAGGAAGGAAGGAAGGAAGGAAGGAAGGAAGGAAGGAAGGAAGGAAGGAAGGAAGGAAGGAAGGAAGGAAGGAAGGAAGGAAGGAAGGAAGGACGGACGGACAGGGGTTATGTGAAAGCCTATCACCCACCCAAGGGTCCCAGCCATGTCTCATTGCACCCCTCCACCTGGTCTTCGTGTTGATCGGGGTCCCCTGTGGCTGCCACACACTGCACCACACTGAAGAGTGCAGAATTCCATGGGTTAATCCACACTTTGGGCAGGTGGGAATGCCCTGTGCCTCCCTTGCAGGAGGCCAGTTTGACACTGTCCCTTCCAACACTGAGGGTCTGTTGGACCATCTCTGGCGCTCTGGTGCACGGTCTGGGGACCCCTTTGGAGTGCCCTTTGATGGGCCATGCCATGTTTTAGTAGAGGTGCTAGAGCATGGGTTGGACTCGATGATCTTTAAGGTCTCTTGTATGAATTCTGTGAATTCTGTGAACTCCCTCTGCTGCAGATGAGCTTTTCCCCGGGTGAAGGGCCCCTCAGCCGGGCTCCTCAGCACAGCGGAGGGTGGAGCCACTGCCTCTGACCAGAGGCCTTTCCAGCACACACCCAAGGCCTCTCTGCCCCACTCTGCTGTGAGGGTCTGTGAGCCTGGCAGCTGATAGCCCTGGGGCTGTGGCCTCCACCCTGAAGGTACCAGGCTTGTGCTTTGTGAATGTCCCCAGCCAGCCCTGAGTCATTACTACAACTTGTTTTCATCAGTGAATGGTGTAGGGCCTCTCAGAGCCCCATCCAGGGTATGGTGATCTTCTCTGCAGCTTTTGTAATACAGTTTTATAAGTCCTTCATTAAAATGCTTAAATCATAAACTATAATATTTCAGTCATAAACTATAATATTTCATTCTCTGATGGAGACCCCCTCCCTCTCATATCCAGATTTCTAGACATTTCATATCACTATACTCTTCATAACTCTGAGATTGACTTGTATCACATGAAAACAAACTTGTTTTAAATAGATTATAAATTGTATTTGTAGATCTCAGGTGACAGCAAACATAATTAGTGGCTATTGATTTTTCCTGATGGTTATGAAAAGCAAAATTTACGAGAGTTTTCTGTGAATAATTGTTAAGCTAGCTATACAGGATGACCCTGCGCAGGAAGAGAATATACAAACTGACTTCTACAGTAAAATATAAACATGCTAAAACCAGAACAGAGGGCACATGAGAATAAAATGGAAAACACAAACAAACAAATATGAGAAAACATGTCATAATCTAATGTGAAGTGTCCTAGAAATATGTTTCTGTGGCATAGATGCTGTGACAAGACAGCTAAGTACTTGCAATTGTTAATGCAGGGTTGTAGAGATGGAAAACGTATCCTATTGAAGTAGATTAAAAAAATCCTGTCTCATTACTGATCAGAAATCATAGATTCTTACATGGTTTGCTAGCCTTCCCAAGTGAGACCCCAAGAGGGAATACAATATAATGACAGTTTAGCAGAAGATCAAATGGGTAAAAATAGACTATGAATAAATTTAGGCTGAAAATTATAAGGCTATTTCTACTATTGCAAGATTGATTTCCTATAACAGTTTTATAGTAGCATGAAATATGGTCTGAAGTGGAACTTTGCTATGAATGACAAAAGTCAAGTGTTTTCACTACAAATATTAATGTATTTTTGGATGAAACATGGCCTGCATGTCTCCCACTGAGACACGAGTAGCCTGACTAAAGATTCTGAAATTATTTGGGCCAAAAATTATTTTCAAAGTATATTTGGAGCCATTTTCTAAGCTAAGCTTACTTGTTGTCACTGTTTTTTTTGTGATTGATCATGTTACTGAGCAAAATGAATGCAGCTGCAACAAAAGATAGTGCAAGTATTCAGCCCAATATTGGAAGAATTTATTTCAACAGAACATCCGAACCAAACTCCACTATTAAATTGGAATCCTCATTCATATTTATCCAAAACTTACTTCTTAGATTGTTACATCACTTCTGATCACCACAGCATATACTTCCACATATCAATCTGTATTTCATAAAACCACTTTTAAATTTTGTTCTCTTTACTTTTTTGTTCTTTTATTCTCGTTGTTGTTGTTTTTTTACATTTTTTTGAAATTTTATTTTGCTTCTCACTATTTGGAAAACAGTAATGCAGGCATGTCTTGATTCAACTTCTCTGATTGTGTAAAAAAAATTAATTGGTGTGTTAACATAATGTTCCATTTTCCACATTATAAATCAAAAGTAGTACCTCAATTGTTTCCTTAAGTGTTCATTCTACTTTTACTCTTTCCTAGATTCCATCTTGGTATAATCACATAAAGTAGAAAGGTAGAATTTGGAAATATGTGTATTTATCCTTTGCTGTTATTTTTACGTGCTCTTGTTTTCCTTTGAACCCTGAAGAACAGTCAGATACTAGTAGCGATATTACATGCTTGGGCTGTTAGCCATCTTCTCAGGGCCAGTTGCACATGTAGGGTTTCAGATTTGTCAGCTTGGCTTTATTTTCTAAAAGGCTGCTCCCTTGATGCCTTTTTCTGCCATCTGCTAGCCTTCACAGAGTTGCACTGAAGGCCTGATGGCATGCCATAGATGTTTTGTCACTATTTACATTCCTGAAATGTTTTCCAAACACCTCCTGTAAAATATATTATTTGGTCTGTAGCCCATAATTATAAAAACTGGCTGTATTTATTATTTAATGGATTAAGTAGATAGTTACCATCAGTAGCTCAAATAATATGCTGTCACAGCCTTGGCTGTATTTTGCTAATGTCTAAATATAGCAAGATCAGATTATAAAGTGGCAGTATTTGCCTTCACTGTCTCTTCATCAGAGAAGTGAGGAGGAAAATTAATATGGAAGGAGGTTATTTGCCTGTGGCAACACTGGAGAGATTGGGCAAATGTGGTCCTAGAATGTCTTATTTCAGCCTGTGGTACTGGATTTGCAAATTTGCATCTTACAATTAGGCCAACAAAAGCTAGAAAGTTGGCAGGAGAAATAGCACATACAAGACTATGAGGCTATCCAGACAAGTAAGCATGTTTAAAACGGAAATATAGTTAGTTAGAATGAGCAAACAAATATTAGCTAGGCAAGATAGGGCAGCCTTCAGCCTAGGATATAGGATGAAATTCCATTTCTGATTTATAAAATAAGGCTTATTAAATGTATACTTCTTTTATTGCCCTGAACACAATGATGATATGCAGTGCCATAACCTCATTAGGAAAAATAATTGATCTTTATGAAAATATTCCACATTGCTCCTGAAATGTCTGGAAAATACATGTATTTCATTGACACAAATGTCTGCTTAGGTACAAGGTGAGATTGAAGGTACATTCTGGATATTCTCTTGATTCCCTTTCTTCTGTGTCCTCAAATCAGTTATGAATTTATATCTGCAAGGAGAAGATTGTGACATGTCCATATATTCATTCTCAAATATATAACATTAACAGCAAAAGCATAATGAGTGTAACTTCAATCATTTACTCCATCAAAGTGTAGCAGAAATTGCCATAAGCAGCATAACTATCAGGACCTAGGAGAAGAAACAGCATGATACAGAAAATTACTCACAGCACCTTGCTCCTGAAGTATGTAATGTTTGAGCACGTACTGCAAGGCCAGACTTCTCCCTCCTTTAGGAGTCACGCTGCTGAGTGCTGCCTTAGGAGGCGCTCAGGAGGGGTAGGAGCAGGTTAAACCAGCTAGGGCAGGTGGGGCAGCATCTCAGAAAGAGGCATTGCTCCTCCAACCTTTGACAGGCTCCTTCCCTCACCCTCATTGCTCTGGCAGCAGGGTGGGAAGCACAGACATGAGCAAGAAATAGTTGAGTGATCGCTTATAGAACAAGAGGGGGGTTTGATATTTGTATCAACTGGAGTTACAGACAAATAGCTGCCATTTGCATCTCTCCAAAAGTGCCTTTGAAGACCTTTAACATCTTCTAAAGACAAGAGAATTTGTGTTAATTACTTTGGAAGGATTGCTATTAGGGAGAGCTGCAATCAACTGCTGGAATGGTCTAGATTATTTGACCTGAAACTGGTGACAATAGTTCATTGCTTTTATTCTAAAATATTTCTGCGAAATAATTTCAGTAATGCATATAATTAGGGTAAGGAAAATAAAAGGAATAGATGCTTTTAACCTTGAGAAAAAAAATAGAACTAGTAATTTGTTTTATAATGTATGCCCTTCTGAGATAATCTATATTCAGAGAACTCTGATGCAATGACTTGGTACTGAATTTTAATAGCTGTTATTGATATATGATAATTCTAAAATGCAAGACTCGTCCTTACTAAAATTACCTGATTAATGTTGTATTTCAAAAACCCTGGAACAGAAGATCATTGAGCTGTACATTTTTGCCAGTGTTGTAATGACTAAATTTTTGTATTTTGCATTAATTAAAGCTGTAATTTAATTTTTATATTGCTCAATTACTGATTACTTTTATAAAGTTGCTAATGAAACTATAGAAATGCTTATTCTTATACTGGAATTTCTCATTAGCGCAAACATCATAGCTATAAACACATAACCAATAATTATAATTGTATTCAAATGAATACAATTCGTTTGAAACGAGGTCAACCTTCCCTGCACAAATATTTTAAGCAAATAATTCTTCATAAGACAAGATCCACCATTTTGACTCTGCAGCCTTGGCTTCTGTTTAAGTGATATTGTTTGGCTCTCTATCATCTGCCTGCATGTCTCTGCTGAATTTAACAATTTTCACAGAGGCTTCAGAAACCTGAAAAATACAACTAATGACTTGATTTTGATTTTCTTATGCATATTAAACAAAAATTAATTAATAATTAATTTCATTTCTTTTTCTACTGTATAAAAACGGTCTTTAGCCATATCCTAAATTGCTAAATCATTTGAGTAATTACTTTTAAATAATTTTAAAGGCAGGAAGTTTTAGGTTTGTTCTCTCACATTTTCTATGTTTTCTGTTATTTATATTATTATTTTTGTAATTGTTATTATTTTTTTTATTTCTAGCTTTATGTGGTGGAGATGTTAGAGGACCTAGTGGAACAATTTTATCCCCAGGTTATCCTGATCTATATCCAAATTCACTGAATTGCACATGGACTGTGGATGTTACCCATGGAAAAGGTAAGAAAAATCCTTTTCTCTTTTTCCACTTTTTTTGGGGTGGTTTTTTTTTTTTTTTTTTTTTTTAGTATGTATGTAAGTCCAGTATTTTCTGCTCTAGAAGGAAACCTAGGTTAGCACCAAAGCTGACCTAGGTTTTGCATTGCTGATTTTTGGGTTTGTTTAATTTTCTTGTAGTAATTCCTAGAATTCCAGAACTGGACTAGGCCCTTACACTTCCCACGGAATGAAAAATCAGTGAGAAAGAATTATATAATGACTGATTACAGAAGCTGAAGGAAAAATGGCTTTTAAGGAAGAGGTAGTTATTACTTGAAGTCAGATTTCAGGAAAAAGATATAACAGGAATTTTAGCTCTTCTCTGAGAGGTTAAATAATGCTTAGGACACAAATGGAAGCTGGTATTTCCAGGTAACAAAGTTTCCTAAATAAATGTGTCCTAGTTGCTTTCAAATGAAAGGTTTTGGTACTTGATGAGATGGATCATACTTTTAGGTTTTTGTTGGTATTTTATATTAAATATGGGAGTGACTCTTGTACCATGGGTGGAAAAGCTAGAGCAGTATAAGATTTAATGTTAGGGGAAGGAGACAGAGATAGATGTCACAAGAGAAATTTAGTACAAATAGAGTAAGCTGGTAAGAACAAATAAAGGAGAATTATATTGTAACACTGGAAAGAGTACAGAAAAAAAATGAAAGGAAGAAGAAGGAAGGCAAGTCCGATTCTGAATTTCATCAGTGTTCTCTGTGAGGGCATGAAAAATGTGACAAAGTATGCTGATGATGTATTCCTCTAAGACAGAGTTATTGATAACATAAAAATAAGACTTCAGATAAAGAGAACTGTGCTCATCTGTGATCCCCTTATTCTATTTTGTACAAATAGTGTGATAGTTTCTTCTCTTCTAGATATCTGACTGGTTGTCCCATTTAAAACTCCTTAAAGCATTAAAGTGGTAAAGTGTGTCTCTCAAAATTATTGCTCCAGCTCTTCCAGTTATAAGAGTAGTCTCTCTTATTACCAAGTGATGCCTTTGTGTCACTTTGTGTCAGTGTAGTTTGATTCTAAATATCCACAGTGAAAGAGCCTCCTGAACTTAGTGATGCTACATCACATACTACATTTGCCTTTGTTACCTCTATGTATGGTACATGGCTTCTAGAGTTGTGGGAATATAAGGGACTGTGTATCTTTTGTTCTTCTGGATAAGCAAAAAGACTAAAAGAAGGTGTAAAGAAACTGTTAGACCTGTAGTCATTTGTCTTGCACTCTGTCTGAGAAGTCATTGGATAACAGCACAAGCTTTATAATCTGAGAATTGAAGGCAAGTAGCAGAGATGGATAAGAGTTTAGCTTCACGGAGTAATACATGACAGAAAATGATGCGAATCCTACTGTAAAAATGGGGTCAGATTAAGTCACATTTTTCAGGATTCTTGAAAGACATTTTATTAACTCTTTCATTTCTCTTAAAATAAAAAGAGGATTTTGAAGAAAAGTGTGTGGCAAGTTTTGGGGGTTTCTTTAATTTTCTTTTCCTTTTTTGAAAATAAAGCAGCTTTTTTGTGATTCATCATTTTTTCTTAAAACCTCAGCTTGAGAAATACCTAATAGTTGGGACAAATAAAAGCTGAAATTCTCAATGTTATAATATTTTACATGAGCCTGTTAAGAAAGTCCACTTTATATAATGAGACGCCTGGGAAAACAAATATGCAGAAATAAAAATAGAGGGGAAGACATAATAGTATAAATATGAATATTTATAAGCATATATACACTGAAACATGTATGCACACATATTTATAGACTCGTAGTCTTGTTTGATTCAATGTCATGTAATGTTGCAGTCTTGGGGCAGACTAGCTGGAAAGCTGCTCAGTGGAGAAAGATCTACGGGTGCTGGTTGATAGCAGCTGAACATGATCCAGCAATGAGCTGAGGTGGCCAAGAAGGCCTGTGGCATCCTGGCCTGGATCAGAAATGGTGTGGCCAGCAGGACCAGGGAGGTGATTGTATCTCTGTACTCAGCATTGGTGGGCTTGTGTCCAGTTCTGGGCCCTTTTCATGATCTGTCCTTACGAAGGGGTTTCGTGATGGTTGGTAGGGTGATCTCAGGGTGCAAAAACCAGCACAGCACAGGGGATTTGCAGTAATAATCAAACAAGTGCAATTTTATTGAAATAACCACGGCAGAAATGTGTTGGGGAAGGAACTGAGGAAAAAGGAGAAAATAAGGGAAAAGAGGGAGGGAAAAGAGTGGGTTTATAGCTACCAAATGTGGTCTTCATAGTCCTTCGGAGCCCAGCTCACCAGGTCATGTCTGGGGAGATCTCAGAGGCACAGTTCATCTGGACCCCAATTACACTCTTTTTCTTTGGGCGAAAGGGGAATAAATTTCGCAGCCGAAACAAAGGTCTTCAGGGAGGAAGAATAGTGTTTGAAAGGGATGTACACAATGTCCAAGCTAGGCAGCAGGTGAGAGCCATTGTTTTTTGTTTTTGACGGCCTGCACCTGGGAGATCCATCTTGCTTTGGGCAGCTTTCCTTCCCCTCCCCTGCACACCTCCCCCGAGTTGGGGGTTTCAGTCCCAGTGTCTGGAAGTAGGTGAGAGGGGGCCTTCTCACACAGGGATTTCATGTCTGGGTCCCTTGATGAAGAAGCCTTTTACATCTCTATTTTTCTATCACGTTGGCTAAGGATGGGTGAGAGGGGTCTTCTCTTGGAGGAGGGACCACACTGAAGCTCAAACCAGCCAGGCCGAGAGGTGGGGAGGATTCCAGAGCTATTGTGCAAAAAGGGCAGGGTGCCCTGCGAGCTCAGTGTAGCACACAGCAAACAACATCCGTGGGAACAGTGAGCTAGCAATACTTTCAGGCCTCAGGCACATGACTTTCCCCCCCACCGGTTCAGCAAACAGGGGTTTTAATTTTTCTGTGGTCTCTCTCCATGACAATTGTGAGGCAGATGAGGCACATTTCGGACAGACTCTCACAGCCCTTCAGTACAAGAAAGACATCAAGGTGCCGGAGCATGTCCATGGACATTAGGAGAAAATTTCTTCATGGAAGGAGTTATCAGTCATTGAAACAGGCTGCCCAGGGAATTGTCATCCCTGGAGCCATTTAAAAACATGTTGATGTGGCACTTAAGGACATTGTTTAGTGGTGGACTTGGCAGTGCTGGATTAGTGGCTGGACTCAATGATCTTAGAGGTCTTATCTAAACTAAATGACCTATCATTCTGTAATTTTTATATTGTTGTATGGAAATTTTATTATTTATGGAAAAACATTAAGCATATATGCAATGTCAAAATTTGACTTGGACATTTTGATTCATGCTGCTCAAAGAGCTGCTGGAAAAAACTGTGGAGTGGGTATTTGCTCTGAGTAGGAAATAGTGTATGAAATCTTCATATTTTGTACTTGTTGGCAAAAAGCTATTAATTCTTTAAGCTCTTCCTGTTGTACTGCATGAGGAAGATAGCTGTCCTTTTATGATAACAAGTCACAGGCTTACCTAATTTAAATTTCTAACAGTTAAGTTCTATGTCACAGTGAACTAGTCAAATAGGACACTTCTGTATTTAATGGAAAAATGCATATATCTTTAGGATATGAGTCATTGCACCCTGAAAAAGCAGGTGGAATGAACTATCCTCTGAAGGAACCTGTTCATCTCCATCCATCATGTATTGTCCAGTGGGTTCCTATAGTCCTCAGAAGAAGTGTCTATGGGAAGACTGAGCGACTAAGGCTTACATGGTTACCATTTAGAAAAATTGATCCCATACATATAAATGGGTTATTTTAATGAGAGGGAGAAATAAAATTTGTTCTGGATATCTCATTTTCTGCTCTATTTCATGGCTAGTATAATTTCAACTTCAGAAACCCAAGGAGTATCTTCTACTAGCTACTAACTAGTGAGATGATTTTTACTTTAAACTATTTTGGAGTTCTTTTCTATAAAGTTTTGTAGTTTCATGTCAGACTGCCAAGAGAAAAGTATATAACTTGTAACTGCAGGATGCCGTGAGGTACTTTCTTATACACACATCTTTATGTTACAACTTCATACTGCTATTACATAATAACTGGTAATTAAATGTATAGTTTTAGTTATTATGTGTATTTTATGTCTGTATATGTTGAATTGCTAGGAAATACAGTTTCTGTGTTTGTATATACTGTTTTAAATGACAATATTGCAATATAAATATATGTGGTTTTAATATTACTCTTCAAGTGTATCTTAAGTTTTAGAATTAATTTTTCATTTGTGTTCTTTTGGACCAGCATTTTGATTCTTGAGTGTCTATTAAAACTTGATATAATTTTCTTTCATTTTTTAAAAAATGTATTAACTAGAGAATTGAACATTTATCTTAAATATAGCTAATGTGTCTATTAATCACTATAATGAAGAGAAAAGGAAACACCTATTGGCAATAATTATTGCATTTTGTCTGTGATTAGAATGCAATGTAAATATATGGTGAAATGAAATGTGTGGAGTGTCAGTGGTATGTTTTAAAAGATCTATTATGAGATCAGTTAATTAACCCGTCCCCCAAAAGTCTGGATTGTAACACAGAAAAGTGACATTTCACTTTATGTCTTCCTAGCTTCATTTCAGATTTTAAATATTCCCCTTATAAAAAAAGGCGCATGTGAGGCAGAATGAGATGGAATCTACCTGAACATATCTTTTAAAATTCTTCCCTGGAGAAGACACAATCTGTCACACAGCACTTATTAATGTGATTAGAATATTTTCTGAAGAAAACCAAATTTTACAGCTACTGCTGTAATATACCTTGGGGTTTTGCTAAGAAATGTCATGGCAATCTGCAAAATTGATTGAAACATTCCCTTGAGTTAAACCTTGTGTGATGTTTGAACAATACTCAGTGAAGCTCAGCTGTGATTCACAGGAATTTCATTATTTTGGATTACTACCATAAAATTTTCTTTTGGCATTTCTGATTTTGTTGTTTCAGTACACATGCATGCATAAAAAGGACCAAAATTCATTTGGAGTACAGTAAATACAAAAAATATGAGCTGATTGGCCCGCATAGAAACCAGCAGCACTGAAACAGACATGAGCACCACAGGCAACCAAATCCTATTTCTGCATCCAGGCTGAGGGGAAAGGGCTCTGTTAGAAGTGACACTCACAAATGCACATGCATGTGCTCCCCCAACCTTCCATATTCTGATCCAGGGCTGGAGTTCAGATTCTACTCCTACTAGGTTCTGCCTGGTCTGTGATCAATGGCTCTTTTTCCAGTTGTCCCCTGATCTCATCCTGCTCCCCAGACAGTCCACACTAATGTTCACAAGCAACCACCCATGTGCTCACTCTCTGGACAAAAGAGACATTTGCACGCTAATAAGGAGTAGATTTTTGAAAGAATAGAGGACATGTTGCACTGGTTAGGTGCAGATATTAGAGAGCCTTAACTGTCTCCTTTTTCTGACATGTTTTTCACTCTTATCTAGCATGGTCCTTTCCCTTATCTTCCTCTGGCCCAAAATATCTCACTAAAAGTTTTAAGGTCTCCAACTACCATTTAAAAAAAAAAAAGTCTTCAGTTTTATTTAATCTCACAAATTCCCTCAAATACTCCATGGTAAATTTCTAATTTTCATGAGAGCTAAAATAAAATTCTTTCCCCCATTAACATCAATTACTAAGAGGTAACTACTTTAAAATTACAATAATACACTTAATTTACCATCAGGCAGAAACATAAGAAATCTTGTCTTTGTTAGTACTTCCACTTAATCCTGCTTGTTAAAGCTTATCTATGTGTGTATACCATTCATTACTTCTCTCATTTCCTGTCTTTGCTTCCTGTCCTGAAAAGTCCATTACCAGGTTTATAAACCAAGTGTCCTTGCATTCTAGATACCCATACAAGCTGTATTCCTTAGGTGTGATTGAGTTGCATTAACATAAATGTTTAATGCTATTCAAGCAACCTCAGAAATATTATAAAAACAAACAGACAGACAAAACCAATAACAGACAATTGTACTGAGAGCTTCTAAAGCTGCCTGTGAGGTCTAGAAAAGGTAACCTACAACATCTGAAGGGGCATTCTATTTCTTTACTTAGCTTAGTCAAGCAGAATATATCTAGCTTGTATTTTATTACCCTGTTTGGGAAATTTGGGGCTGGTGGTGGCAGGGGTAGGGCAAGGGGTGCAGTGTTGGGTCTGTAGGAAGGGGAACTTTTTCTTTGCTTTTTGATTAAATTCTCTTTATTATTAAAAATCTATTGGCCATGGGTCATTACTATTCATCTGCTATGTTAATCTGCATGAATGGATCATCCTAAGTATTGCATCATCAGATGTATTTGAAGAGACTGAATCATTGGTTTATAACTTACATGATAAAACTGAAAATAGCATTACATTAGAGGTATCCCTAATCACTTTAGCTAGCTAATGGATTCTCTGGATTCTTCTGTTCATTTTCTTGGCTTTACTGTGCATTCTACCAAAAGATCATGCTCTAACTCTTAGTTAAAAATGCAGAAATGATTTAATTGTTTGTCTTGATATTTAAGTCTTTTTATTGCTACTGGGTTTCCAGGTGATATCTTCCTTTCTACAAGTGTGATGTATGTATGATGATTGGCAAAAAAATTGTACTTTTGATGTATGTCACATCTTATTTAGAGACCTCCCCTTTTTTGTGAGGAATTGGTGAGGCTACTGATGTGTCATTAGAATTTAAGATCATACAGTTTATAATCTTTTCTTTCACTGGTGCTACTCAAGGATGCTGGTGATTGTAAGAAATAAGGCTTACCTTTTTTATTCTGCCATTAACTGTTTGTATTTTTGAATATACATAGCGCATCATTGGATTTTACACAAAAATGGAAGCATCTGTGTTTAAATTCTATAAATCAGATGTCCATATTTTGCAGCTAAAGACAAAAGTTAAATATGACGTCAAAACAAAACCTACTGCAAAGATATTTTAATTCCAAAATCAAGACAGATACTAATTTTTAGAAAAAAATTGATTATTTTAATTTTCCAAATGATTATTCATAATGTGATGCATGAATTTTAACTTTGGCTTAGTTACGTGGATGTTAATAGGGTGACATGTATATCTAATTCTACTTTTTCTAACAGGTGTGCAATTCACCTTCTACACATTTCATTTGGAGGATCATCATGACTACTTACTAATAACAGAGAATGGCAGTTTCACACAGCCATTGGCACGTCTGACTGGCTCAGAACTTCCTTCACCAATCAATGCTGGTCTCTATGGAAATTTCAGAGCTCAGTTGCGGTTTATTTCAGATTTTTCAATATCATATGAAGGATTTAATATTTCTTTCTCTGGTAAGGAAATACCTGTAACATCTGGCTATTGAAAAACTTGCTCATTTGGGATTTTTTTCTGCATATTTTATAAAGAAAAAAATAATTTAAATTATTTTGATGAATATATATGCTGAAAAAATTATATTATATATTTTTTTCCTAAGCACAATAATTTAAAAGCAAATGAACCTCTGTGCCACATGTGGAATAAGATGTCAGTAAACTGTAAGACACATTATCAAGTGAGGAGAGGAAAGAGAATTAGTCTAATTTCAGTTACTCAAATTCCAGATGAGTTGAGGTGTCAACTATTTAGTTTTTGTTATGGATTTTTAAAAATTTGGTTTTTTTACTGGAGTTATTTATGGCTCTTATAAGCATGAGAAATCGTGTTGTGTCATGCATGCTTAAAACATTGTGAATGCAGTAATATGCCTTACTTTCAACATAATCTAATTATCAATTTAACATTCATATTATAATTTTGTTTTAAAATCTGACGCCTGTATTGATATTCAGGTGAAAATATACAGAAATTACTAGACTGCAGGACTACATATATGACTGGTAAAGAATGTGTTCTCATAAAAGCTGACTTGCTCTTGTTTGCAGAGTATAATCTTGAACCTTGTGAAGATCCCGGGATCCCACAATTCGGTAGCAGAATAGGATTTAATTTTGGCGTTGGAGATATTCTGACATTCTCCTGCTCGTCTGGATATCGTTTAGAAGGAGCTTCAGAGGTTATTTGTCTTGGTGGTGGCCGACGAGTATGGAGTGCACCTCTGCCAAGGTGTGTGGGTACGTGGTCAGCTGCTTTCATTTGCTTGTATGTGTAGTCATTGTCCATGGACTCGCAGATTTAGAGCATGGAAAAGCATGGTAATACACCTCTTTTTAATGTACTCTCATACTCTCCACATCTCCTTAGTCAATGTTTTACCTTTTTTTTACTATATTTGGTAATATAAGTGGACTTTGTAGTCTATACTTGAAAGCAATTCAAATTAAGGGCACAATGCTTACTCCTCTTATTTGTATTAATAGGTTAGGAAAACTGGGTATAAATTTAAATCAGCATTTACCAGTTCAGATGTCAGGTACTTGATTTTTTTTTTTTTTTTTTTTTTTTGTCAATGCAAGCTTCCAAGTGATACCTGTATTATAAAGTTGTGATTAGATCACTTACACCAGATTTGTTTCATAAAACTGGGTCCATTTATAGGAGTACAGCCAACCTGGACATTCTATGTAAGAACCATATCCTCAGAATATCCTTAGAACAGTTATTCTGGTTTTAAAATGACAGCTAAGATAATTGAGAAGAAACACTTTCTGATAATTCCTACCTAGCACTCTCCAGTCACTGTAGCCTATATATGTAGATTTGACTAGAAACTTAGGTTTAAATGGCTAAAGAATACTGATTGAGCTGAATGCTTCCTAAATTATTTGGTTTTCAGTTCCATTGAGAATTGTTAAAACAATAAGGTCTCTAAAAAGTAGGAGAGTTGCTTAAATGTCTGCATTATTTTTATTTAAGGGTATATATTGCTGAAATTTAGGTACTATATGGAAAGGTTTATACATGAAAACATCTATATCAGTGTGCATTTAATGTATTTTTTCATACTAAATTTTATGTTAGTTAAACATAAATGTCTTTCAGATGTTGATTGCATAGTAACTATGGATTGATTATTTGTTTCCTCTTATTTGTTGGTAGTTACTGTATCAACATTTTTTGGTTCAAACCACTCCTATTGCATTTCCTTTACCTCAGTATGAGGAAAATTATGAATTTAGCTTATGCATTAGCAACATTTATATATGTACCTCTAGAAGAGATAGTTTAGAAGCTGAGTGAGAGCAGTGGATGAATACAAGGGGTTTTTTTTGTGTTGGGGTTGATAAATTTTTTACAATAAGAATAATAATGAATGTGTGCACAGTCAAGAAGATAGGTTAAATTTCAGTAATAAATTTCAGGAAGGGTTAATAAAAATGGATTAGTAAATTATCAGCAAAACAATTCACAGTGGAATAAACATTAAAAAAGTTCCTATACAGCTTTCATGACAGAAAAATAATGTTTATGTTTGCTTGTTGGAGGAAAAGAGAAAAGATGTAATAGAAGGAATAGATTATTTTCTAGTCAACATGTTTTCTCCTTACTTTTGGAAATAAAAGATAGTCTCACTAGAATGGCTTAATTAGCCATTTTCACTCCTTAAATATCCAGTGCTTAATTTATGTGTCATAATAGTGAAATTCAAACAAGACAAGAGTAGAAATTCCTGTTGACCGCTTTTATTGGACTCAAAATTTATTTATTGGTACTGTTGCTCACATTTGGTGTTTTTGGTCAAAATGATTAATGAGAGAATGCTTCTGATACAACATGCACTTTCACATACACCCAACATCAGTTGGGAAGTAACCACTGCTCATAATATTTGTGTTCAGATTGCCAACACAAGAATAAAATGCAAGGAAGACAGATAAAGTAGAAGTTGGGTGGAAGGCCAAGCATCCCTGTCTGGATACAACAAAAGCTAATATGTTGGGTTTTGAAACAGTAATCAGTCATAATCAATTCTAAACCAAATAATTTGCCAGAAAATTAGCAGCTGTCTTTTCTTATTTAGAAGACAGATAAATACTTGTAATTTATTAATTAATGTTATTATTCAATCCATAAAAATAATATATTTTTTTAATTTACTTAAGACTTAAGAAATGAAATTTTGAAATTAGGAATTATTAAATTAAGAATTCTTATTTACTAATAAATTATTACATTTTGAGAAAATTAATTATTAAATTAATTATTAACTATTATTAAATTATTAGGAATTATTAATTAAACATTAATAATTATCAATGTTCAAATAGCAAACAAATATATTTTTACTGAATTTTTAAGGCTGAATTTCTCAAATGATGGTATTATCTCAATTCAGGAGGGCTTGATGTTGCACTGAAATAATTTTCATAATAAGATTTTTCTAAAAAAAAGCATAAAGGTTGTCCATGTTTCTGTTCACCCTATGATGCAGCACTTCTTGGGGCAGATGTCTGTAGTCACTCAGGGCAAGCATAGTTCAATGGTAGCTGAAACTTTGGTGTGTTATCTACTCTGTGTTGGCTGACAAAACTAAAACATGCTCTGTATGAGATACTACAAAGCAACTGCCACACAGCCAACTGAACAAGCTGGTGATAAATGGATGTATCTAATGATAACAGAAAAAAGTCCATAATCTTTAAATTGCTTTCTTTGAACTTTTCCATGGACAGTGAAAAAGAAGTCTCCTTCTGAATCTAAGTAATATATTTGTAAAAAAAAAAAAAAATTACAATAAGTATCAATGCATGTTCACTTTTGACTTTATAGAAAGCAAAATCTAATCTCTGGGTGGTCCTAAGGAATCAACATTTTCCTCAATATGCTAGGTGCTTGTCTCCAGCTTGTAATACAGAGCAGAGAAATCATGTTAAGTTTGTGAATATGGAGCTGCTTTCTTAGGGTTGCAGTGCCTCTGAAATGTTCTGATGCATTTGGAACTCAGACATCTTTGCCTAGTTCTCTTTATAATTTTCAATGCCACAGATAGCTTACAAGAATTTTCCTGTAACTGTGTTACAGATAGGAACAAACAAGAGCAATTATTATTTCTCTTGTTGGGAAAAATAATGACAGAGATAAAATTAAACTTTTCCTATCATCAATAATGAAATGAAGATGATTAAAGATCTTTTAGAACACTGTTATTCCTTAGTTTCATGATTTATCTTTATGCTGTACTCAAGTGATAACCAAATGCAGAGTTCATATTCAGCACACATATTTCTTTCTTAGAATTCCTTTTCTTTTCAGTAAAATGTGGAAAGTTGTTTCTATTATAGCAGGATTTCTTATATCTTTTTTTTTTTTCACCTGCCCTTTTCCAGTTCAGTTTTTTCATTCCTTATAAGGCTGTTAAAACCCAGATTGTATTACCTTTCATTATAACTGTCAAGTTTAAATTTATAAACCCTAATTGTTTCTATGTCTGTGTAAAATAATCTGTCTTCATAGCTTCCAATCTGTGTCAGGTCCTTTCCTTTGTCTTTCTTAGGGCCATACGATTTCTTTCCAGACTCCTAAACCTTTACTGGAAGACATTGAAGCTAAAACTTTTTTCTTCTACGTTACTTTCACTTTTTCTGTTCATTCTTCTCAGTAGGTCCTAAACAGTCTTTAATTCTGGACTTACAGATTTCCAACTTACAGATTTTCCCCTTGAAATTATAAAAAGCAGACAAAAAGACATAAAATATCTACAGGCAAACACAATAATGTCTGTCATGTTGCATACTTTTCAGATAATATGGTACATGATTTTTTTTCCATCAGAGATTTTTTGCCAAGGTGTTCAGTGATGCAGCTCCTTTGCCAA
Source organism: Zonotrichia albicollis (assembly GCF_047830755.1). Taxonomy (NCBI): domain Eukaryota; kingdom Metazoa; phylum Chordata; class Aves; order Passeriformes; family Passerellidae; genus Zonotrichia; species Zonotrichia albicollis. The sequence goes on from NC_133819.1 coordinate 140,268,802, forward strand.
GCTTTAACTAAAGTGTTTTTCAAAGAATGCTGAGAACAGACATTTCAGAAATGTCTGAAAGGTTATATTGTTTGAAAGAAAAAAATAACTTTAGCATTGACTGGATATGCATAAATATGGAACCAAGGAAGGGAAGGTGCTACCACAGAATACATCTGTAGTAAGTTCCCTTATTAGCAGGAGAATGATTGGTTACCCTGTGTGCATCTTGTTCTATATTCCATTAATGTTACTCCATCTACATAGCTCTATCCCTTTCTGTGCATACAAAACATTCAAGATAAAGACTGCTTTTAATATATTTTGCTTCAAAAAAAATGTCCTTTTGCTAGTTTTGAGATTTCTTTTAATATGTAGAATGTTTGGGCAGCACGAATTCTGAGTTTAAGGATTGTGATATCCACTTGTAAATTTCATTGATTCATCTCAGAACAAATGAATCCTAAACTTTCTTCTGTTCATCACAAGTAATTTTATTCCCTTAAATATTTCTTCTGTTGGGTGTGAAAATGTTATTATTTTCTTCAGGGATAGGATTCCTGTAAAAAGCAAAACACAGTCATTGAGGTCTCACCATATGTTAGTATAATAGCATTATGATAAGATTTTTTTTATATTTCTTATGTTTTTTTAGATTTTGCATCAAGTTTTAACTGTTCCTCTTCCCCATGTGGAAATTTTTACTAAGTTCCAACAATTTCAGCACTTCCTGAGTTATTTTGTGGAGGGGTTTTTTTTGTTGTTCATGTTTTTGGGATATTTTTTGTTAGTGTTGGGTTTTATTATCAGAATATTAAATTAGTTTAAAGAAAAATCATGCACATTGGTAGTTTAAATTCTTCTAATATGATATGTGGAGTTTCTAATACAATTTGCCTTGTTAACATTAATTCAAAAGCTCATTTGTCATGCTATTTCTTCATCCTCCTTTGATTGATTGCAATACAGGAGCATATTATTTAATGTATATGGGACTCCTACCCACTCTTGTCAGCTGGAGGGATCAATTATGAAAAATAACATTAATAATGTAAGTAAGTCTTTCTAAAAAAGTTTTCTTTTGTATTTGGCCATTGGCCATTTGGCCATTGATGTAGAAATATCTTTTTGTAAAATTATTTCTGGGTCATAAACACAGGATCTTCCCAGATCTGGAAATACTATCTTTCATTATAAGATAAATAATGTAGTCATAAATCAGCCAAAGTATATTAAAAAAAAGTTTAATACACAAACAGCTGCATGAATATTTTGGTGTTCAGATCAAATAGGAAGGAGATAACCTCTATTGCAGATACATAATAAGAAATCTCTGTTAATGATTTTTGTCTATATGAAAGGAAGTTTTGTATTTTGGAACAATGTAAAATAAAAGGAAACCCCGTAATTCTTACTGATTGAAGAAGATATTTTTTTTACTTTTTTCATCAGCATAGGGTTCCCTGTATTTAACCTGTCAGAATATAAAAACTGCCTGGAAAACTTGTGATAACCTTATGATTCATGCTATTCACAGAAAGAAAGCTTTAGCAACAACTTAATCCTTTCAGAATTTTTGTGCTACTGTCTCTTACTGCTATATTTTGACAAGAAAGTATTTTCTGGTTTCTGCCAACCTTCAGTTGAAGAGGTAGAACATCGGAAGACAAACAGCTTTATAAGAAACCCTTTGTTGAGCACTGAAGTTAGATACAGTTTCTGAAGTAACTGTTTATTTACAATCTAGTACAAAGTTGTATAAAGATAAAATCCTTTTTGAAATGCTTCTGCTTACTTGCCCTGCCAAGCTGTTGCAATACACAGCCTCCTAACCAAGAGATGCCATCTTTTCAAAACACAGGACTCCTAGACATAGCTCTTATCTTTTGATTCTAAAGGATTGTATTGAATTTTGATCTGTAGGAGCACAGAGTGTGTTTTTGATTCATAATTATTTATGGCAAGAATTTTAATCTTCAATTCATTGAAGAATTGAGTTCAAATGGTTAAGCTACCCAAATAGATGCATTTCATTCCTTGGTTACAATCACAATGACATTTCACCTGCTTACAAAATCTAAATGCACTAATAAAAATTCATCTGTCTTATTATGGAAAGGTGCAATGAACACACATTCATAACCAAAAGCATCACAGTCTGTTACTGCAATTATCTTGTTATAGAAGTTTTTATTTTTCATTATTTTTCTTTTGATTTTTTTTGTTTATTTTCCTTTCTAACACTGAAATGAATCTATTATTTTTGTCACAGTCTGGAAACAGTAATTGACTTCAGTAATTTACTTACTGTTACATCCTTCTACTTTATATTAGGCTGAATTTAAGTCTTTGTGAAAATATATCTGGATGTGGAATATTTTTCCTATTTTTCTTTGTACAAGAGAAGTGTGTAAGGCAGGTTCCAAGTTTCAGCAGAAACAAGTAGAATTTTTTTAAAACCACAAAACTTTATTAATAAAGCAGCCTGATTTTTATCTCCGTTGAACAGGGAATATTACTAAAATGAAACATAAATACAGTAACAAAATATTTGTAAATTCTGATAACAGCTCTACATATGATTTAAAGAATAGTTACAGACTCTGATCCACTGTAATTTTTCCTTTACTTTTGAAGTACTGTTTTGTCACCTCTTTTATATGCTTCCCTGTTTACACATATTCCTTTAATTTCATCCTGGTTTGCCTCTTAACTTTCTTTCTAACTTTCATTCACTGTAATACCTGTTAAAATTATTTTCCAAACACTTTGAAAAAATTGCATGTGTTTAATATTTGGATTTATTTTAAACTTTAGAACTCCATTGACATTACTTTTTCTGGACACTTTTTTACTCAGCACTTAATTGCAAATATAATAATATCTTTTTTTATCTTTCCTTCAATATTAATATCAGAGTATAGAAAGAAACTGTAAGTCCCATGAAGCTCCATGCGATTTATAACAATATAATATGTTTATAGATAGGAGTGGAGATTCTCACATAGAACTCTCTGTGCTGCAGTTTGGAATGTCTTGCAATATTAATTGTGGACCTTCCCAGTTTGATTTAGCACTTGTTCCAAAACATAACCCTAACTCCTGTCTTTGTCAGAGCATGTGTTTGATGTTTTGTGGTCAGTTGTTCTGTTGTGGTTTTTTAAGCCATAATTTGCTCTGACAGGAGGCAAGGAGAGAAGCCAGGAACTAACTGTTGATTTTGTCAGAATTCTGCTGAGAAGTGTACAAAAGAAGCAACTGGAGGACTGTGTGCCTCCATGGAACTGTGATGATGCTATGGGAGAAATTCTGTTATACTGTGGTTTTTGGCACTGTGTTTACTAAACTAGCTTCCTTGTCTGCTAACATAAGATACAAAGAATCTCGGAATGGTTTGGGTTGGAAGGAACCTTTGAAGATCATGTGGTACATCCATTTGCCATAGGCAGAAACATTTTTCAATCAATCATTTTGCTCAAGCCCCATTCAACCTGAATTTGGACACTTCTAGGGATGGGATATCCACAACTTGGAACGCAATTTTATTTCTCTAAATTCAGAAAATCATATTGATAAATACAATGACATGAGTCACAACAACATGTTCACATCCTTCTTCTTAACAGAAAACTTAGTATGCTTGTAAAACATTAGTTGAAATTGTCTTAACAGTTAGCTTACTGCTGTGTTCAGATTTTAAAAAATTGCTTTGAATTACAGCTCTGAAATAGCCCAGAGTTGTTGGATCAACTTAATACCATAATTACCTTGTGCCTTTTGGCTTTTATATCCCTCTGGATTGTGAAAAGAGATCTCTCAATCCTGAAATTACAATCATCTTACTCCTTTCTGTTGTAATTCAAAGTGACCTATGCATCTTTGAAATAGGAAATACCCATCTATTTGAGAGTGCAATAAAAGGGTAGCTGTGATCATGTGTAATAGAAGGTTTTTCACTTCTGCCTAGACTGGGTGTATCCTGCTGTTCCAGGACAAAATAATGTCACCTGAATTATTTGGGTACTTGTTCTATATTGTTGAATGAGATGTAGTCATCAAGCATTTGTTCTTCAATCTGTGCCTGATTTGGATTTCTGTGCAATGTCTGCTTCAGCTGCATACAGAAAGGGTAGTTTATCAAGCTCAGGTTTTTTGTCACTGCTGTCTTTTAATTTCATGTACAAAATATATATTTTATTATCCTGAATATTACTCAAACAAGTCTAGGGTGGAAATTATGAAAATGCTAATAACAAATAAAAGATTTTAGAATAGACACCACAGTTTGCCTAAACATCTTCTAAAACATTAAGAATACCACAGAGTTTTACACAACAATATTACTTATTCTGTGAAATTATAAATCAACTAAATTTCCAGGTTAAAATAAATGAGATGTATTCTCATGAGGATAAAATAAGTGGCAACTAAAATAATCCTGAAAACAAACATAAACCCAGAAAATTTAGTGTTACAGTTAAATTCAAAGATAATCTAAATCTGTTAAAAAGACAGGAAATACTCCTGTACTTCCACTATAATGGCCACATACAAAGATTAAATAAAAAGGGAAGCAAAGAATTGTAATAGTATTTCAGTGTCTACTTAAAATATCTGGTAAATAAATGCTAAAAATTACTTAATTAAAATTATATATAGTCCAATATATGATAGGAAATGAAAATTAGTTTATAATGACTAATGAAGCATTGCCACAAGTGTTTATGTTTCCAGGTTTTTTTTTTGGTTGATTAAATGAATTGCCAAAATCTTTGATTATAAGGTATACTTCTTGAAATAAAAACTTGAATTACTTGTATTACTTGAAAATTATTAAATTAATTGCTTTTCCCCTGAGACTTATGTTTATCTTATTTACTTGTTATTGATTTTTTTTTCTATATTTATCTGGTAGCTATAACATAATATTTTACTACTGTAATTTACACCATTGACTATGTTGGTTATCTTGGTTAAAAAAGACCAGAGGAAAAAATCTCTTTTTCATTAATCTATGTGAAAATTTAGGTACCTACACATATATATTTTTATTAATATGTGTGTAAAAATAAATAAATACTCATATAAATTTATAGAATTCTTCTACTTCCATTTAATTTGCACATCTTTATGAATTTCAGTGTTGGAGAAATTGAAACAACTGCAACAAAATTCAAGGAAGATCCTATAAAACAATACGATTATGAAATATGTAATTTATATGATTTTAACTCTCAGTGGTTTTTTACCTACTTTTACTAAAGTATTGCAATTTAAAAATATTCTGGTAGTCTCCAATCACCATCATGATCATGTACTTAAAACTGGATTTTAGATATTAATAAACATTATTAATGTTGAGCTAGGTTACATTAACATTACCATTATCACCATTACTAAAATATTTATGTGCTTAATTAAAGCATGCCTTAACTTTTTTTTTTTTAATTGCAGCTGAATGTGGAGCCTCCACAACAAACAATGAAGGAATCTTACTGTCCCCCAATTATCCTCTTAACTATGAAAACAACCATGAATGTATTTATAGCATTCAAGTACAAGCAGGGAAAGGAATCAATATTTCTGCCAGAACATTTCACTTAGCCCAAGGAGATGTTCTTAAGGTATGTAATCCAGTAACTTATTTGTTATTTCTCAACTTCTAGTACCTCCCATCACTGAGGTTTATCTGCAATAGTACAGTACCAGGTAAGTGGATATAAAGCATCTCTTACAAACTATCTTTCTAAACTGGTTCCATTTTTAAGAAGTTAAAAATTAGGCACCCTCAGGTGCCCCCATAGTCTGTTTCTTAATACATGTTTTTCTAACCAGAGATAATTTAAAAAGAAGTTGAAAAAATTAAATAAATGTTGCCTTAATGGTTATGAGTATTGTATTTTTCAGTGTTAAATATTCATCAATTACATGTTTGGATTTGTTTTCTTCCACAATATCTCCATAATTTGAGCTGCAATTTAAACATAATAAGACATAACGCAACACCCATAACTTTAATTTAACACCATCTAAATACTGCCTATTGTACATAAATTTTACATTTTAAATTACTCTAATCTGGTGTGCATGGAAAAAAGAAACAACAAGATGGAAAGAAGGATACTATAACTTACCAGAGTTTTATACAGTGATTTCCCCTTGTCTTTGATTTGTTCATAGATTTTATTATTGTACTCCAAGAAATATACTTCCAGATACATGTATTACTTAACCATCTACACATTTAAAACCAATGTTGGTCTGGGTGTCTTTTCATATATGCCATCTGCAATAGCGCACCGATGCAATAAGATATCTGTGATTAAATAATTGTCCAATTCTTCAGAATATGTAATTTAATTAAATTTGCCTCTGTGAAATCAAAGGAACAAGAGGTATCATGCCACTCATGTTTGATGTAAAAAAGTTTTTTTGCCATATTCTTATTACTTATGTAATAAGTACCCTGCACTTATTAAATAAGAAGGATTATGAAAATATGTATTCCTAAGAAACAACCCTGATTCATACTGGGGTTTATCTCATCTAACTGTAACCATCTGTGCATTAGGGTGGGGTTTCCGTCTTTAGTGGTCAGACACAGGCATTTCCAAAATGGTTGAATTATATAAAGTACAAGCAGACCTAAACCACTAACATAAAATTAAATTTGGCATCAAAAAGAAAAAGCAAATCAAATGGTTTTTAAAAAGTACTAAGTTCTTCTTAAAGCAAAAGAGAAGCAAAGAAAAATTAGCCAAAAGGTATTAGATACCTAGAATGCACAGGTATGTTTATTTTATATTAAATTTGTTGTTTATTTGAGAACCAAGTGGGATACCCTTTAAGTGTCACATAAATTAATTTTGAAAGATTTAATTTGAAAGCTGTTTAGTATTTATTGGAATGTAATCAGTAGGGAAAAAATACCTCAAACCAACCAATGAACCAATCAGAGCAGTTGTTCAATTAACTGTTAGCCAATAAAAGCACCTGGATGGATTTTTCTCAAGATTTTTAGGCTGAAACCATTCAACTCTATTATCTTAATTTAAAATACATACTATTGTGGGAATAGAGATACAGTTGTGTGTAGTTAGATAAACAGAAATTAATATAAAAATAAAACCATTCAACTTTTTTTTTTTTTTCTGATCTAATAATTTATGATTTTTCAAGGGCCATTTGAACCATATGCACTTCAGATGTTTAACTAGACAATCTTTACTCAGAGACTTAGAGAAGAAAATTCTGCTTTAATGCTGCTACTCATTTAATGTGAAATTAAGAGCAATGCAAAATTAATTATGAATAGATGAAGGCCAGTACTCAGCTGTAAATACCAGTGGCAGAAATATTTGCTGTATATTGAAGGTGTATTTTTATAATGAAATTAGTGTTGTGTAATTAGAGTGTTTGTTTTTCAAGTCAGCAGCCTTGAATTATAATGAGCTGAAGATCCTCCCTATTAAAAAAATCCAAAACAAACTCTAAGAGGTATTCTTGATTATGACTATGACTTTTTTCAGTCTATCTGACATCATAGCAAGTCAGAGGCACTCAGCCTTTACAACTGTGGGAAGAAATATCTGTAGAATCCATTGTGTCTTTTCCAGCCTCCTTTCTTAGATGAATTTCTCACAAACTGTCATAATTCTATCACTCTCTTTTTTCATGTGTTCTTTGATAAAGAAAAATTCTTCAGGGAGCACATTACCAGTCACACATTCCAAACCTTTTCTCCCGGAATCAATTCTGCAGTTGTCTGTTGATCCCTTTTTATGATCCTATTCTACTCTGAAAAAGGAAATATTTGACTGTTTTGCTGATTGTGGAGAATAACCTTTTGGCTACACGAATAGAACATTGGGGTTATACTTTAGTTTTAAATTAATCATTAATAGCCAACAAATGCTTTTAACTTTAAATATATATCACTACTTTTCCTTTAAATATAACCTTTAATACGTATCACTACTTTGTAACTGGAAGGAACTAAAGTTAAAAAAAAAAAAAAATTCATCCTGTCTTCAAAACAACCAAATGACATATAGTGAATACAGAGTTCCATGTCAGCTGTGAAAGAGGGAGGCTATATTAGTCACCATTTTAAAACCAGGATACTTAAAACACCAGCTTCTAGAGTAGTATTCCTTCCCTTAAACACAAATGAAGCAACTCCATAATATTTCATGGTTAAAATTCAGTTTTTTAGTGACAAACTCAGATAATCCATCTCTTTTCATCAGAGGCTAGAGATGAAACTGTTGGCAAGGAAGTTAGTATTGTGCTTTGTGTTACTTTTTCTTGCAGCTAGGACTTTTAGATCACTAGAGGTGTGCTGCTAAAATTCCATTTCAAGTCTAAATAGACTGAGTATTCTAATAAAATTTTGACAAATTCTTCAATGAAGCCATGAGGTCTGCTGCTTGCTGCGTGGTTTAACTGACCATGGATGATGTTTATATCTGACAGGCACTGTGACTGAAACAATGAAACAGCTGCACTGGGAATGCAGCCTTAGAGTGAAACAGCATATTTAACACCAGTAAATCACCACCCTTACTATTACCTCAGGGACAGAGAAGGAGGAGTTCCCATTTGTCAGTTCTGAACTGGTATAAAACAGAGGTTTCAGAGCATATAATTTGTTTTTCATTTGCTTCATTTAGTATTCAATTCTCTTGTTCTCCTTTCAATGTAACTGCTCTGGCTACTTACATTAATGGTGTAGTTCTTTTTGGGTTTTATTAGAAACTGCAATAAATATATAAATATCTCTACCTTTTGTGTGTGTGTGTAGGGATATAACCTGCTCTTGAAAGTGCCATATATTGCTCCAATATTTATGAAAGTTATATGAAGACATATGAGGAATTTAGGATCTGTACAATCACTGCAAGCCCGTTTATTTAATATTAATCTCAGAAACTCTGTAACACTTGCTTCTTTCTTTGAAATTGTACAGATAATTGAGTTTGTGTGCTATCTTTCCATAATTCAATACTTTTAGAGTAAACTACCTATGTGGGAGGCAAGGATAAATAAGGCCTTTTTTCCAAAGTATGAAAATATTTCTACCTGGCTTTTTCCCCCCTGCTTTTATCTCCATCCACCAATTTTACTCATAAACTCTCTAGTCTCTGCTAGCTGTAAGCAAGTCCATGAGATATACATAGAAAGAACAGAGTTGTCATTGTTCTGCTTCCCTGAATAGTCCATTGATGGTAGTGAACATGTTATTTGTGTTGTAAATCTATTGAGTGTAGAAAATATTCTTTTATATCAAGGGTATTTTAACACACTTTTTAATTTACAAGGAAAAAAGGACCTTTATTAAAATTGAAACTTGGACATGGCTAATATAATTGTTTTCTTTGTTTTCAGTAGATTTTAGCATAAATAAAAATGTCCCTGTGCATGGTACTAATTAATGGGTAGTTTTCTGGTAATGTTTAAATAAAAGAAAATACCACAAAACAAACCACCTCCAAAACTTATGCAGACAGATTTCATTGAGAAAACCTCAAACAAAGGAGACAGGAACACTGACAATGAAAATAATCTTTTTTGTCTTTTGAAGCAGTCTATGTGCTTGGCTTAATGTAGCATGAGAAATTATGTGATAGGTGATATTGCATCTATGTGGAAAAATGGATTTAAGAATTATTTTTAAAAACATTCTAAAGCAATCTCTCTTTTTCCTTTTACTAAAGCACTCTGCAGCAACAGGCAGGTAACAGCGTGTCAGCAAACAGAACTGGCACTCGGCTCTCTTTGGCTGTGCTTGGCACAGCACTGTCTGTGTTCCTGCCAAATACAGAGGATTCAGTTTTACTGCATTTGTTCATTGTCTCCTCTGTGGGCCAGATTTAAATGTGTGCACATGATCCAGTTTTTGAGGGGTTTGGGCAAACACTTTGAAGAGATGTGATATTCAGATATTTTTGTTAATTTGTTTCTTAAGAATCTTCATGTTTATAATAGTAATACTTTTAGCAATATCATCCTGAATGTGACTGAGAAAAAGATAATAAATGTTGGGGACAAACCCCCCACCCCCTCACCCCCCCAAACATATGGACCCTTTTCTGCCTTTATATTAGTGCTTCTATTCGCGTGTGATATACATTTGACAGGGCGTTGACAGCCTCAGTTCTGAGCTGCCGATTTTATGTTATTTCTTCTCTTTATAAAGGAACAGATCTTCATATCCATATGCCTTTTATGTTTCAATGGAAAATTTCAAAAATAGCTTGATTAAAATGCACAAATTTTATACATTCACTTATGATACTCCCTTGGTAAAATTTTATATAGTTAAATAAATTAGCAGAAAAAAAGGGCATTGATTTCCATTTAAAATTTGTTGGTAATGGAGCCACTTAAGAAATTAGCAAGTTTTATTTTCCCCCTAATTGCAAATGCAAATAACGCTTCCTTCAAAAATTGAATATAACATCTATTAGTTCAAATATTTAGGTATAGTGTTTCCTATTAGCATCCTTCCCTGTAACATTTGAACGTATTATTATGGTATGAAGAACATTAAGACAATTTTCTGTGCCTTTTTTTCTTTATGAGTTAATAATTTAAAAGACTGGGTCATTAAATACTTAATAAAGGTGGACCTCTGTTTTCTGAATAGTTTGTTACTGGCATAACAAGCATTATCTAGTCATGAATAAATTACCTTTGAATTAATGTTACAGGATGACTTTAAGAAAAATTTATCCAAGTGAATAATATTTTTATGCTTATTCTTGGACTTATCTTTAGCACCCAAGTGACCTAAATCTAGAGGTACTGGCAAGGCCTATAAGAAAGTATATCCATATTTTTTTAAAAAAGCTAATTGTACTTCCTTAATTCACATGTAATATTGCCTTCCAAAAGAATTATGAAGCTGAATTGCTAACTCTTTCAAAAGAATTAGTTCCCACCTAGTTTAACAAGGTTAGAAAGAAAACATTGGTTCTGCACTTCTCAGAAGGGTCTGCTACCATTTTATGGGCAAGCTAAATGGTATTATTTAAATGATTCTATAAACTTCCTTTTTTTTTTTTTTCCCTATTACATCAAATGTAGTAGGGAAATGAAAATGTGACCTAAATTGAGAGTTACACTACAAAACATGCATTCATTTATTCTCCTAAGGGAGACCCAAGTGTCTTAGGAAGAGGGATACTTTTAATGTCTGAAAAACAGCAAACACAAGAAAAAATAATTCAATTTAGTGTTCAGATGAATCACAATCCTGCCTCAGCCAAATGCATTTCTCCTACTCAAATGAATCAGTTTCAGAAGTGTTAGATACTTTAAATTCTGTTCCTTCATAGAAATTATATAGGTTTAAAAACATACAGCTTGACAGCTGGTTAGCCCATGAAATAGAATGAATATTAACTAATGAGAGATGTCAGTGGATTAATGTGCAAGATTTAATGTGGTAGGACATCTAACAAAATTGGCAATAAATTGTGTCTAGGGAAATTGTAACATGAAGAAAATTGGTATCATGACATGGATTGTTCAAAGTTTGTGTGAGACATTGAAAATAGTTGGTTTCACTTCTTACCAGCTTCCTTTGGTTAAGTATTAATCATACACAAATAGCAGGAAATGGTTTGCTCTTACATAGCTTTCAAAACTAAAATAAATCCTGAATCCTGGGTTATTATTAATTATAAGTAGGCTCAAGCTGGGTTTTGTTTAAGTCTGTCATGATGTAAATATCTCTGCTGGATAGCAGCAGTTCTCCTGAAAAGGATATTTTCTTTTCACTTGCTAAAGCAAAACTAAGTGCATTTCAGATTTATTTTCCTGGATTGGGTGGGGTTTTTTTGTTTGGTTTTGGTTTTGGTTGGTTTTGTTTTCTTTTCTTTTCTTGGGGTTAGTTTTGGGGCTTTTTTTCTTTTTCTGAAAGGCAAGACATCTATTTTAATACTGCTTTATGTATTGAAATTATTTCTTGGTTGATATGCATTAATTAAAATTGTTCCTTCTTTCCTGGTTTCTTACTTTTAGTCCATATGAGGAAATTGGCTTTTAAATTTAAGTTTGCCTGGAATTTATTTGCTTGTGTCACCAAAAACCGAGGAATTATGTCATGACGTCGTGCATGTTAAACTCCTGTACAATTATTTTACTCATTACACACAGCTAGAAGTCATTTACTTGTTTTATTTCAGCATTTCATTAAATGTAAAGTCTTTTTTATTACTAGAGACATGAGATTTCTGGAAAATAGGACTTAGGTGTGTAACTCATTCTTACAGATAGGGAACAGGCATCATAATACTTCACATTTTCTTTTTGCCTTACTTCTATTGCTGCTGTATTTGTTATGATTTCATTCTGATGAAGACTCCTGTCTAAAAATGCTAAGTTTGTTTGTAAATAATAGAATTAAATAGAATTTAGAACTGCAGACGATTCAGTATCTTTTAATAAGGCTTTACAATTTCCCCTTATTGCAATTTGAAAATTATTCACAGGTCAATTTACTCATTTGCAAATGAAATTTTTCATAAAACACATCAATCAATGTTTTAGTTATTGTAGAAGTCCCTAAATAAATCCTACTGGAAATAATATTTGGGTGAGAAATTATAGTTAAATTATAGGATTTTTTTTTTTAGGAATTACAGGAATTCAACAACCTGTGGTGTTTTAAAGCAACCAGATTTGTAGGGAAATTTCCTGAGACTTATTAGAAGATTTTTCTATATATTTAGTATTCTGATAAACGGTAAAGAACAACACTTGAAGAAAAATAAATAATAAAAATGCAGTACTGTGATTTACATATAGATTACAATACTCTTTCAGCTTACAGAAGCAGTGGTTAAATTTATTTCCTAGTCTCCTTTTACTTCATGGTTATATTTTAACCTGTCTTCACAGGATAAAAAGCCACCTCAGATTTATTTAAGAGACCAAATATGTGAGATTTTCTCTTCTGCCACCTCAGACTAGAGGCAGATACACATTATACGTGTTTGCTCATAGGTAGTGATCAGCATGACAATACTGACAGTGAAAGAGAAAACACAGAGATCTCAACAACCTGAGCTGATGTGGCGCCTCTGCCCCCTTCTATTGTCATGTAAAAAATGAATTGACACATTTTAAACTTTATTTGAAAATTCACCACACCTAAGTCAGCTTAAGACAAGAGAGGCAAATAGTATATCTAAACAGTACTTCAGGTTGGCTGCCAATAGATCTCCCTTGACAAAGCTGTTCTTCCTCTTAATGCAGATGTACAGAATTATTTTGTGAGTAAAAGATATCTTCTTTTCTTTTCTTTCTTCATAACTGTAAAACTCACATTTTTTACAGATCTATGATGGCAAAGACAACACTGCTCACCTGCTGGGAGCATATACTGGGGCATCATTAAGAGGCCTGACACTAAGTAGCACTTCAAATCATTTATGGCTGGAATTTAACTCAGACACGGAGGGCACTGATGAAGGTTTTCAGCTTGTGTATACCAGTAAGTATTTAAGTAGGAATAGATTTATACTTTTAATGGAATGAAAATTCTGCACTCATAAGATGAAAATGCAGTTAATTACAATTATGGAAGAAATTAACAACAAATTACTTATCAAAACAATATGCTTTCATTGCTGTACCTCACAAAACCCCAAAACACACAGCGTACTGAAAGCTGGCTTTGACATTTTATCTGGTACATAAATTGCTGCTGTTTTTCTAGAGGGGTATTTTTCAGTTTTGGAGAGCATAAGAAAAAACAGGGTAAGTTTAAGTTAATTGTTTTAGCACATAAAAATATTGAAGTATGTGAGTAGTTTAAAAGATGCAACCAAAAAGCATTGCTTCACGAAGATAAGTCACAAGTAAGGAAATTCTCCTTCTTAAGACTAATCTCTGATATTTATTTTGCTTTTGTTTCTAAGCTTGGATTATTATTTAGAACCAAAATGATAAAGAAAAGTTCCTAACAAAAACCTATATATGGATTTCAGCTATGAAGATGAGGAGAGGAAAACAATATTTCTGATATCCAGCTTAGAGGGTACACGGAAGAAGCCATATACATGAACTTTACCACGTGTCTGTTTCTGAAAATTGTTGTGCATTACTATTGACATGTAGTGTATATGACTTTTTAAGTGAATATTTTTTTTGCTGTCACTGAATTATTATGTAGAACTAATTTTTTCCAAGCAGGACAGTGTTATAAGGTAATTATGCAATGCAGCTATCAACATATTTTCTTTGTGCTTGTGCTCAAATCATTCATTTTTCACCTGTTCAAAAATTGTTCATTTAAAGACTCAACATAATGTTTTTAAAAGTAATTCTGATAAACAATAGCATAATTCTTGCAGTATGAAAGGAAAATACTTCAAGACAATAAAAGCGTATGTAATTACTTTTCAGATGAAAATTGCATAATTACATTCTGTAATAGCATGTGATAGGACTGTACCCAGTGATTAAAGATAGGATGTTCAGTGCTGTGTTACTATATAAGTGTCAAGGAATCTAATTTTTCATATTTTTACAGGTAGAACCAAACACAGCGCTTGAACCTTATCAATAACATTTCCTGTCTTTTGAGATATTCATATTAGAGTACACTTTCTTAGCCTGAAGAATTCTTAACCTGAAGAGTGATGAATCTTCTTTTGTTGATAGTGGTAGAATTTAAAGAAAAAATGAAGTCCAGAAGAAGGTAGCAGAGATGATCAAAGGCCTGGAGCACCTCTCCTATGAAGAAAGGCTCAGAGATTTAGGGGCCTTCAGCATGGAGGCTCTGGGGAGACCTTTTAGGATCCTCTAGTGCCTAAAGACAGCCTACAAGAAAGTTTGGGAGAGACTCTTTGCAAGGACATGTGATAACAGGACGAGGGGTACTGGCCTTAAATGGGAAGAGGGCACATTTAGATTGGATACAAGTGCTCAGTCTGAGCTCTGGGAGGATCCATAAGCCAGAAGAAATGGTGCAGACCTCCCAGTCAGAGCTGCCGCCTGTGCTCTGAGAAGTGTCCACCATTCTGCCTTTTGTCAGGTTAGAATAGCACCAAAAAACTAGAGCTCCTTTGCTGAGTTACAAGGAGTTCAAGTCTCTCTACCAGGGCCATGGAAGCTCCACCCTTCAGAGAGGCATTCTCCCTGTGTGCTGTCCCCCGCAAACCGCCCCACCAGGCCCTGGCTGGGGCACCACACCCTCTCCTGCTCCAGTCACACGCAGTTAAGGCTGCAAAAATGCTCCCAAGGTTAGGCAATGGAGGTACATATTCGCCCTCACAGAGTGATCAGTTAAAAAGTTGACTTTGGTTCTGTGTCTGTAAGAAGGCTGTCCAGAAATGAGGATATATCAGGGATCAAGGTAGATTTGAACTTCTTTTCGCAGCGTGGTCAGAAGTTTTCTTAGAAGAGAGGTAATTTTAACTGGTCAATATGTGTCCAGACCAGCATTGTCTAAAATGGTTCTTCACCTAGGACTCACGTTAATGTCTTTCAGAGTTTCTGCAGCATACACTGTACTAAGAAACAACAGTTTAGGAAGGAGAAAAACTCAGCTTAGAGGTTGTGGAGGCTGAGACTTTTTCAGTCATACATGAAATGAACTGAAGGAAGAACCACAAAGATACAACATTTGATATATTTTTTTTTGTTTTGTTTCCTTTTTTTCTTAGCAGCCTTGTCCTGCATTTGCAAGTATTTTGACTGTAAAATAAAATAGATTTTTTTTTTCAATAAAGAATAGTAATGCACCATCTGAGGAGAGATTGTGAAAGGCTACCAACTGTTTACCTGATGGACAAATACTGTGTGAATGATTTGTTGAACAAAGTAGACATGAAAATCCCTTCATTTCCTCCCATATTACCTATGTATAGGAATGGCAATCTGATGCAAAGGCTCTATTTTTTTGCCTATATACATTCTAAGCCACACGGTATTGATATAATTATTTGATTAGGAAGAAAGTGAAATTTCAAGTTGCTTCTCAGTTAATAACAGAAAACTTGATTTGGAATAGAAAATTTTTCTCCCAAATTGCAATTTATTTTTCCCTATAAGTTAGCATACCTCCCTGTTTCCATGTAATGCATTGTTATTATGTTTTCTTCTTGTTTCCAGTCTCTTCAGTCTCAAAAATGTCCAATTTGTTAGGCTTCAGTTCTCTCTATCATGATTTTCATTGATTCCTGCATGTAGTTCTTAAATTTACTAACTACTGAACAAAAAATTAGCATAGGGATTGATGAAAAATAGCAGTTTTTCTTTGCTGCCACAGGTGCTATTGTGCTGCTGTTGTTACAATGCAAAATAATGAGAAATCTGCTGTTTTGTTTATGAACCTTTAAATATCTATTGACAAGTGGACAGTTCCTTTAGTTTCTATTTTATAATTCATCATAAAATTTAAAAACTGATTGATCCTGATAATGGATTTTTTATGTCTTAAATTGAACTCTTGGGAAAATTGAATTTATGACACAGCTTGGTCATGCTCTGGGAATCTGGGAAAGGTGTATAGGCAGTTATCCTACTTAGAATGCTTAATAACAGAGAAGAAATCCTAATATTATATGTAGTTTGAAAACGATTTCCACTGAAAATCAGAAAATCTGGATTTCTTTAATGTATTTATGTTTGATTCTGTAAATACAACATTTTATTCCTCACACAGGTTTTGAGCTGTCACATTGTGAGGACCCTGGTGTGCCACAGTTTGGATATAAAATTAGTGACCAAGGTCATTTTGCTGGGAGTACTATAATTTATGGATGCAATCCAGGTTACACACTCCATGGAAGTAGCCTTCTAAAGTGTATGACTGGGGAAAGAAGGGCGTGGGACTATCCTCTACCATCATGCATTGGTATTACACTCTTCTATTTTTTTTTTTTGTTTCTTTAATTTTTTGGGGTTTTTTTGAATGCAAGAAAGAAAAAATATTGTAAGGATTGTTAGATCTATGTAAAATCTGATGTGGATGATCTGATCTGATATGTGTAGATATCTATTTACAGAGGTACTTGTAGTTCTCTCTGCATGTGTCATCTAAGTCTTTCTAGGTTAAAAATAGATAGCAATTCTTAAACATTTGTGCATATGGAAAGTCCTAAAACATGCCAATCTAGTTAATGTCAGAAAATGATCAACATAAAAAGTTTTATTATAAAGACATTGTAAAATTAGTATTTTTTTACTTATATATAAATATCAATAAGCTAGAAAAATCTCTTATATTTATGTGAAACAGATTAAATAAAATAACACAATTAAGACATGAAGACATATAAAGTTATTTTGTATTTTTGTCGTTCCTGTTTCTTTACAATATTACTATAACTTCATAAGTTTTGCAGCTATCTACAGGCTCAGTTATTCCCATAGGAGAGTGATAAGAAGACAAGAGTTAAATATTATTGTATCTTTGTTTTTCATCTTCATTTAGAGGAAATTGGGATTGGTAAGTAGGTGAAGCAAGGGGTGAAATGCTTATTTGTTTTTTTAATATTATGGCATATGGTCAGTTTAATTGTGTAACCTGTTCAACAAAAGAGTTAATGTATAAATTGATTGCTCAGAGGATTAGCTTTAAGATCATTCCATAATGTTTTTTATTAGCTGAATGTGGTGGACGGTTTAAAGGGGAGTCATCAGGAAGAATTTTGTCTCCTGGCTATCCTTTTCCCTATGACAACAATCTGCGCTGCATGTGGGTGATTGAAGTAGACCCAGGAAATATTGTCAGGTACTGAAAATGAATCCTAAAATTTAGACTTTTTATTTTTTGGGGTTTTTTTCACTGTAATCAAATCTTAGGGGCATAATAACCAAATCACTCTCTAGAGTGAAGGGAAAAAAAGGGATTATGGGTGAAAAACTTAAGATGCAAATCACAGGTTTTGGCATTTTAGGTTTGGGTTGAAACTGTTGATTTTTAATAAGCATTATCCAAAGAAGACTGAGCTTTAAAATCGGTTATAATTTTGTGAAATGCAGGAGGCAGAAGAAATCTTTAGTGAAAGACTACATTTTAAAAAACCACAAAACAACAAAACAACACAGCCTGCATTTTCCCGTCTTTTTTTAGTTAATTAGTTTTGATGGGAATGTGATATATAATATTGTTTTAGAAGAACTGAAACTAAAACTCTCTTCTGAAAAGAATGTGTAGATACTTATAGATTATTTGAATGGCTAAACTAATATATTACTTTATGGTGGACAATTTCAAATATTCTAAGTTTTTTTTTCTTTCAAATTCATTTTTGCATTGGGCTGTCATGCATTCAAAGATAAATGTATGAAACATTATAAAAATTGCCCTTTTGAGTTAAATTGTATTTGTTTTTTTTCTGTTGCTTGTTTAGTTTTGTTGTTAAAGTTATATTTTTGAGTAATATCAAAGCTGACAATAAATCATTATGTTCTTTCAGCCTCCAGTTTCTTGCTTTTGATACTGAGGCATCCCATGACATTCTTCGAGTTTGGGATGGTCCACCTGAGAATGAGATGTTGCTCAAAGAAATTAGTGGCTCCCTTATTCCTGAAGGCATTCACAGTACACTCAACATAGTAACTATCCAGTTTGACACAGATTTTTATATCAGTAAATCTGGATTTGCCATACAGTTTTCAAGTAAGTTGATTTATTTAATTTTTAATTTATTATGAGATGAATTCACGCACAGATAATTATCATGCTGGAAACACTTGAAATCAGTGACTACATTCCTGATGTTTTAAGGGAAAGAATTAGCACAGACTTAAAGATTTGTTGTAAAGCTATATTTTTATCTTAAAGAAAGAAACAAACAAAAAATAAAATATCATGTTCTTTGCTAGTGTTGGCTTTCAAGGGCAGCTGGGGGAATGCAAGAATGCTTATAACTATGATTAGTGTTTTTCACAAAGAAGGTGAAGTAGGCATGCTAAAATCTCCATCCTTTTCTAATCAGTAAGAGTTTCTGCTTTCAGAGATATCTGTGGTGAGTTTTCATTTCTTTTGTGATTGTATGGGATGAAAAAGGAAAGAGCTCCACAGGAACAGCAATGTCCTTCTCCCTTTTGCCTTCTAGTGCTACATCATCTTATTACAGGCAGCAGGATGACAAATCTAAACAGTTGCCTAACTGTTATTAAATCCCTTTAGACATTTTATTGCTGAAACAGAAGAAATCATTGAGCCAGGTCCATTTTGACCTTCTTTTTCCTCGGGTCAGTGAAATTTATATATATTTTTTCAAGATTAGCAAAGACTAGTCTAATATAATTTTGTGTAGTGGTAACAGCATTTCTAACATGGGTTGACACAGAGACTCAATGTTAACACTGTTTACCTCATTGTGCTTCCTGTGCTTGGTAGCTGTATTAGCCCTTGTATTAGCCCTACTCTTATTCTTTCCATGTGTATGACAAATACATGTATGTGCATACAGTAATTTAAAGGAAGAATGAATTATGTAAATGAGAGCACAAAGTGAAAGATATTTTATTTGTAGTGACAGAGTGCTTCTGCTCCATCAGCTTATTTTTGAAGCTGTGAATAGAAGTTTTAATCCTTTGGCTCCAAGGTATTTTTGCCATTTTACTACTTTCCCCTCTTCCAGACCCTGTATGAGAGATTCTCACATGTGTGTTTCCATTAGCAGGCATGCTTTTATATTTAATGTTGAAATCAGAGAGGGAGACCATTATGCACTGGACTTATTTAGGCAGTCATTAAAGCTGAGTGGAAAAATAGATGGATGCAGAATAATAATGGAGTTACAAGGAGAAATGGATAATACATGGTAGTAAAGTTATAAAACAGCTACTGATGCAGTTGCATTGATTTATGTGAAAAGAGGGTTTAGAAATTTATCTGATAGGCATTTTATTTGTTTCTCCATGCTGTTGCAGTCTGTTGAGTTCTAATGACACTAAAGAAACCGAGAAGTTTTACTGCCTCAGCAGTTCTCTTTGTCTTTAGCCCAGATTCTCAAAATCAGAGTGGTCCTTCTCAAACTGTTGATGTGGCATGGCTTGGGTGTATATTCTCAGTAGAATAACAGAGGTTTTTTGTTTTGTTTTGTTTTTTTCCCTAAGTAAAGATTTTAAAGTATTGTGCAAATAGCTTCACAACCTGAATAACACTATTGCTCTATGGACATATTATTTCACTAATCAATAAAGAGAAATATTTGAGTAGACGGAGGAAAGAGAAGAACAATTCTTTGCAACTTTGTTCCAAGTATTCATATACTTTCTTTGAGTACATAATATTGTCTGAGTAAAACAGATGGTGTCTTTATACTCTAGCTACACTGTAATTAACCAACAGGAAGCTCACACAAGGGAGGTATCTGCTTTTACTTTCCTCTTGCCATTTCATGAAGTAAGACTATTTAACCTGATTATTGGTCCTTTTACCTCAAGAGGAATGTTATTCAATGACAACAGATATTTTATGTTCAAACTCATTTAAGACTTTGAATGCTTTATTTTCTTCTCTATTATGCTCTTACCCTTTAAATAAAAATGTTTCCAAAAAATGGTTTAAACCTCCCTATTAGTTCGTTACAGTTTTTTTATTTAATTTTATCAATTGTTCTTACACAGTATTGCATCTGTCATTTAATGAGCAAAAATTATCACCACTGATAATGTGGTATAATTTATATTTGACTCCTCTATAAGCCATCCAATATAATCAGAAAAATAATTTTTGTCTGGAGATACAAAAGGAGGTGAGATAGCATGCTTCACCAAATTAAAGGGTGGATGGAAAAACCTAAAGATGAAGTGTTATATAAAAAGTAGAAAGAAAATTATATTTAATTAGTATTATGTATTAAAGCAGGTAATATTAGAATTGTTTCTTTCTAGGGCTGCCTGCTGTGGTGTGTTCTTAAGTTCGTTAGTTTGCTCCCCCCATTTTCTGTATTACTTCCTGCTGCTACCCTGCCAGTTATGTTGCTATGGAAATGAAACTGCTCCTCCCTTGGTTTCTCTTATAAAGTGAAAGTTGTTTCCTCCTTGGGGTCAGTCAATCACTCTTTTTCTCCTCCCAGGTTTCGAGAATTTTCCTTTCTCTGGGAGGTATGGTTGGCTGTAGCCCCGGAGCCCCTCCTATGATTTATAACAGTTGGTTACTTTAGTGTATCAGTTATGTTTCGTACCTCCAAATATGTATTTCTATTGGATAGCCGGGTTTCCCTGCCTTCTTCCCCCCTTTTCCCTTAAAACCCTCTCCTGCCCCTTGTTCGGGGACATTTGCTGGGTGTTTCCCCTCCCTTGTTGGTTCTTCTGTAATAAACCGACAGTTTACCCCCAGCAAGTGGTCGCCTCCTAATTCGTCTCTCACCGCGCTGCTCCGAGCTATCACCCAGCTCAGCCCGAGGCCAAAGCCGCCGAGGGGGGCTGTTTTCTGATGCGCAGGGGCACTGGCCTTCGCCCCTCACCAGATAGCCGGATTCCAGGGCCGTTCACGCCCCCGCGCAGCTGCCCAAAGCAATCCTTTAAAAGTCCTGGAAGTTGTTATTAATTTTTTAAAATTTAGAGGATCCAAAGGGAAAAAAAATCACAATGAGATTTTTCTTGCCCATTATGTTAATTAGTATATTTTTTTTTCTTTTTGTTAGCTTGCCTTTTTGTGGAAGAAATAAACCCCAAAAGTTTGTTTTTATCTGCAAAAATAGAACTATTTTGATGGTTTAAACATTCATAATCTCTGTAAGAAAATAATCACAGAATCATTGAATGGTCGGAAGGGACCTTAAAGACCATCCAGTTCCAACCTTCCAACCCTTTTGCCATGGGCAGGGACACCTTTCCCCAGAGCAGGTTTCCCCGAGCTCCATCCAGCCTGGCCTGTTGAACACTGTCAGTTGTGGGTCACCCCCAGCTTCTCTGGGCAGCCTGTTCCAGTGCCTCACCATGCTCATAGTAAATAATTTCTTCCTAATATGTAATGTAAACCTGCTCTGTTTCAGTTTGACCCTTGTCCTGCCGCTCCATGCCCTGGTCAGAAGTCTCTCTCTGTGTTTCATGTAGGCTTCCTTCATGTACTGGAAGTCCACAACTAGGGCTCCTTATAGCCTTCTCTTTTCCAAACAGAGCAATCCCAGTTCTCTCAGCCTTTCCTCACAGGGGAGGTATCTTATCTCTCTAATCATCTTGGTGGACTCACTCCAATAGGCTCATGCCCTTTCTGTGCTGGGGACCACAAAGCTGGATGCAATACTCCAGCTGGGGTCTCACAAGGTCAGAGTAGAGGGGTAAGAAATTATTTCTTTTATGCTGAACTAAGGAATACTAGAGATTTATTTTTTTTATGGTTGACAAGTATAAATTTCTAATTTAACAAAATCGTGCATTACTCTCAGAGGAAGAAATGAAAATGGTGAATTTCACATGAAATAAGGGAACTCAACCTGATTGTTCTTCTCTACTTTCCCCCAGTTATCCAGGGTTAGTGAAAGTATAAACCTTCTTTCAGACATCTAATGTAAACAAAGAAATTAATGCCTTCACGTCATCACTAGGCATAGCAGAATTTTGGTCTAATATTTCTTTTATGTGTCTTTATGTCTTTCATTTTTGCATGGGACCTCTTCAAATTACAGTATCTCTTAATTAAATGTTACAACTTTTCAGTTTCTGCAGTCTTCTTTGAGACTTCAATAAAGTAACATGATAGAAAGCAGAGCCCACAAATCCTGAAAGTCAAAGTAGCAAAAAATGTATATTAAAGCAGAATATTTCAAAAACTTTGTATATATGTGTAAAAAGAAAATAAGAAACTCTGGTGATTCAACAGGAGGACAAAAATATGACGATTTTGGAACGTCTAAATGGCATGTGAATGCCTATGTAGCTATAGGACAGATGCCAGAGGTCTAACCTTAAAGAAGTGTGAAAAGTTGGCAACAGGCCAGAAGCAATATGCAAACAGGAAATACCTGTTACAGTATATTTTCTCTCAGCTGACAGAGACAGAGCATGGGGAGCCCAGTACATACTGGAAGAACACCAATTAAATCAGCAGTAATTTTTTTTAAACAGTAAATTCTGTACGAAATAGAAAATTAAACCTGCAAGACCAGTGAAGGAGAAAGTGAAGGGAGCAATCCTGTCTTTGCCAGAGACATGAGCTGTATTTCTCAGGGTCAGAGCAAAATATTAGGCACAGTGAAACATTTTCATCAGTTGATATCACTTCATGTCACCAAGATGAAAGTAGTCGCTGTGAAAAAAGACAGAGAACTGAGAGTAGAGTAAGACCACTAAAATGTAAAACATTTGCTGATAAAAATTGTGTGCATGTTTAAAATAATATTTTAATCACTTTAATATGTCTGAAGTGTGTAATATTAGATCAGATCCCAATGAAATTAACCAGATCCTTTCCATAGATTTCAATGACCTTTGATTCTGGTATTACAGGAAAGTTTTCTCTCTGCTAACTTTAACATTTCAGGTGCCATTTAGCTTCCATGCAGAAAGAAAGGATCTGTATTCTTTAGTAGGCCATTATTTCACCACTGATAGCAGCACTACTGAATCACTCAGCATTACAGAATACATTCTGCTCAGATCTCAGAGTGCAGTCACATTTCTGACTAATTAGGCAGCACACAGGATAGAGCATTTTTTGAGCATTTTAAGGCAGAGCTAAACTGTAAATATTTTTTGAGTTTTGGGAAGGTTTTGTAAATAGATGCTGTAGCAGTACCTCTTATATAACAGGATATGCCTTAAAATGCTTGGATTTACTGTAAAACTGCAGCTAGCTGCTCCTTCTTAATTTAAGACTGGATGAATAGCCCTTTGGAGTTACTTGCCTCTATATACTATAGAAAAAGCCTAGAACCCTTGAGGCAGAGACCTGCTTGCATGGCTAAGTCTGACAGTATTAGTTTCCAGTCTAGAATTATAATGCATCGTATTGCTTACATTGATTACTGTGATGATTAAATGATTGCAAGTTAACTTTCTATATTTATGATTTATAACCACAATGTCTTCTGAATGTTTTTTGTTCAATCTTTTTCTTTTATTGTTTTTGGTTGTTTTCATTGTTGTCTTGTTGGGGTTTTTTTGGTGAGATTTCTTTTGTTCAAAGACAGACCTATTAGCCACAGTCATATTTAGGAAGATTCTTTTGATGATGGACACCTTCCTGTATTTTTATTTTTTTTTCTTTTCTTCAGTTTTCCAGTAACAAAGATCTCTACTTCTGATACATTTACCCTGAAGGTGATTTGCAAATGCATATGGGGAATTTTACAGGTTTCTTTCTCAGAATGCTGTTTCCTACCGCTGCTTGTATAGAGATCACTTCCTGATATAACTTTTTCATTTTTCCAAAGTCACTAACATAGGGTTTATTTTTCCTTGTGTCTACTCCATAGCAGAAAGAAATTTTAATCTAAAATATTTTCACACTCTGGTTTGCTGATATCTTTCAACTTCGAGCAGAATCCTTTGGATTTCTAGATTTCAGGAGCACTACTTTCGTATCGGAAATATCTGTGGATGTCCACACTTTTAAATTTAGTTAAGTAACTTTGTTTTAGGTTTGTAGGAGGTGGTATTGGTGTGTGTTTTCTTGTTTAGTTTGGGGATTTTTTTTGTTTGATTTTGGGAGATTTTTTTTGTTTGATTTTGCTTTGTTTTTAGCATCAAGAGGCTTAAAAAGAAAGAAACCATTTAATAGATTTGTATCCTTCTATTGGCTGTTACCTTTCTTTCAAGAAGTAGATATTAGTAAAAGGAGTGACAATTTATATCTTTCAATGACAAAAGTTTCATTCCTGTCACAAGTTTGTAAATGGCAATGACTTCGTAGCTGTCATCTCTCACTTCAGTAGCATAGATGGTATGTGCATTTCATGCAGGCAAATACTATGAGTCAATGCTTACCTTAAAATGCCTTGGTAATGACTTGTAGCTAGAGAGACCTGGAGTTATAGTATTAATAAGTGAAAGCTGAAAGGAAATATCAAAAGAAATTGGTGACTTATAATTACATTATAAGTATTTTTAGCATTATAAATAAACAAATCCTCCTCTCCACCATGTCACCATAAAAGTAACTTCTTTTACTTATATTTGAGATTGAAATTCTTGATTTTTAAACCTCATGCAGTATAGATTGTCCAAACTCTTTTGACTTATATGAATAGAAAGTCTACTCACCTGTACTAAATTTACATATGTAAAGTGGACTTTGTCTGACTCGTGACGTGGCATTCCAGAGAAATCAAGCTGACAGAGTTCAAAATTTCAAATGTTGTGTGTCTCAGGCTAATATTTTAATTTCATATTTTAATTTCATATGTGGAAAAGCTATTCATTAAATCTGAAAAATCTGATGCTATTTTTTCTCTAAAAGAATAATAAAATTGAACACTGCTTTAAGTTTCTAGATAAAATTTTCAGTTCCAATGGGTTATTTTTATTGCAGAAGAAGTCCATTACAAATATTGTAATTGTGTATACAGCAATGTAAATTTGGAAGTGCAAAACTATACTAGTTTGGTTCTTATTATTATAAATAAAATTAATTTTCTGTTTCAGAAAAGGTTCTCTAACTTCCATATATTTTTTCCTTTGGTTAATCCAATCTCTTTCATTGAAATCTAAGTCAACTATTGATCAAAATAGAGCACCAGACAGCAAAATATTTATGTAATAATAGAAATCCTTGAAATTATTTCAACTGAGACACTTTGAAGATTTAATCAATACCATGTATTGTATTTTCTGTTTCGTATTAGTCACTAAAAATTTGTCATAAATATACAGGTTGTGCTATTTTGTGTGCCAGGTAATTTCCTAATGCTAAGTGTGACACCAACAGAAAAGCATTACAATTTGGTCTATATCCACATACACAAGTCTATGATTTTATTCGAAGTCTCAAATCATAGAATGAGGATATGAGGAAGACTGGTGATCAAATAGCCAGTGCTTATAATATAGTTTGCCTCTTTGGGGCCAAAATTATATGACTCCATTGATTGGATAAGGAGTATAATCTCAATTAAGCTTTCCTTCCTTTGTATTTCCTTTGCTACCAATAAGTGGACAAAACTGCAAGGAACCAAGACTTATCCTGTTTTGTCTTCTGCATACAAAGAAACTTAACCCAGACCCCTTGTCTTGTGAAAAATTCACCATGACAATTAGTCTCTGCATTCATATGCTAGATTGATTACTCATCAGTCCACAATTGCAATCTTATATAGAACATCAAGCAAAATACTGTCGGACTGACAAATCCATCATTTGAGGCTTATGTGATTTATTTGTACGAAACTGCTCACAGGTGACAGGTTGCACATCATTAAATGTACATGGAGTTCATTTTCTTGCAATAAATTCTGTACCTAGGAGAACAGTATATTGAGATGTTTTTGCAGAATTCTCCAAAGTGGTATCTTGCTAAGTATTTGATACAAAAGACAGAAGAAAACTGTGGAATTGACATTCAACAACATGACTGGGGAAGCCATTTTCCAATGGGAGATAAATTGGATGCCATAGTTATTCTGTTCTCTGTTGTCACTAAGCAATTTTGTTTTTCATTCATTCTAGTTAATGTTACTTTGGAGATAAGTTCATCATTTTCAGTATCATTAGTTTCCTTTATCATTCATGTGCCATCCTTTATAGATACATGCACATGCATGCATGTGATGGAATCTTTCCTGCAAGTACAGGTACATCTTCAGGACTCTTACCTTTTTTTTACATTCAGATTGCAGTAGAGTTCACAAATGTACAGGAGGGACAACTATTTTGAGACTTATCTTCTGTTTCTCCAAGGTCTTAGTCTCTTCTCATTTGAACATCTCTCCTTTTTAAGTCAATGAGTGTAAGAGAAGTGCATATTCTATTGTATACAATACATATCAAAGGAAAGGAAAGTGTTTTGGAGGTTTTATTCCAAGCTTGTAATGAACTGAACATCACAGAAATATATATATATATATATATATATATATATATATATATATATATACATATATATAAAAATTAATCATTAATGTTGGAAAAGACTTCTAAGATCACAAAGCCCAGCCATCAGTGTAGCACAAACACCCCGCTACAATGGAGTTGACTTCAAGTTTGTCAGCTTATTGTCTGTTCCTTCTTTCCCTCTTTCCTCGTTTCTGCCCAGGGATACCCATTTTGAAAAATGGTAATATAAAAGAGAGATTTTGGCTGCTATTTTTTTGTCAGGGAAATTATATTTTTTCTTAACAGCATTCCAGTAATCTGCCTGATCTCATAATTGACAGAAAGAGAAAAGACTCTTGACTGATCTTGCTTGTCTTTTGGTCCTATGTGTATGAATGTGGAAAAAATTATTTTTCCACATAGTGGGCTGGTATCTTCAATTACAGGCTGGACATACTCTGAGTTGCAGTCTGAGATAAAATTCATTTGCAGAGATTAATTTAAAAATCTTGCTAAATATATAAACATAGAATCTTTATTCTTATTAATATTCCATTGTTGTTTTGATAAAATGTAATATGTACAATACTAAAGAAAACAGAAGCTATTCTTTGACAGTGTTCTTTATATTTTTCAAGTGACTATAGTATAATACTTCTTTCAACAAAGAAATTATTGCCTTTGCAAAGAACAGGGTAATTACATTCAAGTGTATGGACAGAATATTACCAAATGATGAATCAAATTCTGCATCAATGTCAAACTTATCAATTATAGTACACCCTCCCCACCCCCCCCAACCCAGCTCAACCAAACAAATAAAAAAATTATTGGAAAAATTTGACAAAAGTAAAAAATTCAGACAGATTAAAGATTTTACCTTATCTTTAGGAACTATCAAAATATTCTCGGTGTTTTGAAACTATAAATCTATAATGCAAATATACAATCTATGAAACTAAAAGGCAAAATAAAAAATTTAACTTTTAACATAGGAACAATCTCCCCCTCTCTTCAGAAGATTTCAGTTAAAGGATCAAGGCAAACCAGAAGTGCTGTTCTCTGTTGTACAACCATCCTTAACAGTTGCAACAAAGCAGGTTGTACACTATTCTGCAGACCACCAAATGAAACTCACACATTTTACCTCAAACCATCTGAATAATTTTTTGTTTAATTCAGTCATTAAGAACAGAATTACCATTAGTAAGAATTTTCAGTGCATGAGCAGCCCTTTCACGTAGTCCAAGTTTCTCGTAATTTCTTCTTTTTGAGAAGCTATTTCTATCTCACTGTATTCACATGTATACATAAAGAAATGTGCAGTCTGATATAATATAAAAATCTTTAAAGAACCAAAACGTTCCAGAAAACCCCAAGCCCTAAACATTCAATCTAAATGAAATTAGGTTTTTCAAAATCCTTTCCAGCTGGAATGCATTGCCAGCCTGATTAGATATTGTCACAGTATCCATTTTTTATTGAGTTTCAGAAATTATCTGAAGCCATATGTCAATTTATTTATTTGGGCCTGAGTTTCATACTCATTGCCAAAACTCTGAGCAAATACTTAAGAAATAATACCTGTTCCAAGCTGGAGAGTTCATATTATTGGAAAAAAAAGATTATTACTTATGAACTGGAGATAAAATAACTCTTAAGGTTTCCAATAAAACACACTAAGAGAAGTGTAGTGCTTTGGATAAATTGAAAAAACAAAAACAATACGAAAAAGTAAAATTATCTCATTAAACCAATGTCATTTATCTCCCTAAGAACTACGATGTATCTAGTAGTACTATCCATAACCTATCCTTTCTGATAACCCATCTCTAATCCTATCTGATAGTAAAATCAGATAAAGACCCTTAAGAAAAATCTTCATGTCCATTGTTGCCCTCCTCCCCCATTTACCATCCCCACCCACACCCCCAAAAGAGAGGCTATACCAGGTTACAGTGTAAAAAAGAGTTTTAAAACAAGTTCAGTTGATGTCTGAGATGGGGTCAAGCTGGTGAGGAATCTTGTTCTGACTGTGGGTGTGGGGTGTGTGGCCATGAAGGAGCCTTAGCCCAAGCTTTGGTTGTGCAAGTGTGACTGCCAGAGTTGGTCCAGGATGGTTGGATGGGGAAGTTTCTTTAGCACAGAGACCTGCCTATACAACCTAGAAAACCTGGTTATGCAAGTTGTTAATCTTCTTCATTGAAAGGATGTCCAAAACGAAATTCTGATTCTTTGATTTATTCCTAATATTTTCCCATTTTAATCTTCAAAAAATAACTGACAAACTTAGATAGAATCCATGAAGTCATGCAAAATCAACAAATGGAGTCTGTGGTTAGAATTTACTTAAGAATTACAATGACCATGCTTCTAAATATCTGTTAGATCTACAGCAGAAAAGAGAGTTAAAAATAGACTAAAGAAATGCTATCTGCAATGCTTCTGTTGGTAGAAGACCATGAAAATGATGTAGGTAATTTGTTCTTTCTTTTTCAGGAAAATTTATATAGAAGGTTGGATTTAAAATAGCAAATACCAGGCTTACCTGGTTCTCAAACAGCATTAGAGATTCAGGGAGACTGCAGTGTCCATATGAGCAAAGGTATTATGTGGGTCCTGAGACAGCTTGTATTTTGGAGGTGCTTTCAGGTTTGGTGCAGGCTTATGCATGTTTGAAAGACCAGCAATACTAGAAAACCTTTATTTAAAGTGATAGGAGTTTGGAAGAATATGTTGGTTTAAATAAGTTTATAATAATATTTTAAACATGATTTGTGTTATGAGGGCCCTGAAATTTGGAAGGCTTGAAGCTGCTGACATGACTGTGGGCTCTGGAAAAAGAAAAAAATAAAGGAAGAAAAAATTTTTTTTTTCATAATTTCTTCAGCTTTGTGATTCAGACTCTTTAATTATATTTGACTTGGTATGCATTAGGACATCAAATTTAGAAATCACTGTTAACACCAAGATATCTCAAGACATTTATTTTATTGTTTCCAGCATAAGTGGAGTCTCTTATAACCTTGTCAAACTTTTAATGCTGTGTTTCAAGGTATCTTTCCTTCACGAAATTAGAGCTGTCCTTTTAGAACATTTCAGTCACCTGCTAAATTGCCTGGACTTATGAAGTCTCAGAAACTTTTTGAACCTGATAGTAACTTATGGCTTTTGAAGCAGAAATAATCAATTTAGAATATTTAATTATCTGATTTACGGATTAAACATATTTTTTCCTTATTATTGAAAAGATATAACAAAACTTTTTTACACCCCACATAAAGGACATTTGTAGAAAGATCTGTGTTTACATCTTTTCTGGGTATGATTGAATGCTGTTTAATGGTTTCTGTGGCTCTGTAGGAGCATTTGCACAGTATTGTACAGCTCATAAAGAGATGATTTAGGAACATCTCCCTCAACTCTACTGCTCAAAACATATGAATCTGTTTATATGAATGCTCTTTGGAAAAATTCAAACAAGTTTTGGGTGGAAGGGAAATTAATTTTTTGCATGGCTTGGTTGCCAAGATTCTAAACAAGATTCTGCCCCACTTTATTCAAGTCACCTAGCAAGATTTGTGTAAGATAAACAACTTTCCAGAGTAAATACTTCTGCCTGTGCAGTGGCATTTGTTTTCTGGAGGATTGGTGATCTCATATTCAAAGTCTAAATTAGAAAATATGGTTATATGGCTATCTGAGATATTAAGTCTCACTTGTGGGTCCTTCAGTTATTTCTGTGTTAGCACATCACACAGAAGAACTGAGAGGAGCTGATACATGGATTGAAACAGCTGGTAATGAACCGCTGCTGGCAACACTGTTTAGAGATATTCTTAGTTCAGAGTCATTCTAGCGTAGTTCAGTAGTGTATCTTCAAATTTAGCTTCATCCAAATGAAAACAACTCATCTGCTCCAAAACCATGCCCCACTGCAAACCAAAACACAATCTGGAGTTTTGTTTTACATGCTCAGCTCAGAAGTGTGTAATAATTGTGTTGAAACACTTTCTGTCACTCTGACCATGTAGAGAGACACACAAGCTCTGTGTATCTCATATGTTCACCAATCTCTCACTCACTGAACAGTTTGAGCATGAACTGTGTTCATCCTCATCCTGGAATTTGTGATCAAGAATTGTCTCTTAATTCTTTATCTAGTTCAAATTGTTTGACTGATTGCATGTGATTACTCCGAACTAGCAGTGCCAAGATAAAAAATAAAATAGGTTTCTGCAGTTTTCTCTCTTCATTAGAGAAAAAAGGCTCTCAGATGGTCACTCACAGGTTGTGCTACACACAGAGTCACTCTTGCACCTGTTATGCTGCATATATTAGGTAATAGACACATCTGAGGTTTGTCCATTTCCCATAAAAAATGTTTTTATAGGAATTTAATGGATTACATTCACAAATCACAGCTTGCTAGTTATTTAAGACAATATTTCCTACTCTGAGTTTCCAATTATTGTAATAGAATAAATCATGAGGTATTCTTTTCTTACTTTATCAACTCTAATACATCACAAAGAATTTAGTGCTTCTACATGAATTCATGGGGAACTGTGATAGCCCAATCTTTATTTTGCAGAAAGCTCTCAAGATTGCATTGCAGGTAATCAGGCATATATAAAGGCATTATTCCAAGAATTTTTGCTTACTCCACAAATTTTCATGGGGAATGATGTGATCACTTCAGTGATTGAGGTGCCTGAATATATAACAGGAAAAAAATTCCACTTCTTTTATTGGAATATACAGTTCATAAACAGTATTGACACATTAAAGAGAGAAAAAAAATAGGCTTAACATAGGTAATGAAAAGAAATATTAAAAAATAAACATATTAAAGAAGCAAAAAGAGTTGAGAATGGATGTCAGAACACACAGATAGCCTCTCTGAAATAAAAAACCTGTAAACATACACAACTTTTAACAGTAGTAATGATGAGCTAGAGTCAGGCACATGAAAAAACCCTTATGGCTACAGCAGACATGACAGAAAGCTGTGATTAAGAAATTCAGTTTCAATACATGGGGAATATATGTTAACTCTCCAGAAATGCATTACTTCTATAATTGCAAACTGTATTGAGATATTCTTTCTCCAGTCTCCTTCTTGCATAACTATTTTTAAATTTTTTCCTCAAAAAAAAAAGATATTTATGTGTTTGAAGATTCTTATTCTGACAAATTTATTTATTAAAAAAAACAAAATCCACCTCCTCTTTGAGGTAAATATATGACAATAAGCAAGTAAAAATGGAATTTACCAACAGATTTAATATTAAAATAGAGACTACACATTTAATATAGATTATTAATACATAATTTCTGTCTAAATTTAAAAAAAATAATGTATTCCCTTCTGTTCCAGTGGATGAGAACATTAAGTGTCAACCTTAAGTAAAATTTTCTCGCTTGTGATACTGATTGTAGAGGGAATCTGGGGAACAAGCTTCTTAATAAGACACCTAACTTTTCCATGGCCAAGATTAAATTAAATTAATCCCACTCCTAATTAAGCAAGTTGATTTAGACATGTGCTTACAAAGCAAGATATATTGTGTTCGGAAATACCATGAAGGAATATTTTTTTCTTTTTTTTTTATGTTCCAATTTATTTCCTTTTTTATGTTCCAATCTCCCTGTAGTTGTGGAACTCTGGATACCTTCTCCTGGTTTATGCTCCTTGAAATTAATTAGAGAGAAAAAAAAAATGTAAGGAAACAGTCTTTTTTAGGAATTCTGTAATGCCGACTTATTTCCACCACAAAGTATGGTGACATTCAAGAAAATCAAATAAACAAATAAACAAACCAACATGTGTATTTTTATATATATATATATATATACATATATATACATATATATGTATATGGATGGATGGATGGAGATATATACATACCATAAATTATGGTCGAATTTCATATGTATATATAAAACATTCTACCATAATTTATATACATAAACCTTTACCACAATTTAAAATTACCATTAAAGTAAAATAACAGCTGAAATTTGGTATCTAAGTCTCTCAGTTCCAGTTGTTGAAATGCTCCATGGAGGTAGGTGTATAGGTTGAAGTGGAGGTGAAAGACACAAAGTTCTTGTTTTAAAATAAGTAGATTGTTATAGATACAAATTAAACATTTAGAGAAAAATGTCTTTCAAAACCTTGTACATATATTTGAATATTCCAATATGAATACCTAAGGCTATTTCCTGTTATTACCCTATCACATCTCCAAAGTTTGTGTGAAAAATTGTACTAAGTGCTCCAAGTTAGTAGCTTTATAGCTCTACAGTGTGCTTTCACTAAGAACTCATCACTGTTTTATTATCCTGGTGATGATATTTAGGATAATGCCATACAACTACATGAATAAATAAATCACATATCATGTAGTAGCTGTATTATGAAGATTTTTTGTCTTAGCACTTTAAAGAGAAGAGAGAAGAAAAATTTCCCACAGATTTTAGGCAAATCTAGCCTAATAAATGATTATTTATTTATGATAAATCAAAGTATATTCAGTACTTTTAATGGCATACTGCATTCTTTCCCTTTATTACATCCTGTCCATTCAGAGTAAATTTTTTATCAGCCTGTAGAGAAGTTTACCTGGTCTGTCAAACCAATTCATAAACCCTTCAGTTAGATTTCATACTTTTAATAGAGCCTTTCAAAGTGCTGAACAAACTCAGAAAAAAAATGAGAATTTGACTTCTAGAAAACATCTACTTAAAATTCTAAAACCCAGATGATGACATAGTGGGAGCAGAGAAGCTCTCTTAAGCTCTCTTTTGCATTCTAGTGTTCTAATGCAAAAAACA
Source organism: Zonotrichia albicollis (assembly GCF_047830755.1). Lineage (NCBI taxonomy): Eukaryota > Metazoa > Chordata > Aves > Passeriformes > Passerellidae > Zonotrichia > Zonotrichia albicollis. Next base: position 140,302,570 of record NC_133819.1, read on the forward strand.
GTCTTAAAGCAATGGTTTTGTTTTTAAATTAGGTCTGTGTGTATTTAGTGTGAATTAGAAAAGTTTAAAAATATTCATGGAATAGTTAAAGTTGGAAAGTACCTCTGAAGACCTCTAGTCCAATTCCCTGGTCACAAAACAGGCAAACAGTGTTTTCCTTTATACATCTGGAGTTTTGCTTGTTGCATCTTCTGATTACTATCTTTGTGCTTTTGCTGCACACATGCTTCCTAGAAGGGCTTTTGTCTTCTCTATTCTTTTTCCATAAAGCTGATGTCTGGTGAATTCTTCCTTGGGATTCATTTTTCCCAGATGAATTTCCTTTTTAGAACCTCCTGAAGTTTGTCTCAGCCTTTTTCTCCAGCCTACTGAGACCTCCCTAAATAGCATCCCTGCACTAGAGCATGTCTACTGATCAGCCAGTGTCTGCACACTTGCCAAAAGCTAACTTTGTTTCATTGTCCCCATCTTTAATGAATATTGAAGTCAACAACCACCCCCGAGGGACACTGCTGCTAAACAGCTCCTGCCTAGGTTTTGGATCATGGACTCTCTTTGAACCTGGCACACCAACCTGTTTTCCATCCATTTCATACTCCACTTATCCAATCCATGCTTCATGAATTTGGCTGCAAAGCCAAAAGACCAGGAGGTGTGTTGAGCAAGCGTGCAAGCATGCCAGATTACTGCTATACAAGGCAAATAAGGGTAAGGTGATAAGTTTGGGGCACAGATCTCATCTTATAAAAGTAATTTGCATAAATATTAGTAAGTGATTAAAATAGCCAAAAGAGATTGTATCAGAAATTCCTATGTGGCCACTTCATGTCTTTTTCAGCCATATCCAATTTTTTTTCAGAATGATGCAATCCAGTAAGAGCAATATGATGAACAGACAATAACAAGTTTCATGCCAACATTGTCCCTTTGGTCCTTCAAGACTGATTGCAAATTCTGAGTGAGAGTCAGCCCCCATTCTTCTGGAATTGCATGTTTTAGAAAAAGCAGAGAACTGTTTTTCTTTTTTATGGCAAAATTCAAGACAGATGATATTAAAGTGGGCAGAACACAGTAAATTTTATTAATCTCATATCTTAGTAGTATTTTTTCTAAGTTTAAACCCAGGAACATATTTAAAGATACAAACAAGTAGTCTTGATAGTGTCTAAAGCAGAATTTTTTAAAAAATTCAAATATTTTTTTTTTAAATAAAACTGTCTTTAATTTATTATGAAACATTTAAAAGAAATATATATTTAATATTTGAGGACTAAGAAGGAAAATTTTCCCCTTCTGTTCATGCTTGATTTTTTGAGAGAATTTATTTGTGGGGACTTTCCCTATAGTCAGTACTTCCTAGGTTTAAAAAAAACCCATAAAAATCCCAATTTTTATACAGCTATAACTGTATTGCACCAATTATATTTTTATTAAGTATGTCTCAGAAAGGAATGTCCTTGGAGAGTTTTGTTTTGGTTTTTTTTTTAAAGATAAATACAGTTAAGACCAAAATTTTCTCTTCAAGAACATTGTAAATACAAAACCCAGACACATTTTGGATGAATAGATTGCTGTCTGCTGGTATTACCTTCCCAGAAAGAGGGCATCTGAATTAAATCTCAGTACTGCCACTTTGTGTTTATGTTACACAGATTGCTGAGCTCAGTGGGACTAGTTCCACAGGCAAGTCTGACATTTGGTATTTATTTGTAATACATATAACATGTTTCTGTTCCATAATGTTAGTAGGAAATAATATTTACTTGAATAAATATTGATGTACTTACTTTTTGCTAAAGCTTACGTTTTAGTTTTAGTGCACAGTTTATTACATTGATGAAGAAGAAAATTTCTTTAAATTTTTTATACTTTTTTGTAATCGTTGTGATTGTACTTCATGTTAATAATAATCCATACTGATGTATAATATATAGCTGTATATTGTCTCAGAGTAAATCCATGTGTATTTTTTGTAATGATTTCTTTATTATTACTACAAAAGTCTTGTTTTGTAGATAGGTCATATGCAAGGGTATAGACATGAGTGATCAATAAAATTCTCTTCCAAGGTCACAGCTGAATGTTACATCATAGATACATTTATGAACTATAGAATTATGGAGAATTGAAGATGTATGCAAGCATACCTTAACTGGAAAACCTGGAGTCCTTAATCTGCTTTTAATTTTATTCATATTAAAAATTGCTCTAAGTTAAAAGTACTAAATGTCCAGGGTAATAGGAAATCTCCTCCTTTCCTTTCTGCATGCTGCAGTGCTTCACAGAATTAAAAAATAACTAAAAGAAAAATTAGGCACTTTTAATGACTAAAGGAGATAGAAAAAATTAATAGTATAAAAGCATCAGATTTTTTGATGATTTCTCAGCAATTTTAAGTGATTAAGGAAATTTTGAATTTGCAGATCTTCCTGATTAGAAAAATGATGCAAAATGGATTTTTTTTTTCAAAAATATATTTATATTTTTTCACTGTGTTGCTAGGTTCTGTAGCGACTGCCTGTCGTGATCCTGGTGTCCCCATGAATGGAACTAGAAATGGTGATGGAAGAGAACCTGGAGACACTGTCATTTTTCAGTGTGACCCTGGCTATGAACTTCAAGGAGATGAGAGAATAACCTGCATTCAGGTAGAAAACCGGTACTTCTGGCAGCCAAACCCACCAGTCTGTATAGGTATGCTGAAAAAAAATTAAATAATGTTTTCTTAAAAATAGAAATCATTAAGTAATTAATTACACTGTTCTAGGAACTTGTTTAAAGAGAATGCACGTACTGCACATCTTAAAAATGATTTTACATCAACCTCTGATAGTCATAACCAAAACCTTTCCTCTGCAGTTGTTAGTATAATAGTTCTCATGCACTCCCTCTCAGGGCCATCTCATTTATAATTTGATGATCTGGGACAGAGAAAACCAGTCAGTGTCAGTGACTATTATGCTTGGTAGTGTGTTCTTTGACAAACATTGCAGGGAGGAATTTGCCAAAGATTACAACTGCAAGGAGCTCTGCAAAGCTTTCAAACACTCTCCTTCATTTAATAAACTTATCTTGACCTTAGCTGTTACAAATAAAATCTGCATTCTATTTGCATATCCTCTGTATGCACACTGTCTACCTTGTTCATGCATATCTGCAGACAGGTGTTTGCAAACACTACAGTACTGACTTGGTGTTTTGGCTATTCTACTTAACGTGTTAAAGTATTATTTTCTCTGTTCTTACTCTCCTTACTATGCCTTTCTGAGTCGTGTGAGTTTATGGGCTTGAAGACAAAAACTGTCTAGACTATTTTCTGGAAGACTGCAGTAAAGAAACATTTTATTGCTCATCTCTCATAATTTTTAGATGTGAAAATATGCATTTTATAGTAATGGTGACTGAACATCCATAAATATCTAAGTGAACAAGTAAAAGGAATTCTAGGCCTCTGGGCCCTAAAGTTAAAATATTTTTCTCTCATGTTGGCCTTATTTGATATTGCTGTTTTTAAAAATGTATCTCAACTGAAAAATAATTACCCTATTATAAACAGTTTTAATCACTATCAATAGTGAGTTGATGATATTACAAAATAGATTAAATGTAGATGTAGGTGCTCAACTGACATTCTGTCTGTAGCACATATTAAATATGCATACACTTGATTTTAGCTGCAAGCATCCATTTAATTAATACTGGTAAGTTCCACACTTCATGCAAAACACCTACTGTACACAGAGTAGCAAGAATGCTTATTATGATGATTTATTTGTCCAAATGTCAAGCATGAAGTTATTCTCCATTGATTTCCTATAATGATACATTCTTGGAGAATATGAACTGCTAATAGACTAGAGTGTGCAAACCTTTTCTTGGAGCTAAGTGATTTCAAAACTGTGTTGTACCTCAGTACTCCCTGAAGTTCATTGATTTTTTTTTTCTCATAACTTGTACTATATTCATTAATGTTGCTTCCATCCCTGTAAATCCAAACTGTGCAATACTTACCCCACACATAACTTCAACATCATCATCATTTATCAAAGTTAAAAAAAAAAAAACAAACATAATTTTGATGAAAGAATAAGAGGCAGGGATAATTCTGAACGTGTATAGTTGTACCATGTTCTAGATCTATTTTACTGGTTCTTTACACACCAAAGTGTCTTTTCAAACCTGTAATTATTAATGCCCAAAATGAGGGAAAGGTTGGTTTTAATTGCTCTTACCTGTGGGAGTGCCTTGTTTTTTTTAATTCCCTTAGTCTTGCCTCACAAAATTTTAAGAACATCTTCCTTTCTAAGGTACTAGCAATGGGACAATAACAAAGAGTTAAATAATGATTCATGTATTTGAATGAAAGATAGTAATTAAAAATTCTTCTATACTGCAGGTATTCTGAGAAACTATAAATTTGAGAGCAGGTTTCTGCCAAAAGACAGTCCTTTGGTTTGTGTCTGTTCTGCAAAAAATAGCTCCATGTTTTCCATTTCAAAGATTTTCTGGATCCAATCCTGCATATATACCAGAATCTTAAGTGACTGTATTTGCTTATTTTTCTCAGAGATTACATTAAAAATTCTGGTATGCAAAAACAGATTTTAGGATTCAGTTTAACTATACATTTAGGGGAACTATCAACTGTCTCACAAGGTTTTAGGCTTTCCTCAGAAATTCATAGGTCAATATTTTTTTCCTTGTGGCTCGATTTTGTTTGTTCCTACTGTTTTGTTTCAGGCAAGGTCTTGTTTTTCGTATTTATATCTATAAAAAGGTTTTTTGTAAACACTTAATTCCAATGGTACTTTCCTTTCAAAATCAAATAATGCAATGATTCTTTATTTAATATGTTGGGATTTTTTTTAAAAAAAAATAAATGAAGCCATACATTCTGTTTCATTTCTTAAGAAGTAACTAAATAAATAAATAAAAGCCAGAAAGCTGTGGAATAAGATTTTGTTGCCTCCTAGAGAAAATAAATGGTAAATAAAAACCACCCCAACCTATAGTTCCTTGTATAGAAATAATGAATGCTGAGATCACCATAGAGACAGTAAGGCTCAGTGCTTGCTTACCACTGTGTCTATGCAGGGTTTTATAAAGACAGGCTCACATAATCTACATCTAGTTTTTACTGCATAACACATAAAAATTATATATTTTTCATAGTGTTTTGACATGAGCTGTTATATTTGTTCAGTCTCACATCTTATGTCCAATACTGTAAAAGATTTTCTTTAAACTTTGTTTTCAGAGCTGGTCTGTCCTCAGCTAAAAATAAGGTTATGGCAATAATAATTTTCTACACATTAAATTCAGAAAATTATGGATTCTGAAACACATAAGAATTTAATTAAAATGCACAGAAACAAAAGTATGTGACTAAGTTTAGAGACGATAGTAAACTGGAAAGGGAAACATAATCAAATAACATTTTTCACTAGATTATGTTAACATTCTCAACTTATTATCTTATGAACTGACAATTAGAATAATCTGAAACCATTCTATAGGAAGAAAATTTTATCTGGGAGATATTTTTCAAAGTTGAAGATTATGGTTTTTATTATTATCTTTTACTGCTGTTAATGGCATGACTTGAAATAAAATATATTGTGTCTGTCTGTCTGGCTTAGTATACTTTCCATTTATTCTCTTTTTGATTATCAACAGACCTTAGGAAGAATTAAATGGAAACACTGTAAACAGCAGAGGTAACTGCTGATGTGTGTAAAGAAAGAACAGGTATATAAGAAAGAAGTTACTCATACGGAAATATTCTATCAATGAGCTAATGGGGCACTAAACTAAATCAAGAGCTCAGGAAAGTAGCATGAATGCAGACATTTGCAGAATTTAGTCTGGAACAAGGACATAGCATTTAACTTCCTTGTATCAGTATATGCCAATTCAGAATACTTCAAAAATGTCATCAGATTTATACACTTTAGTGATCATTTCAGTGAAGCCTGGTTACAGTGAATAACCCAAATATCCTCTTTGGTATTCTTCACATTTTCATTCCTAGGATACGCAGAGAGTGCAACCTAAATCATTAAAGTACACGAAAAAGAAGAATGTACAGGATTATACTGAAGAACATTAGTTCCAGCTCATGAGCAGCCTTTACATTCCATACAACCTCCCAGTTCCTTTTTTACGGGAACGTTTACTTCAACAAGGCTACAGAAAGTCAAAGGTTTTTTAACTGAACTATTTTACAATTAATGAATATCTGTTCTTTTATAACAATTTAATTTTACTCATTTTGAAATTGTGACAAAGGAACATTCAATGACATATGCTTTTAATTAGAAACAATACAAATTTTAATTTTTTGAGGATAGAAAATTTGCACTTATTATCCTTATTGTAAAAATAAATAAATGTTTCACACTAAATGAGATTTCTCCCATCTGTTCCCTTGTACCTAATGGAACTTTACCTATCAACTGAAACATCTGGGAAAATGTTATTGTGATAAAAATTGTATTCAGCAGTTGTCAAAAAAAATTTAAAAAATTATGCTAGGTCTGGAATATATATTTTATGCATTTGCCACTACTATTAATTTGTGATATTATTGTGTTCTTAAAGCCATCCTAGTGTCTGTTGTTTCCACTTCTGTTTTTACACAAAATGATGATTTTAGGATTCAACACCAATTTTAATACAAAAATGTAAACAAAGATTCTAAATTTTTGGTGTTTTGTTTTGTTTTGAGTTAATTTTACTATTCATTACTCCCATTTAATGTAAACATATAGATAATATGTAGAAAGAATATACTCATATGTACTGTGACTGTGGATATGTTAATCTACCTAAGTATTCTACTTGCTTTACTTGAATTCATAAATGACCTGTGATTTAATTATTAGAATCATAGATTCACAGAGTGGTTTGGGTTAAACTGCCTAATTCCCACTCTCCTGCTGTGTCAGGGACACTTTCTCTTAGATCAAATTACTCAAAGCCCCATCCAGCCTTATCTTGAAGAGTTCCAGGGATAGGCATCCAAAAATTCCATTGACAACCTGCTCCGTCTCATCACCCTTCTGGTAAAGAATTTCCTCCTAAAACCTGATCCAAAACTACTTTTAAGTTTAAAACACTTCCCCCTTGTCCTGCTACTGAATGACCTTGTGAAAAATACCCCTCCAGCTCTCTTGTAGGCCGTCTTTAGGCACTGAAAGGCACCATAAATTGTCCTGGAGCCTTGTCTTCTCCAGGCAGAGCAATCCCAACTCTCACAGGTTGTTTTTGTAGGAGAGGTGTTCCATCTCCCTGATCATCCCTCCTCTGGACTCTCTCCAAAGGGTCGATGTATTTCTTGTGTTGAATGCTCCCGAGCTGGAAGCAATATTTCTCATGGTATTAGGAAATACTCTGTATGTTTCCCAGAAGGTTTAATTATACCTTTACATATCATCTTTATCTGTACAAATTCCCTTGAGTGCAATCACACAGCATATACAGAACAACCAGAGGATCAGGCCCATACAACACTGGTTTATGAAAGGTAGCTTCTGAATGAGCATCCTGATCGCCTTGTATGACAAAGACACCTGCTCAGGGAGTGTTAACTATCCAGCATTTGGTTAAGTGTTTGACACTATTTCCAGCATCATTCTCATGGAGAAACTGACTGTTCATTGGACAGGTTCACTGGACTCTTAACTGGGTAGCTACTAACTGGATGGCTCAGCCAGAGAGTCAGGGTGGATGGAGTGACATCCAGCTGGTGGCCAGTCACCTGTGGCATTCCCCAGGTCTCAGTACTGGGGCCAGTCCTATTTAATCTCGTTATTGATGATCTGGATGAGGCGACTGAGCACACTCTCAGTTTTCTGGCATCACTAAGTTGTGCTGGAGTGTTGATCTGCTGGAGGGTAGGAAGGCTCTGCAGCAGGATTTGGTGAGGCTGGATCAGTGGGCCAAGACCACTGCTACAAGGTGAAGTGATGAGTCCTGCACTACACCATGGAGCACTCCAGGCTTGGGGGATCAATGGCTGGGAAGTTGCCCATTGGAAAAGGACCTGGGAGCATTGGTTGACAGGTGGACAAACACAAGCCAGTGTGTGTCCAGAGGCCCACAAGAAATCCAGTGGTATCCTGGCTTGTATCAGCAAGGTATGGCCAGCATGATCAGGGCAGCAATCATCCTTCTGTACTCAGTGCTTGTGATATTGACGTAATAGAGTGAGTCCAGAGAAGGGCAACAAAGCTGGTGAAGGGTCCAGATAACAGCATTATGAAAATCACCTGAGGAAGCTGACATTGTACAGCCTAGAGGAAAGGAGCCTCAGGGAAAACATTCTTGCTTTCTACAAGCACCTGAAATGAATTTGTATTGAGGGTGTTAATTTCTTTACCCAAGTAACAAATGACAGGATGAGAGGAAATGGCCTCAGTTTGCACAATGGGAGGTTCAGATTGGCTGTAAGGACAGATTTCTTCATCACCAGTAGGGTCACCAAGCATTGGTACAGGCTGACCAGGGAAGTGGCTTAGCCCCCGACCCTGGAGGTATGTAAAACACATGTAGATGTGGCTCTTAGGGACATGGTTTGGTGATGGACTTGGCAGTGGTAAGTTTGTGGTTGCACTCAATGATCTATATGATTTTATAAGAGATTTAAATAGCCTTCAAGCTCACAGAATCTCTGTTACAAAAGACCTGAGTAATCCATTACCTTCCTGGGCCAAGATGATCATTTAGCAGAATAAAAACTCAAAAATATAAATCTTATCTGGGATCTTTTGAATAATATTATAAGAAGTTCTTTCAAAGAAGATCTTTACAAAACCTAATTATTCTCTGGTGCCACATGAAGTCTTAGATAAGGAATAGTGAAGAACAAAATTTCATTACATGTTCCTTCTTTTCTTACTATTTATTTTGTTGGACTGAAATCCCACAACATTTGGAAACCTCAAAATCACAGAAAAATGTGGTTGTTTTACTCTGATTGTACTTAATGCTATTTTATTTATCTCAGAGTTTGAAAAGTTCAAGCAATTACTTGAATATTTTTTAACATTTAATTTATATTATATCCATCTTGATCTGAACTAATCACTGTTATCTGGTGAAAAGGCAGATAATTGCATTATCAATGTAAGTATCATGTTTCATAGCCTAAGAAGGTTCTTTTAGAATGTCTTTAACAAGAAGTAGAAAGAGGAAAACTTATCCAGTCAAGTCTTTTTATGTGTGTTGCCAGAGCATTTTTCAAGTTCACAGTATATTCAGGAAAACCTTGAAATGATGCTATGCAAGCAAAAGGACAGATTTCAAAAGCAAGAGTTTCACATAGTAGTATTAGTATTTGTCTAAGGCAAAATGTGAATATGTTTTTTGTTTGTTTCCATTAGAGCTTTGTAAATACCTCACTTGTTTAACTTTTGGAGGACACTAAATGTCAGTGAACAGATTGCTGCTACTTGCTTCTTTGTCTCTTACCTTCTTTCCTCAAGTTCAGTCTATTTTTATTCACAGCTCCCTGTGGAGGAAACCTGACTGGCTCATCAGGTTTTATACTTTCACCAAACTTCCCTCATCCTTATCCCCACAGCAGAGATTGTGACTGGACTATCAATGTTAATAGTGATTATGTTATATCATTAGCATTTATCAGGTAAGCTGCTACTTAAAAATTTTAAATTCATGTTTATAACTTTATTATTGGCTTCATTATTATAACTTTATTATTGGCTTCATTATTATAACTTTATTATTATTCAGATTTCTGTAGGGTAGTATATGTGTACTTAATATAATTACCAAAGGGATTAGTAATTATTATCTTTGTTAAAAGTTGCAATAACTATGTCAGAGTCATCAATACACATACAGGTGGAGCTTGGAAACTCATTGCTGTTTCCTTAAAAGCATTCTGTTTACACTGGCTAGTGTTGAGATAGATTGTGCTTAATTTAACTGAGATTCAGTTCCTGAGAAGGTGGCATTGAGTAACTCACTGAAATGTCTTCAAACCAGGATGGTCTTTCATGATGAAAACTATTGATTCATCTACTTGTATGTGACAGCTGCTATTTAGGCAAATTTTCAAAAGTAGTCTTTACATTTAGTTTTATTAGTCCATATAATTTCAGGACACTCAAGATACTTCCTGATGTTCTGGCTATTAAATAGAATTGTCCTAGACTTTTATCACAATAGAAGGCTAAATTGATTTTAATAGAATTCACAAAGGAACTTCTGCTGTCTGCACTGTTTGTAGCACATGATGTAAATTAATATATCTATTATGCGTGAAAATTATGTATCCTAACTAGGAAATATGTCACAGAAAAGGTAGAAATGATACTTATGATGTCCCATCAAATTTAAGTTCTTCTTATGCTGGGTGTTCTATATTAGTGTCTGTATTGTTCTGACCAGTGTTAATGTGATGACTTCTTTAGAGAGGTAGAGCATATAGTCTGTTCTTGGTGGTCAATAACATAGTATGTGTTTTTGTAAATCCATCCTAAAGAAATTAATCACACAATTATATTTACTTAATTAACAGTATAATTATTTTGTTGGTGATTTCAGAAAGTTGTAAGTTGGTAGGAAACTTTCTATTGTGTACTAACACTTTGTTGGTTTGGCCTAATATCATGAGCTCAATATATTTAAGATTATTCTGCTTTTTATATTCTACATTTAGATATGAGATCCTCCATCTTAGAATAAAAAAATGTTTTGCAGTGTGAATCCAGTGAATCTATGAACAGTTTATAGATCCCAAATACCAAGTTAAAAAAAATCTCAATATATAGTCTGTTGCTATGAATCTTTGATAGAAATTCAGAAGCTTAATCTTGGTCAAAGAAAATTGCATCTTTACTGAGAATTGCCTCATTGGTGACACACAGACTGACCTAGAGTGAGAAACACTGAATACTCCACTAAGTACTGTTAAATGGTCTTTTGAGCAGAACTTACTCCAGCTAATCCTTTTAAACTCAAGATGAACTATGACACTTTAATAATCAAAGCTGTTGACTTTTTACTTTCACATTTCTTTTACAAGGAAATATATTTGAAATAATCCAAAAGTTAAATGGGGAGCTTTATCAGGTCTTCAATGCCTACATTTATTTCAGTGAGGGGCTACTGTCAAGTATAAACATAATAGTTTGGATTTTCATTTTCTTACTAACTACCTTTTAAGAAAACTTTATTTTTGTACAGGGACAATCTTAAGAGTAAAATTGATTGACTCTCTGCCCTTAACTAAAATTAAATTTGAATTTAACTAACTAACTTAGTTATCAAATGTAGTTAATAATGTAGTCTGGAAGAAAATGGTAGGTTTCAAAACTTGATATTTTTAGTTTAAACGGATCATAGACAAAATGCTTCTTGCTCTAAGAGATATGGGAAGATCATCTCTGGCTGTCTGAAAGTGTTTAACCTGGCTGAAATCTGAGTGCATTGTATCATAAAGCATTTCTGCCAAGGGTTCCAATAGATCTAGGTTGTTTATTTTTATAAATTTTTAAAAAAAGTTATTATTTTTTATCTATTTAAAAAGCTTTCTTTTTTTCTGGCTAGGAGGAAATTATTAAAAAATTACCATTTTTTTCTGACAGTGGAGGGATTTTTTTTTTCCTTTTATTAAAACAGTGACAGTAAATTTCAAATTTAAGCTAAGAAGAGTGAAAATGTTAGGCAAAGCATATTTCATCTGATATTTCTCTTTTTTGTTTTCTAGCTTCAGTATAGAACCAAATTATGATTTTCTTTATATCTATGATGGGCCAGACAGTAACAGCCCACTGATTGGGAGCTTTCAAGATAGCAAACTGCCAGAGAGGATAGAGAGCAGTTCAAATACCATGCATCTGGCTTTTCGGAGTGATGGATCTGTTAGTTTTACTGGATTCCACCTGGAATACAAAGGTAAATAAAATTATTTTTCTCTATATTTACACCATTCAATGCATGAGTGCAAATTTTGGTTTAAATTCTCATAATTTTCTGCCTGGTAATGTTTTTGTTTTGCCTGAGTATATGATAATGTGAATACTCAGTTCATACAAGTACAATGTTATAAGATTGCTAAATTAAAATAAAGTTTCTGGTGTGACTTCATTAACCTGTAATTTTGAATGCATGATTCCTTTCAGTGTTTGAAGCAGGCTTACAAGAAGGCTGGGCAGGCACTTTTCATGAGGGCATGTAGTGATAGTGTAGGACAAGGGGGAATAGCCTTAAGCAGAAGAAGGGCAGATTTAGATTAGATATTAAGAAGAAATTCCTTATTGTGAGGGTGGTGAGGCACTGGAACAAGGTGCCCAGAGAGATTGTGGACTCCCAGTCCCTGGAGGTTTTAAAAACCAGGATGGATGCAGCTCTGAGCAACCTGGTCTAATGGAAGCTCTGAACAACCTGGTCTTCCTTGCTCATGGCAGGAGCGTTTGGACATAGATGATCTTTAAGGACGCTTGCAACATAAATTATTCTATGAGTCTGTGATTCTATGAAAAAATAGGAAACAGCAGTATACAGGTTTCAAAAAAGAATGTTGCAGTGGCATAACTTAACAACATATACATATATATATATATATAGTGTAGAATTTAATTATTTTTTTTTATTTTACATAGAAGGTCATGTTGATTTAGGTGTATTTAAGGTCCGGTCAGATGAAATAACATGCTGTAATCTAAGAGTCCAATATTGAAATATTTTGGCTAGACATTTATATGATAGACCATAGTAGAGCTGTCCACCTGTCTCAGATCTGCCTGAGGTCACAGCACAGTAAACAAGAAAATGTAGAAAAATATATAATCAATATGAACTTTCATAACTGCCTCTGCATGGCTGGAGAAACAGAAATATTTGCTATTAAATGAATATGAAAATAATCTGTAAAGACAATCAGAAAGAAAATAGGGGTGATATAGACCTCCTTGGTCTTATTTTCTTCTCCATTTATTCTGAGAGCAGTTAGTAATTTCAAAGGTATAGAAGGGAAAGAATATTGCATTTAGTGCTTCATAAAGCCCATGAAGCCTCCTTATACTTTTCTACAGTCATTGGTTCCTAGAGATGTCAAGAAAGTTGTCTCCACAGTATGAGCTAGTCCTGAAAAGTTAAAACTACGTCTCACCCATGTCGATGGTAAGCCCAGGTGTATGATGTTTCAGTTCACTTACATATATTTCTTCTACTAAATTGGAAAATAATAAATGCAGACAGAAATGCTATAGGGAGATCACAGAACTTCTGAAGAACAAGAAAATAAATTATTTTTAACGAGTGCAATATTTTTCTTCTGTACTGTTGAATGAAGTCTTGTGTCATGGAATCAAAGTGTTTCTCCTTTCCACCAATCTAAGCGTGAAAGATATTAGGGAGACAGTATCTTCTCATGCTTCTTTGCTGGTGAGGGGTCTGGGAAAACAGAAAAAGCTGGGAGGGAACACAGCCACAGCACCTGGCCCCACCTTTCCAACATGATATTCTGGCCTGAGAGAGCCTACTTAGGTGCTGGCTGGGCATCAGTCAGTTGGTCATAAGCAATTGTTTTGCATTTACAGAACTTTTTTCCTGGGGTTTTATGTCTGTCTCTTTGTTTAAATTTTCCTTCCATTACAGTTTATTATTGTTTCTAATATTGTTATTATTATTACATTTTATTTAAACTAATAAACCATTCTTATTTCCATCTACAAATCATCTCAGTTTAATCTTTCCAGTTCTCTCCCCATACCACTGTGGATCCCATTGAATGAGCAGTTGCATGGTCCTTAGCTGCTGACTGGGCTAAAACTCAGCAGTCCTTTTTGGCAGGTTGACTGCAGGTCTGACCAGAGCGTGCTTAAGCAAATTTGTTTTAACCATCCATTATGTTAATTCAATAGTCACTGGTCTCAATGTTGATTTATTTGGAGTCAGAGTTGTTGTGCTTGTTCTGAGAATTGGGTTATGTATTACTTTCTCTCTGTGTTCACTTTTGTTATCTATGGGGCCTGGATTAAAGATATAGTTTTGATGGACTGTGTAACACTGGCTCAAGATATGATAAAATAATTACTGTTTGTGAGACTAATCTTGTATTTTTGCTCAGTATGGTTGTCATATATGTAATTTTAGGGAACCATCTCTTGAAAACTACTAACAATCACACCTTTTATCTTTTCTCATCAGAGACTCAATCTATGGGGCAGATGAGGAAGAGCACATTCCTTCACCTTTTCTTTCACTTTCACCTTTTCATTCTCCTCCAGGCCAATTTCAATAGCTCTTGAGAATTTTGAATATTCTTGAGATGTTCAAACCAGTGTATTCATATTGCTATGTCTCCTGCATGTGTTTCAGGTTTTGCTTGAGGTTAAACAATTATTTAGGGATACTGCCCAGGGATCTGCCCTGAAGCTGGATCGTTACAAGTTACAGAGTGTCGCAGACATCCTTTCATTAAAAATCCTTAGGATTTTTCTTCCTGAGCAGCTGAGAGGCTTCAGGAACAAAATGTAAACAATGGTTATCTGCTGCTGTGGAATGCAACAGGTGCATCTGTGATTGGCCCATATTAGATGTTTACAATTAATGGCCAATCACAGCCCTGTTATCTTGGACTCTGTCTGAGACACAAACCTTTATTATTCATTCCTTTCTATTCTTAGCTTAGCTAGCCTTCTGAGATTAAACTTTTCCTTCTACACTTTTTAGTATAGTTTTAATGTAATATACATCATAAAATAATAAATCAAGCTTTCTGAACATGGAGTCAACATTCTCGTCTCTTCCCTCACCTGTAAACCCCTGTGAACACTGTCACAACAGGGTGCGTGGGAAAGGGTGGGCAAGTACCAAGGACATTGTCCACCTCCAATGTTTTGGTAGTTCAGCCCCAAACAAGTGTAGAATGCTCAAAAACTGCTAAAATATTTGAGGAAAGTATCTTGTCACACTAGCAATTCCAGAGAGACATAAATCATTGCAATGTGCTGGGACCTGGCCCAGGCCTACCAAGCCCTACTCTACATAATTGACTGTCCTCAAGTGGAAGAGGCCTCTGGATCTGACAACAAAACATCGGGAGCTCTGGCTGCTCCAGCTGCCATGATAGGCCTTGCAACTGAACCAGAGGAACAGCCTGTGCTGGTATCAGACACCCCTACATGCAAACAGAAATATTGCAAACATCAGCTTGTTTGGTAAGGAAAGAAACTCTTCCTAAGAAGGAAAAGGAGGAGGAACTGGATGAAGAGGGCTACTCCAAAGGGCCATCACAAGAGGAGGAGTAAGAGGAAGAACTCATAAGCAAGTCAGTGACCATACAATGAGCAGACCCCTTGGCTGTGCCAATGCTGAGTTTACAGGGTCAGTAATCTGGAATTAGAAGGAAAAGTCCAGTATGTGGGATCCCTTTCTAGGGAAGGGGACATTGTCAAAATTATTGAAAATGTGATACAAGCCCTCGGCCTCTGAAGATGATTCCTTCCAGGCATGAGGAAAAGCTATCCCTTCTAAAATGGTGTTATAATCCATTCAGGCACATGGGCCCCCATGAGGAGATGTATCCAGTATCTGAAGGAATTAGCTATGCTGCAGGTGATTCATGATGACCTTTATACTGAACAGTTATCCAAAGATCCAAAGTCCTGTGTAAGTGATCCTCATGCTGTAGGTTTTTACAGAGCACATCAAATGTCACTGCCTCATTGACAATAAAGACTTGGGAAGACAGAGAGGGACAATCAGTGGATAAACTGCACATGGAGAGAACATGAGAAAGTGGGATAGAATATCAACCTCAGTCCCAGAGACATGGGAATGTGAGTTGCAAGGAAAAAAATCACAAAAGGGGATTTTTCCAGGAAAATGGCCACTCCAGTTTCCAGCAGGATGGGGGAAATAATAATAAGAGTGAGAAAACTCGTGGGTTGAGATAAATGCAGCTTAATATAGAAAAAAAAGAGCCATGCATACATGCAGAGCAAAATAAGGAATTCATTCCCATGGGCAGGGAGATTTTCAGCCATCTCCAGTAAAGCAAGGCTCCATCACACATAATGATGACTAGGGAAGGCAAATGCATAACTTCAAATGTCCCTCCCTTCCTTCTTCTTCCCCAAAATTTATATCCACAGCATGGCATCATATGATATAGATGCCATACCATACGATAGGATCCAGCTTTGGTCACTTGGCATCAGCTTCCCAGCTGGGTTTGCTCCAACTGCCTCAGGAGGGAGTGTTGCAAGGGCATGTTGAAAAGGCAAAGCCAAAGTCTTCTCAGGTGCTCAGAGTGATAAGCTGAGAGATAAAGGACTGACAAATTGATGTAAAAGAAATTTTGATTGCATATTAATAAAAAAAAAATAATCACTCTGCTAGTCAAACATTGGAAGTGCTTGCCCTTAGATTATGGCATTGGAATTCTTCAAAATCATAACTGGACTGTACAAAGTCCTAAGTAACCTAATCAAACTGACCCTGATTTGCATGGGAGTTGTACTGCATCACTTTCAATCTAATTTTTTCTGATTTGATGAACATAAATTTTTCATGCAAATTGTAACTGATGCAGTTGTGCCCTATATGTATATTAATCATATTTTAAGTGTAAGGGTACTCAAATTATACTTCATTGGTGGATCCTATTTTTCAGATCCAAATCTCAGACTGACCCATGTCCCAGGTCTAATCTGTAACCACGTGGTTGAGTTTCATTCCCATTCTCTCTCCCTCACTTCATTTCTATATTATAATGGAGGAAAAGCTCTTTAGTTCTATTAGATACTCTGGAGAATAATTACTGAATGCTTGCTATAGTTTGGTATGTCTGTAATATTATCTCCAAGAAGTTTATTATGGCTTTATTTTCTTTGAAACTTAGGGATGTAGTGGTAAGTCATCAGGTTCTGGACAAAGCACTTGCTTCTCTTGCCTTCCAATACCATTTTCCACACACTGAGATACTAGTTTTCAGGAGGATTTTGGCATCATTACACTATGATATTCAACAGAGACTTCCTTGTTGCACTTGAGATTGAAACAGAATGTGTCACTGTTTTAAGCCTGTATTTCAGAGCCTTACTTGATCCAGTGGTGTGACAATGTTATCAGAGAAGTAAATGCTGGTTTCTTTGAAGCATCTTGCAAAATTTTATTATGTACAGAAGGAATTGGCACCTGGTATGAACAGACAAGAATTTAATGCTACTGTAACCCAAATCTGAACTGCCCACTGAAAAAAATTATTTTCTGGCTACTTAACACAGAAAATAATTTTTAAAATGCTCCTACTGAAAAAGCATCTTTGTAATATTACAGCATTTTCTCTGATGTTCTGCTATATCTGTCACTGCCTTTACAAGTTTTTAACTTAATGATACTAATATTGTTAGGAAAAAAGGGAAAGGGCTACAGGGATAATTAATGTCTTGTGATCCTCAGTTGGAGCAACATGATGTCGGTGGTGAACAACTTTCCCTCCTGTCTCCTGGGAGCACTTATAAATTAGCTGAAACAGCCTCCTTTTTTGGTCTTTTTTTCACCAGGTGTGAAGAATTCTTTTGCCTCATTTGATTTGTTCTTGGTACATTGTAGCATATTTACTAACTTTTTCTACAAGTTCACTTAGCAGTTCCTTCAGATTTGCAGAAGTAGTTTTAAGGGACTTAGTATTTCGGGCTTTATTTTTCAGAATTGATATTAAGAAACTGTATTTCTATAGTGACATTGTTACTGTTTAGTCTGCAATTTCAGAAGCCTGTCACAACTATAATTTTGGGGAAAAGAAAATTACAGGGCTGTATTTTTTTTCCCTAGAGGTAATTTGTGCTGTGACAGATCATTCTTTACTCAATTTTTGATTTATGCACCAGACATAATAGATTATTTTTTCTCTTTTTATTTTTTTCATCTAGGACTAATATCCACTTTATCTGTGTACCTTCTAGAGTACCTTTGAAACATTTTGAATTATTTTTGTCATAAACTCAAGAATTATGATTTCACAATAGCAATTATGAATCAATGAAGTTATATCAATATTGGTTCAATAACAGGAAAAATGTTATTGTATTGATTTTCTAAAGTATTAGTTATAATCCTAAATTAATTTTTCCTTTTTTTTTCCTTTTTTCCCCTAAGTTTGATAATTTAGACTTGAAAGAGTTTGAAATTTTCCCTATGACCTGCCAGACTTCTCAAATGAATGTGTGGATAGCTTACCCAATAATTAATAAAATCTGTGTGATATCTTATAGACTTTCTAGTAAATTGCATCTTTTGACTTTTCATTATCCTTCCAAATTTTTGAATGTATGTTAAATAATTTTTAGACTACACAGTACTACTACTGATATAAATAAATGTGAATACTTAATCCTTTTCTTAATGATTAAAGATGTATTGTAATTATTATTTGTTACTCTGTTTTTCATATCAGAACCATGCTCTGTAGATTATATGTGAAAATCATATTAAATTTTTAAACACACTAGGAGACCTTGACAGTCTTTTGAAAGATGTGAAATTGAAAATTCAAAAGAATTATTCTGTGTTTCCTTCTTCAAATGATATTTATTTATCACCTCTCAGAAACATTACAACATAAAAGTGGCCTTAAGGGATGTACTTAGTTCATTAACTTGGCTCTAGTAGTGACCAATAGTTTATGTGTGGCCAAATTATATAAAAGTCAAATAAATAATAATTGTTCCTTCTTATCTATAATTTCTCAGAAACTTCATTTTAGGTACTGACAGGATCAGATAAAGTGTCTTTTTATATAAAACTCTTAAAAAGCTTTCCAGGAAGTTCAAAGCTCATATAATCTTTTGACAACCATACCTACCTGTAGCAGAAAGTTCCACAGTGCAAATATGCCTGCTAAATAAACGTTTTTTGATGTATTTGAAAGCTGGCACTGGTCTTGTAGAAAATGAAGAAGTGTTCCATATTGATTTTCTCCAAAACACTCTTAAATGTTAAAGGAAGTCTGAAATTTCCATCTTCTACTTGATAAAATATAGTATTCCATATTCCATCCTACACAGCATAAAATAATCTGTTTTACTCCAGTTTCTACATAATACTCTTGTTTCCTTAAAGGAAATTGCATTTTTTTCCTAAGTTTTTTACTTTTCTCACCTTCTGTATAATAATGCTGTTAATTAGAAGTGTTGAGTATTTATTTTTGTTCAGTATGTTACTGGACATTGGTATTCACATTGTAGAAGTGAAAGGGAAACAAAGATAAAAGCCTATGCATATGTTTGAATTTATTTCAATAATTTGAAATAAATAGTTATAAATGATAAAAGAATGAGATACATTTAGGGAATATTTTTATATTTTTTCATCCACTGAGGGATAAATATGTATGTGAAAATGTATACCATTACATCATATACATATAGAAACTCACCTGAGGTTCATTAATTTTGAAGATATTCTGGCTTGCATACTTCTTTGTTGTGCAACAAATTGTTCATGTTGGTTTCCTTCATTTACCAGTTTTCACACCATCAATTTTAAAACTAGGATGTGCCTTATCTACTGGAAAAATTTCTGTATATCTAACTTAATCTAACTACATAACTTTATCATTGATCAGAATGAATTCTGAAAAAAAAAATGGAACGCTATAAGAATTATCTTAAAAAAAGGATAGTAGACATAGTTTCTGACATGATATAGCAATTTGTACAGTTGTTAGAATGAAATAGAGAAGACATTTGATGGAAAGCCTTTAAAAAAAAAACAAAACAAAACAGATTTTACAGGGTACTCAAAGAAGACCTCAAGAGAACTCCAGGAAATATTTAGATTATAATTGTTTTTATTTGTTTTAATTTGTATTTATTATTTATTCATTTTGGATTATATTTAGAATTTTATTCACACTTGTTTCCTCTACAGCAAAACTCCGTGAGTCGTGTTTTGACCCTGGAAATATAATGAATGGAACCAGACTTGGAATGGATTATAAACTGGGTTCCACTGTCACATATTACTGTGATGCAGGATATGTTCTTCAGGGATACTCTACCCTAACATGTATCATGGGAGATGATGGAAGACCAGGGTGGAACAGAGCCCTGCCCAGCTGTCATGGTAAGAGCAGTTTTTCATTTATTTTAGTTGCTGTTGTCATTACTCTTGCTTTGTAATAGGGAAGAAACAAGTGAAAATTTTGAGTTGATTTTAATAATATTCTCTTTCAGAAAAAAACTCTTTCCAATGACATATTTAATAAAATACATCTGTGACAACTTGGGAAACTATTGATTCCAGTTTTTATTAACATTGAATAAATAGTGTTATTTTTTTAAATTTTTTCTTAGTAGTAATGTCATTCTCCACATCAACATGTGTTCTTGAATTAACTTGCAGCAGAGTATAAAGATATATACTATATATATTATATATATATATATATATATATATATATGTATTTAAGTACCACAGTAAGTACACATTGGCTGTCATAATATATGTTTGTTTCTTTTTGCTATTTCTGTCTTTAAAAACATGCCAATGAAATATTTTGTATATATTGCATTACAAGATTTAAATTCTTGGACATGTGGTGAAAGCCTTGAAATGCAGGAAATATCCAGTTACTCAAACTTTTAAAGATACAAAGTCTGCTCATTTCAAGATTCTTCTGACTTTAATTGTATGACCATTGACAATCTCAAGCATCAGTGGTTTCAGATTTGAACTCTAAGAAAAGATTAAAGTTTTATTTTACTGATGTCTCAACAGGAAGTGATAGCCACTTGCTATTTTAACTTTGTGAAAAATCACATAATCTGTAAGATTCAGCACAAAACCTCTCCCATGTATACAGATATCATATGAGAAAACAAGCATTTGCTTCTTAAGTTAAAATAAAATCCAATTATTATATTACTTGCCATTCCTTTTCACATTTTGAGGAGAAAATACCTGCTAAATCCATTTCCAATTTGAACAAATATAGATTTAAAATAGAATATGGATTTTCTTTGTTGTGTGCTCAAATTTCTATTACAAAGTGGATGGTAGAGTACCAGCAAAACCAACAAAAAATTTTCAAATCTAAATAATATCCTATATTATAATAATTTGAAGAAGTTCAGTATTTTCATTATCTACCAAAACCATCATAGCACTGCATTCCAAAACCCAGTGGCATCAAACTGAGACATCAGCCCTTGAAAACGTTTGGGAGTGTGTTCAAACTTCTAAAATCTCTGCATTAGAAGTGAAATATTTTTCCTCATTTTAAAATGAGGGATGAGTGCTGTTTTTTAGAGAGGAGATGGTGAGGAAGGTTGTTGCGTAAAATAGGAGAAAGATTCTCCTTTTTTAAATAATGTCTTGATGGGTAATGGAAGTTAAAAAATATTTTATTGATGCAATAATTGTGTCTATTAGTGTCACTTATAATCTACTTAGCAATATTTCAGTGCTGTCGGTTGTAACTTCCAGTGAAGGGAGAGTATTTTGCTTGGAAGTACTGCCATTGTAATAAATGGAGAAAAATCAGGGCCTTATTTCAAACATGAAAAAGCCCATACTTTTTTAGGATATGAGACACACAACAGATGTTTTCTTTTTTGTTTTATTTTGCTGTTTCCACTAGTTAAGAATTAGTGGAGTTTTTTAGTTATGTTGCTGTGATATATTATGTTATATTTTGAACACGTTATCAATGCTTTCCACTTTTGTGTGATTTATCTCAAGAAAAACAGAACTTTTACACAGATATAAGAAAGATCATATCAGTTAATTAGCTTTCAGGTACAGAGTCGGCAAGAAACAATTTGAGAGCTGAATTTAGCTCCTGAAAACCAGTCTCACCTACACAATAAAATTTGCATAGTAGAAATCAGATTCCTCCATTCTTCAGTTTGTATTTTTGCAGCTGCTTTGAAACTGATAGAGTTACAATTAAATATGATATAAAATACCACCTCGGTGTATACTGGGGGTTTATTTAGTTAGTTAATTAGCTTTAAGAAAAAAATTGAACAGATGCTAAGATTATCTAGGCTAATGTGCTAAGGTATTTGGTATTTCACTATGGATGTTAAGAACAGGATTTAATGAACATACGCGGATGCATTATTAGTATGACAGAGACAATGATTAATGTTTTCTTTCAGCTTCAGCAACTACAGGTAATTTTAAATTTTTGGTAGCAAACAATAATTGTTTGCAGAATAGGAAAAAGACAACTAATGGAAAATCATATTCATGACTGAATGTGAAAACCTTGTTCCTAACAGAAGAAATAATTTATTGATCACTAACACATTTTACTACATTTCATTACAGTTGCATCCTTGGAAATATTTTAATCCAGGCTTCAAAAAAATTCCATCTGTAAGATATATCTAACAATATCTAATATTTTTTAACTGCCTATGAGAATATGCCTATGCTTATGATGTATTCACTTTTTTATTTGGTAGCTAAACCAATTCAGGGTATTATGTCAGTTTCTTTTGTTCTGATGGCTATTTGAGGCAGCTCAAATCAGGTTTATATCTGAAAACTTTTAGGGTAGAAAAGAGATATGCAAAAAATAGCGTAATGTTACTGCTTATTGTTTTGTAATATAGGAAATGCCGACAACTTTTTCATAAATCACTCAACATTGTTTACCTGATCAGAGGCTTTATAGGTCATATTTTTATGCACTTTTTACAAACTGACCATACAAAGAGTTGTAATTTAAATATATTTCAAATTTTGAATGAGGAATGAGTTGGGCAATTGCACAAGCCAGAATATTCCTGCAGTTAATGAATCTGAATGTTACTGTTAATGGCATGCTCTGTGTCTCTGCATTTTATAGTTCCAAAGTAATGGTCAGTTTCACCACTTAAGCAGCATATTTTACTTAAAATTGTCGTATGTTAACTTTTTACAAAACATTTCTCACTTTCTTTTTGCCCAGAACATCATGTTTGTTTTGTAGAAGCACATAAGCAATGACCTGAGTACTTTGAAGTAGAATGGAAATCAGTTAGGATTTTGCTTTGAATACAAAAATGCTATTTAAATTCTGAATACTTGGAAAGGTTAACTCTAAACTAGAAAAATCCATTGAAGGTATTTTGAAAAAAAAATATGAAGGATTTTATTTTCTTGTTATTGAGCTATCTTCTGAAGCTTCCACTTACAAATTTTTACAAATTTATGTACATTACTTTACTATTCCATGCTTTCCTTCCATATAGTCAGTGGAGAGAGACAGGCTTCTTAAAAGGTCATCAAGGGGCATTCAAAAAGCTGGTTAAGAAGGCATATTTTTCCATTTGCATTTGGATTGCATTAACAGGATTTAATCTGCTTGCAGGCTCAGCAGAATATGACTTAGAGCAGCAACACAGGAAATACTAGATCTAGTGAAATATCTGAGTATACTGTGTGGAAGCAGTACTGTTTGCACTAAAAGCACACAACAAACTCTGTTTTGGAGGGATATATGTGTTAAAATTTAACAGCTAGATTGCTGAGTAAAGTAAGTAAGTAGGCATCTAAGTCTGAGTGTACCTTAACCTATAAACCTCACACTACAGACCCTTTTCTGTGCGAGCAAACTCATTATTCCTCAGCCATGCAAAGGAGACCATTGTACACTAGGAACTATCAAGTCAAAAAGCCAAAATGAGAAAATCTAGCTTCCACGTAGTGGAATTTGCAGTAACTGACTAGGGATTTAGTTGTCAGTATATACTTCTCAGAGACAGTGGTCTCGTTCTTCTGAAGATGTGTGATTGATTTTTTACTGTAAAACACACAAATAGTTTTGTAAACAGAAAATTAATCCAATCTCTTTCTTTATGGCCATGCAGACAGCTGGTATTTTGCTGAAAACCTCACAGGTTTTTTTTAAAAAATGTGTTTGAGTTAAAAACTCAGCTTTTCTTATAGATTTTCTGTTCGTATCAGAAAAAATTTCAAAATTTTACTGGAATTAACTATAAGGATTAACAATTCTGGAAAGATGGAAGACAAAAATAATACAGACAGATGCTTATATTCACAGCAAGAACTACTCTGTCTGACCTTTTGCATACACATTTGGAATTCATATTATGGCTTTACAAAGTCCATTGAATAATAAATGTTGTGTGTAATTATTCTAGGCTTTCATTTAAGAAGTAATAATATCATATAATGGTAAGTAAAGTATTAGAAATGAAGAAAGTTGTTAATTACAATGATCTTATTAAAATCACTGCCAGAGAACCCTAATTCCCAATGAATTTAAAGGATTAGTTAAGTGGAGTGCATCATGAAACCAGTCACTTCCTCTTCTGCTGAAATAAATCTGCAGCCAAATTTTGGGAGCAGAGTTTAATGAAGGAAATTTTATAAGAGTGAGAAATATTTTAAGCTATAAAAAATTTAGGCTTTTTCAGCTTTCATTTTTTAGTTTCTTTGCTATAAAAGAAATGTTTTGAAATCAAGCATATCTATTCAAGCCATAATTTTAAATGATTTTGTACACAACTGTTCGTTTGAAACAAATCATGAATTAGCAGGGAAAATGTGGCAGCAACTTTAATATTTTTGAACATAGTGTGTTAATTATAAAATATGTAAATTAATTGACAGAGTTTCTAATTTGTTTGGCAATAAAAGTGTACAGAAAGTACCAATGAAAATACATAATAAATTATGTGATCTTTTTTCTGCTTTAGAATATTAAAAACTGACATTTCTCTGTGCTTTGAATATGTAAATTTTCTAGTTAAAGATTGAAAAAACATTACCTAAAAAAAAATTTTTCATAAGGTATTTTGAGGTGCAGAGAAAAACTGGTTTTAACATTAGTTTACATAAATAATGTATTGTATTTTCCTGTATTTAGTATTAGAACCATAGGTGCATATTTTTCTTTGAAGATTTTTTCAAACAGACAAGGTGACTTCAGGGCATTCTGTTCTTAGAAGGAAAAATATATCTTTACCATTTAGTCACACAGAGAAGCAAATATTTACTTTCCAAAGTCTGCAAGACATTGAATTAGGATAGGATTATGTAATATCAGTCAATAATCATGGTCAATTAATTAATTAATAACTGGAATTAAAGAAACTGATCCAGTCAACTGCACTGGCTACAGCTGACATGCATATTTCTAACCTAACCTCAGGCAGCAGTCAGAATTTCCTCACTCTTTTAATAACACCTCAGTAATGCACTGGAATAAGATTTATTATGTGGAATATGCAGGTGGTTACATCCATGAGACTCATATTTCATTGTTTGCATAAGTTTTGTCATCTCCACTTTGTCTGTCACAGTGGAGACTGGGGGATGGATGGTTCTGGGCAACAGAAGAAACCTGTAATTAAGAGACTGCATTGTTTTAAAATTGAATTCTATTTTGTTTTCCTTCTTGTCTGGGCTACATAAAACATTTTGCCAACATACTACAGGAATGTAGGCAAGGACAGTGTCCAGCATAAAAATAAAGAGCATAGCTCTCTCTTACAGATAGATCCCATGTCTCTTGATATTTAACTCAGGAGCTGCTTGTGTTACAGCTTTTTTTTTGCTGATGTTACATTCTTATGAAGGAAAAGTGTCTTTTACAGCAAAACTTTACTCATAGTTTTGAGGTTTTTGCAGGAATCTTTTCATGATATATTTCTGTTTTGCACCATAAAGAGTAGATGAGTTTTAAGAAGTCAATATAAACATCACAACACCATGCGATATGCAGTTGTGTATTCCATCTATTGCAGAAATTATTTTGTTGCTATAAATTAAAAAGATTACAATTTCTTCACTGTTGTACTGCACATTTTATATGTTTCTATTATTTTGCTATTCCATTACTGACTTAGATAGAAATTTAAACCTTTAGTTAGGTGACATGCTAGGAAATACACTGCTTTAGTTTGGGGTTTTTAAAAATGTGTTTAAAAACAATATTTTTAGACAATAATCTATATTTATATTTACCACTGAGAATAAATAAAAGTAATAGAAGACCAGAGTACATTATTTTCAGTTCAAATGCTGGTAATTCAGTTAACATCTTCTATTTCAGTATAAGATAAAAGTATGGAATGAATAGAGAAATAGCTGGTCTAAAGCAGAGCAAACTTTCTCAATGGGAATAAATGTGACAATAATATGCTCTAATTGTATCTGAAGTGTCTATAATACATTCAAATTGGGCACTCCAGGAGGAAAGAAAGAGGAAAATTATTTTTTTTTTACTTTGTATGGGGAACAATATTAAACTAGGGAAGGTTGTTGAAATAGATTTGAAGAGAACAGCAAAAAGGTAAGTATTTACTGTTGATCTGAAATCATGTAAAAACACCATGTTAGCATATTGCCAATCAGAATCAAAATTTGAATGTATCACCAAAAGAAGTGATGAAACGACACAGTCAAGGGATCTAGTAGATATTAGGATATGCATTTCAGGAAAATGAAATGTTTTCAGAAGAAGGTAGTGGAGTAGAAAGTGTTTAAAAGAAGGTAGTAGAAAATGTGGCCAACAGGGTTTTGAGGAAAAAATCCCAAAAACCTAATTTAAGCAGTAATACAGTTTTGCAAAGATTAAAAAAGTAAAACCTTACTAAAGAGTCAACAACAGATCAAGGCCAAAAATTAATTCAAAGACAATGTTATTGAGGGGAAGGAAAAAAAAATTCCTTATCTATTATGTTGTATTTCTTATATTATCCTACTGAGTAATAGGATAAGTAGTGCATTGGAGCAATTCCTTTGGCTTGAAGGAACTGAGTTAAAATAAGGAAAATCAATAAACAGAAGCATAGCAAGTTGCTAGGATAAGACAGTCTTTTCTGTGCAGTTGTGAAAGAGACAGATATGAAGTGTTTGAAGTACAAATGTTGACCTTGAGGTTAAGTTAGCCTTTCTGTCAAAGCAGTGGGAGGTGATGAACCTGTCAGAAATCTTCCTTGATGAGCAGCTGTCCAATTTCCACAGTTAGAAAATTGGTAGAGATTAGTTAAAAAAAAAAAAAAAGTAGAACTAGGAGACACATTGTTCAACAAGCTGAAGAAAAATCAATATAGCTTTTGAAGAGGAATGTGGATCTTTTTAGGATGTCTTAGAGCTCAACAAGCATATGGATGAAATTAAAATATAGTTGTTACCACGTAATTGAATTTATAAAGATGTTTGGCAGTGTTCCATGAAAAAATATTATCTTTTAAGGGAAAGTAATAGAATGCATTAGGATAATATTTGATTACAAGGTAAGAATTGAAGGTTGTTGATGGGATGTCAAATTTTGAGTTATCTAGAAAAAATCAATAAAGGAAGGCTATCACGAAGATCTCATATCAGTGATACTTTTGCCCAGTTCCAGGAAGAATGATGAGGAGGACTCCATGGATATCAGAAGGCAAATTAATTATTATACTATATTATTCCGCACTGTATTACACTATATTACATTACATGTAAACTGAATCTGCCAAGCACTCAACTCTGCACACACTGCACTCAACTGCCCAGAATCTCGTGACTGTCTGCTTACTGACAGTCTGGACATGCACTTGGCCCTGATAGGCCAAGGAAACAAAGCACCATCACTTTGGGTAAATACTCTCCATATTGCATTCTACTTCAGCCCAACACAGGACCAGCAAATGAGATAAGAATTGTTTTTATCATTCTTTGCTTCTCTCACTGCTTCTCCCAGGTTCAGAGAATATGAATCCCACAATACCATACATATTTTTGCCTATGAATTGTGCAATAGTTGTATTGTTCCAATAAAAATTCACATAAAATTGAGATGACAAAGTTCACATTATCACAAAATTATGTGGTATAGTCATATCTACAGTCAAATGCATAGAGTAAAAGGTACAACAATTTCACTTCTATTAAGTGCAGATAAAATGCTTATATAAGAAATAACCCTAAGTATAGGCATGTGATGATAATTAGATTATGGTTGTGAAGCATCACAGTATCACAGAGTGGGTAAGGTTGGAGGGGACCACACTGGGTCATCTCGTCCAACCTCCCTAGCCCATTATGTATTCTCTGATGAGGCAATGTTAACAAAAAATAAACAAATATAACATGAAAGTCATATTTACTTCTTGCCTGCAGATATGGGAGAGTCTATTTCTCAGCACTCATAGTTCAAGGAAAAATAGAATTGGAGTTTTTATATATAGTCCTTATTACAACAAAATAAAAAATCTTAAATTTTTGAGAAGTGTAATTAAAAATCTTTCCAATACTGAGAAATAGGTCTGTACTCTTCAACTTGGTAATTTGAAATGTAGTAAATAAGATTCTCTGAGTTGCTGATCCCTAGAGATCCCAGGGACATGTGTGAGTTTCCCAGACACAAAAATTTCATGGGTATTTTTCTTTCTTTGTCTTCTGCATGTTTTAAATGTCAATTATGTATTATTTAGTTTTGTATTTTCAATTGCTATTTGTGCTCATAGCTGTTCATTGACTGCTTATTTTGACTATTGTTCCATTTTATAGTTCTTTCTGATCCTACTTTTCCTCCCTGTGTTTCAGGAGTCCCTGCTTCTAACTTTCTTGATTAGTTTTATTGACTTCTAATCTGAATGTGTCTTTAATTATGGATATTATATTCTTTCTGTCTTTTTTTCTTCCTTCTTTCTAATTTTCTTTAGTTAATTTTGCTTTAGTGAGTTGGAAAAGTGGGAATTACTCTCTCTTTAAAATTAATTTAAAAGTCTGTATGACAAACCTAAACAACAGTGATAGAAAAGAAAGCTGAGATTGAGAGGATTACAATGACCTCAGTGAATTTAACTGTCAGATCTCAAATTTAAAATTACAATCATTAACTGTTCCTGCAGTTTCCTTTTTAACTGCTGATGCACACACACTCAAAATATTTAAAATCACTTGGAAACAAAGTGAGCATCATCTGAAAACCTCAAGTGTCATTCTAGTATTGTGATATTATTTGCAGATGATTCAAGAAAAAGCTGATTCTTTGTTCCAGCTGTGATTCACTGCTAGTGCTTAAAAACTCATTTGGGTAAAAGAACATTCTAGAGACATGTAACTAGGCAGTATATAACAACATAAAGGGGGTTTGAATGGGCAATATACTCATTACAGAATCACATAATCGCTAGGTTGGAAGAGACCTTCAGGATCATCGAGCCCAACCCAGCCCTAACACCTCAACTAAACCATGGCACTGAGTGCCACATCCAGTCTTTTTTTAAACACATCCAGGAATGGTGACTCCAAGACCTCCCTGGGCAATGCATTCCAATACTTTTTCACCCTTTCTATAGAAAACTTTTTCCTAATATCCAACCTACATTTCCCTTGGCACAGCTTGAGACTGTGTCCTCTGATTCTGTCAGTTGTTGCCTGGAGAAAGTGACCGACCCCCACTTGACTGCAGCCACCTTTCAAGAAATTTGAGTGATAAGGTCACCTCTGAGTCTCCTTTTCTCCAGGCTAAACAACCCCAGCTCCCTCAGTTGTTCCTCACAGGGCTTGTGTTCCAAGCTCCTCACCAGCCTCGTTGCCTCCTCTGGACAGGCTCAAGCATCTCAACGTCCTTCCCAAACTGAGGGCCCAGAGCTGGACACAGCACTCAAGGTGCAGCCCCACCAGTGCCAGTACAGGGGAAGGATGGCCTTCCTGCTCCTGCTGGCCACACTGCTCCTGTCACAGGCCAGGATGCCATTGGTCTTCTTGGCCACCAGGGCACACTTCTGGCTCATGTCCAGTTGGCTGCTGACCAGCACCCCCAGGTCCCTTTCCACTTGGGCACTGTCCAGCCACAGTGTCCACAGCCTGTAACTGCAGAGTATTATGGCCTAAATGCACGACTTGGCACTTGGACTTATTAAACTTCATCTTACTGCCCATCCATCCAACCATTCCAGGTCTCTTGGCAGAGCCCTCCTACCTTCCAACTGATTGACACACTCTCCCAGCTTAATGTCATCTGCAAATTTACTGATGAAAGACTCAGTCCCCTCATCCATGTGGTCAATAAAAATACTGAACAGAACTGGACCCAGCACAGACGCCTGAGGGACACCTCTGCTGACTGGCCCCAGCTGGATGCAGCACTGCTCACCACCACCCTCTGGGCCCAGCCAGTTCCTAACCCAGCACAGAGTGCTCCTGTCCAAGCCATGGGCTGCAGCTTTCCCAGGAGTGTGCTGTGGGAGACAGTGGCAAAGGCCTTGCAGAAAGAAAGAAATAGACAACATCCACAGCCTTTCCTGCATCCACCAGGCAGGTCACCTGGTCATTAAAGGAGATCAGGTTGGTCAAACATGACCTACCCCTCCTAAACCCTGCTAGCTGGGTCTGATGCCCTGGCCATCCTGTAAGTGCTGCGTGATGACACTCAGTACAAACTGTTCCATTGCCTTACCAGGTACTGAGGTCAGGCTAACCGGCCTGTAATTACCAGGATCCTCCTTCCCACCCTTTTTGTGAATGGGAATCACACTGGCCATCTTCCAGTCCTCTGGAACCTCACCAGAGAGCCAGGACTGTTGGTAAGTGATGGAGAGTGGCTTCACAAGCTCATCTGCCAGCTTCCTCATCACCCTGGGATGGATCCCATCTGGGTCTATAGTTATAAATATCCAAGCAGCTCAGCAGTTCTCTGGCTGCCTCCTCCTGGATAACAGGGGGACCATTCTGCTCCCTGACACCATCTACCAGCCCAGGAGGACAGTTGTCCTGAGGACAAGCTGTCTTCTCACTAAAGACTGAGGCAAAGAAGGTGTTAAGCATTTCCAGCTTCTCCTCATCTGCAGTTACTAAGCTCTCTACCACATCCAGTAGAGAGCAAACGTTTCTCTTACCCTTCCGTTTGCCATTAAAATATTTGTTAAAACATTTTTTATTATCCTTTACAGAAGTTGCCAAATTAAGTTCAAACTGAGTTTTGGCCTCCCTAATATTTTTCCTACATACCCTAGCACTCCCTTAAATACTTCCTGAGAAACCTGACTCTCTTTCCAAAGATGATACATCCTCTTTTCACTCCTAAGTTCCTTTGAATTTACAGTCTTCCTAGCCCTAAAACGGTGAAAGTCCTATCACCAAAACAAGATTCAGGGACTGATATCACTTATGAGCTCTATAGTAATAAGTAGATTCTTTGTTCTGTGAAGTTTGAAATGAACTCATAAAGTTACTGAATTCTGAGAAAGCTCATAATTTAACTTTCATCCTCACATTTTTATGTTTCTTCTGCTTAGAAAGCATCATCATGCTCTTCATCATATAATAGAAATTATTCTTAAACCAAATAAGTAATGGAATCTTATTTAGATATGAAGAGTGCACAGATGAACAAATAAATAGTAAGTAGGCTATATGACCTTCAAAAAGAAAAAAAAAAGGAAGCTTCTCCTTGGAAGGGATGATTATTTCTTGTGAAAAGATCTATAAATCTTTGCATATTTTTGATTCATATTTTCTGATGCATCAATCTCTCAATTCTGCTATTGTAGCTAAAATATGTTAAGCTTTGTTAATCTCTGATTTATTTTTACTTCTACACATCTGTCATATAATGCTCTTTTCCTCTTGCTATCTTAATATACTTGAAAGACTCTGAAATGGTCTTCCCCAGAAGACTGCCAATTTTCTTTTCTCTTCTTTTTTATTCATTTAGTATGTTGTCAGTTAAATTGTTTTAAAATCATTGTTCGTTTTCCCTCAGCAGTTCCTTAAATATCCTGTCAAGTCTCCTGCAGGCAGTTGACTTGAAAAGCTTGTTCAAACTCATATTTAGTTACTTTTTTCAGCTGTGGAAACTATAACACTGGTGTGCTCTTTCAAAGGAATTGAAGCTGTGCTGAAGCACAGGCTGACTGCAGAGACCTATTCCATCTCCAGTTATTATAAGCAGAGAGTGTTTCACTGCAAAGATCTTTATTCTAGCACAAAAGTTACTAGAAAATGTTTTCTCCTATTTGATGGATTCATTCTCAGAGCCTG
The DNA here is from genome assembly GCF_047830755.1 of Zonotrichia albicollis. Classification (NCBI taxonomy): domain Eukaryota; kingdom Metazoa; phylum Chordata; class Aves; order Passeriformes; family Passerellidae; genus Zonotrichia; species Zonotrichia albicollis. The sequence goes on from NC_133819.1 coordinate 140,334,544, forward strand.
CTACTTTAATTCCATCTTACTGGCAAAACAAAACAAAACATTAAATGAAAGAACACAACATTATTAAGTGAGTGCTTGTGCAGTGAGAGACTCCTGGAAAAATATCACACAGCATTCTACTGCTTTTATCAAGTGTAGCAGTAAGAAACATGAACAAGAGCAGCTCCAGCTCCCATGAAAACAGCAAGACAGGGAGAAGTGAGATCCCACCCCTTGTTCTAGAGGCAAGCAACATAAGAAATTTTCATCATCTGCACACAATTCCTTCAGAACAAAAATATTAATGCATTAAACATCACTTGAAATTCTAGAAGACTATAGTGCACTGGAAATTAGTTTCATCCACTCCTCCCTGTTGAAGAAATCTTTCTTTCAGGAAGCTATTTCTTGTGGTATTAGCAGAAAAATGAAGAATTAACAATAAGAATTTTCTGCAATTTAGCTATTTTAAATTCAAAAACTACTAATACATCTGTTAAACAGGGATTTAAAATTTCCTATAAATTAAGATTAATTTTAATCTGGTTATTTTTAGTTTTATTTATTAACCATTAATATATTAACCATAATTATTTGGTTACCTATTTGGTATCTGATTATTCTATGGAATATTTTGACATTTACATTCCACAGGCCTTGGCAATAAATAATTCATGATGTATAGCTATACCCTGACATTTAAAAATGGAATCATTATATGGAATTACATTTTGGGTTATAAAATTGGAAAGCTGACTCTTCAAATCTCCTTTAATGTTCTCTCTAGGGCTTTGACAATTGAAATAGGAGCACACAATTTTTCATTTATACTTATTCACTTTACTGCTCAACTAAAATGAACTTGAATTTAGTCAGATAGGGCAGAAAAAGAAATATGTCTAATTTCCAGGTAATTGCATTTGTTCAGAAAAAATATAGAAAAAAAAAAAAGTAATAATTTTGCAAACTGATAATATTTTGGATTTCTGAATAACAACTAATATTATGAAAGAGTTATCATATATGAACCCATTCTACAACAAAAAACAATGTAGGATTTTGACCTTCTGCTACATCTCAGTTTCTAATTAAAAAAAATCATTTCACACTTTTCTTACACTTAGCTAAAATTAGTAAATTTAGTAAATGAATTGTAAGCAACACATGATTTCAGCACTTGAGAAAACTATATGGAATTTTTGAAAACTCTGTACATCACAGTTCCTTAAGGAAAAACTGAATAGAACTGACAGTAATATTTAATCATTAAATTGAAAGAAAACATTATTTCTAAAGTTAGATTTCCCCTGAATATAGAAGTGCATCTCATAATCAGCTGTATAAAATCTGCTTTTTGTATCTTCAGAAAAACATCTAGTTTTGTTTAAAAGATTTCAAGAAACAGAAACTGAAGACACAAAGTTATTTGGCTTATTTCGCTTTCGTGGTAAAAGTTGATGAACTGTTAAATAAATTTTCATAGAAATAATTTGATAGTGTTTTTAGTTGCATTTTATGTATTTATATGAACTTTATGTATTAACATCAAAGGCACTGCTAAATTTTATGCTGCTTCTCTTTATTTAAAAGAAAGAGGCACTTTCCTCTTGAAAAGTACTTCTTAAACTGTATCTAATTGTGTTTCTCTGCTAATTATCCACTACACAGATTCTAATCTCTTTGATTTTCTCCTTACAAGACAAAATTTACTGATTTTGCATCTTTTAGAAAACTTTGAAAATAGCTGTAAGTTCTCAGGGATTTTATTTAGGAATTGCTGTTAGGTGTTCTCCATTTTGTACTTTTTTATTCATAATCTTTTATCTTAATGAATTTCTCTTCTTGAAAATATTAAATAACCCATCATGCTATAGCAGTTGATTTGTGGGTTTAGCACTGCCAGCACCAAAAATATCAGACAAACTTCCTTGTCATCTTAGAATCAATTACTATGCATAGATCCATAACCAATTATAATAAGTACTATCTCTTTTCTATTTTTATATCCTTAATCCATTGTGACAGATATTTATATCTCTCTCTCTTCCAGGAATCACACAATAATTTAATAACATCCCAAAAATATTTATGAGAATATCTAAAATCATTTTATTATACTGGAATTTCTGGCAATTATTTCTCTAATCTTTATGTCAATTTACCACATATTCAAAAAGTGACCAGACTGCCAATGTTGTCATTCTCATTTTAAAGACTAAACCCCCCCCTAGTATTTCAAAACTTTGCGCTAATATGAAAATATGGGGTTTTTTAATGGCAAAAACTTGATGTGATGTTCTTATTGAAAGTTCAGTGCTCTTAAATGGAAGAGAAATGGAACAGAAATGTTACCTTCTATGTCTACATTAAAGCCTAGCTTACATATATCTTTCTCTATAGCAATGTTTTATTGAAACTCAAAATCTATCTGTGATCTTTTAGGTTTTTCTGCAGCAGTTGCTAGCTGCTTCTGATCTTGTGTTTCTACAATTGCTGATACTTTTATAGTTGCTACTTAGAATTTCTCTGTTTAGGGTTTTTTAGTTTGGGTTTGGTTTTTCTTTTTCACTATTGTTTTGCTTTGGGGGTTTTGTTTGTTTGCTTTTAAATAATGCCATGATTTCCCCATTTTCTGTTAATGATTCAGGGCCTGCTTTAGTAAATTTCTAAATTGCCAGCTTCTGCTGGCCTGTTTTAACTAATTATAATCAAATACTTTTACATATACTATCCTCAGTTTCTTTCTCATTTTTTACATCAGTTTTGATTGCATAGTTAAATTCTGTTGTGAAGACTGAAGAGACTACAATACCAACATCTATATTCTTTATATTTTCTTCTTTCATACTGCTTTTCATGTTGCACTGTCTCTCTCTCTGTATTTTTAGTGCCTTTTTATTTCTAATGTATTTCTGCTTTTCCAAGTTGCAACTAAAATATAATTTTTTTTATCAGATTGTCATTTACATATTCATTGCATTTTAAAAGCAGCTTTAGGTTCTTCATCAGCTTCACATTTACAGACTGATATCCACAATAAATATATCTGTATTTTGGAACTTTAGGATAAATGTCTACCAGTTTTATATGTTACAATATCTTTTGCATTAAAAATATTTTATATCTATAAGGAGATATATCAGTCTCTGTATTTGTTTTCTTTTTACTTATGACCACAACAAGAAATCATTGTAAGTGAAAATCTTGTAATTGGGCTACAAAGGAAAAATAGAATGATATTTTATTACATAAGACTATGAAAAAATCATCCAATGATTTAATATATTTGGAAGTCTGGGCTAGTATATAGTTCATTTTCCTCACAGTAGCTAGTAGGACCTGGATTTTTGCAGGTGTGTTAATACCAGGGGGTTTTCATTACTGCTGAGCCGTGTTTACATAGAGTCAAAGCCTTTGGTGCTCCTCTTACCATCCCACCAGTGAACAGCCTGGAGGGGCACACAGAGCTGGGAGGCAGCACAGCTGAGACAGCTGATCCCAAATCACCAAAGGGACATTCCGTGCCTTATGGCATCGAGTTCAGCAATAATACAGGGAGAAGGTTGGTCTGGGGTCACTGATGAGCGACTAGCAAGGTATTGGTTGCTTGATGGTGAGCAAGTGTTTTCATCACTTACTCAGCTTTCGTAGGCTACATTCCTATTTTATTTTCCTTTTCTTTACAATTTCCAGTTTTATCCTTTCAATTCTCTCACTCCCCCCGCAAGGGGAGATGAGCAAGCAGGACTGTGTGGTATTTATTTTCCAGCTGGGGTTAAACCACAATAATATATTAAATTTTATAAACATAAATCATGTCACTAAGTAATTTTTTTTCTGAGTCTACTCATTTAGATGAACTGAATAGTAGGTATTCAATTCACTTATCTTAGACTGGATTTTGATACAGTGACCCATTAGATAAAAAGCCAGTATCCCATCACCAGCTCTTCAAGGCATTTTTCCTTCCTTTTCCAGACTGCATGCACAGTTGCTCTTATTTTTTGATTGTATTTGTAGCTATGTAATCAAATTTATCTGCATGATATAAAGCCATATTGTGCCATTCATTTTTAAGCAGTGTTCCCCATTGATTCCATTGAGAACTGCTGCTTAAAAATGGATAGTGCAACATGGCACTTAAATCTGCAAATACAATTAAATTATATTAGATCTTAGCTGTAGGAGCTAGAAAGTAGATGATCTGAAAGCAAGAGTAGGAATTTAAAACTTCAAGCTGCATTAAAAAAAAAAAAAGCCTTGATAGCAAAATATTCATTTTTAAAGAAAATGATGAGATTTGAAATTGATCCTCATGCTTAGGTAGTCCATTCTTCACTTTTTTATTACTCCACTTTCACCTTGTGCATTCTTTCTTTTGGTTAAACTGCAAAGGCCTGATGAAAAACATATGAGCAATAAGCACATGACTGGGGCTTTTAACACAATATTGTTTAGCTGGAGGCACAGAAAATTTGACTTTATAGCAGTAGTTAGGCATTGATAACGAGAACCTATTGTTCTGCTGGGTGATTTTCCCTCTGTGGTTTTCAACTACATTTCTTTTACAACTACTGAAATTTGAGAAAAGATGTCGTTGTGATGGTAATGCATTTTATATTGCATTCTCTATTTACTAGTACACTGCCATAATGAGGTAGAATGTAGTTCTTTGACAAAGGTAAATTAATACTAATGATCAAGGTGGGTAATCTTACAGATAAAATGCTTGCCAATTTACATACAGAATGGGTGATACTCTATTGTTTTTGTGATAAGATTTGTCAAGGGCTACAGGGGATGTTGTTTTACAAGGTAAGATACCATTAGGTTCAGCGCACACAGCAACTTTTTACCATTAATGCTAAAAATGTTTTAAGGAAATAGTGAGAAATGCATCAACACACTGATCTTTATCACATTCTTAATGGAGTCAAGTCCCTTGCTCTCCCACTAGTGCTCCATTGCTGACCCTGGAAAGCAGGACAAGGACAGCATACTGCATAAAATTTTGGTGAATAAACTAGAATAAGCTAGATCATAAATAAATACAGAAAGGGACACATTATTTCAGAGTCTAAGCAAACATTATTAAAAAATAATGCAATACTATTGGAGAATTACATTAGAAAATATCAGTTGCCTCCTGAAGGGTTTTTTTTTTTTTTTTTTTTTTGCTGGTTGGTTGATTGTTTGGGTTATTTTATTCTGCAGTATGTTTGACATTCAGGGGAATGGTTCTCAGCATTTGTTGCATTTTTTGTTTGTTTTAACAATTTATATTTTTGGGTGTGATGGGTTTGCTGGAATATTATTATAGCTAAGCTTTTCAATGCAGAGCATAATAATTAGACGAGTTGTTTTTCACAATTTATAAGTCTTTGACTTTCTATTCATAAGGAAACTGAACAAATCCCTGCACTATAAAACTGAAACCAAGACAGTAAGACCTACTTAGCTGAATTAGTCTAAGTAATTGACTAGTTAAAGTCAATGGAGAGCATGGTAGCAGTGGAACTTTTACATCTATCCAAAGAACTTGATGCTAACAGTTTTCTGGAGGCAAAAATATATGTTTGCATCAACTTAATGTTTTCAATTCACTGTAGCTATGGTTTTATGTCCATCTTTGATTTCTGAGCATTAATGTTTAGTGTAGGTCAGGGTAAAATCTCTTCTTCTTGAAACCTTTTGGAATTTTAAATTAAGCATTTCCCAAAATGCAAGGAAGGAAATACAGTCAGTGAGCTCTCTAAGCTTACTAAAATGCCAAGAAAATCTCTTCCCCCTCCCTGACACATTCAAAATATCTTGAAGGATCGTCTCGCTGCTATAAGAGTTTATTTGTTCACTACTTAATGATTTACAAAATTTAACATTTTCTCAGCTTGTAAAGGTCAACTGGATGCTTACATCTTGAACCAACTTCCCTTTATACCAGTTGTTTTTGAGACCCAGGGATGTGAATTCTTGTGAAGATAAGAGTCATTACAGAAGCAACTGGAAAATAAGGGATATAATAAGGGGAAAAGTAAACTCAGAAAGGGCTGAGTGAAAAAAAATCCAGAATGAGAAGACCAAGGAAAGAAATTCAAGGAAAGAAATGCTTAACGCAAGTATTAAGTTCTTACTGCTGACTGTATATTGCATATGCCAGAGTGACAAATGGTTCATGTCTAACTCCAGTTTGTACTGAGTCCATTGTAACAAAGGCTGAAGTCAACTCTTGTTGAAAGACCTTGTACCTAAAAGATTCTCACTGGAAATCCTGCTTCGGACTAGTAGTGTGTCTCTTCTCCCCTTGTGTGAATATGCCAGCTCCTCTTGTGTGAGCATATATATGGCCATTTAAGTCCAGTATAGATGTATGTTACCTTCGTGGAATTCAGCGTGTGGGAAAAATGTTTAGATGTTTCATACAAGTGTCATATAAACATTTTAATTACCAGCTGTAAAAGAAAATGGATAAATATTCACCTTTTAGAGACTTGGAAGTTATTTTAACCATAGTTCAGTACTAATGACAACTCTAAGATGCTAGATATTTTTTTTCTTAATTTGCAAAAATTGGTAGGTTTAATGACTTCTAGATATCTATAAGCACTTTTCAATAAACAAATTGAATTTTTCAATAAAATTAGTGAATTTTTTGTATCAGCTGTCATAATGCTATCTTGATAATTATCATGACATATTTTGTCTAGATCTGTATATAGATAAATATATTTTTCTCTCATTTAAGCATACTAGTGTAAGAACCCTTTTTTACAATTAAGATAATGCCTTTACTATTGTACAACCTGTAAGAATAGAAAAGAAACAAAGTATATAAAAATTTTTATTTTTCTTTATAAGTAAAGGTCGACAATATGCTGAGGACTGTATTTAGCTCTTAATTTTTTATTTTATTTTTAAAGTACTGCCTTTATGTACAAAGACTTCAAGTTTCAGTAAGGGTGAAATTATGTTCCTTTTTCTGTCAATGCCATTGACTTTAGTAGAATTGTAGTTTTACCCTAAATTTTCACATTATTTCTGCTGATTAGGAAGGTGTAATAATGATGTGAATGCTAGAGTGGGACAGTGGTACTGGTGATTATAGCTTAATCGTTCAATTCACAAACAGTAAGAAGGGAAATAGAGGGTTTTTTTTTTTTTACAGTCTTATTTTTCTTATTTTAATGCTTTTGTGGCTTGTATTCTTCCATATTCATTTCTGTTTTATCCAAAATCTGGAATAGAAAATCTTGAGTACTTACAAGCTGGTAAGCAGATCTGGTTTTATTACAAATATTTGCCACATATAAATTGTGAATGTTTCTTACTTTGTGTTTTTCCAATAACTCATGGTAAATAAGTGTCTGCAAATGAGCCTCAGCCAAGACACTTACTGCTTCTTGGAAAAAGTCCCAGTAGTTCTATTATCTAAATGTGTTTTCACAAGAGATTATGAATTCTAATATTTCACATGGTGGTGGATTGATGGAAGGCGCTGAGATTACTCTTTGAGCCACAGAGGGCAATATTCCATGTACATGTGGAAGTCAGTGCTTACTCTGCCCATCGCTGTCCTGAGCCTCACCAAGAGCTCATCCTGGTCTGGCTCCTGATGGATTTACTTAGCTCCAGTATATCTGGAGCATGTGCGTGCATGTGCCTCATCTGCCACATGCATACACATATGCACAAGCAGAAGCCACAACCCTTCTGTTGGCATATTTCAAATACCGTGACTTTCACAGCAATCCATTAAATAATTTCCCAAACTGTATGCAAACTGGAGCAATTGGTGCCATCTGCTCCTGTTTCAGGTACACAGCCCACCAAACTCTGAAGTTACACCATATGAAAGGAGTCCATGCTAATGCAAATTGCATAAAACTGTTCTCAAAACTTTGGGGCCTTAACTTGCTACATTTCCAAGATGTGTTCTTTTCATGGCATACTCCACCAAACATTTTGTGTGAATTAACTAAAAGTAGTGTTAAAATATGTTATTTGTAACGACACTAATAAATGTCTTGATTTTAGTATGACAAGTACTGAAATAAAGTCTTCTAGAATAGTAGTAAGAAAACCATCTTTTTCTTATTTAATGTAGTTCACGAAGTATTAATATTTTGAGAGAATACCACAAAAAAAAACCAGATATGTTTAACAAATGAAACATTGAGTACTACTTCATTTATAAATTCATGTCTTAACAGGAAATAATTTTTTTAAATAGATAAGTTAACACTAAACTCATTAAAAAGAGTTTTAACAAAGAGAAAAAATATTCTAAAGAGCTGCCATAGTCTTGAAAATGGATTAGGGTTAAATCTAAATTAAAACCCTAAATTACAAAGTCTCTGTGACAAGCAGGTAATAGACATAGGAAACTACTAACATTGAATAATGTTTCATATATATGCACCTGTACATCTTATAAAAAAAAATAAAAAACGAAATAGCTGTTTCTTACTTGACATTTTTGAATAATGCCAAATACCAAGTTTTGTTATAAACCATAGAAAAATACATTGTTGTAATAAAAAGCATTTGTATCTATCTTCTATTTGATCAAGTATTATGGCTGTGGCAGCATAAACATGATGTTTCTGTGATAAAGAAAAGTATGTGCTCATAACTTTTTATATATAAAGTTATAAATAATTGAGATATAAGTAAGTGGTACATCATGTTCAGTGAAGAAAACCTGACTTTCCTATATCATTAGTTGAAGCTGTACATTATTTTGGATGATGAGTGTATTGGCATGAGTAAGAATTTACTAGTGTGTAGAAGGGCTGTATAATCTATGCTCTTAACATCGTACAAAGCATCATAGGAATGAATAATAGTTTTGTATGCTGGAAGTAATACCATACTGCATATAAATGGCATCATTACTTTTATTAAGAAGGTTTATAAATTTTAAAGAAAAAAAAATTGATCCAGAAATCTTTAGAGGGCCATCAATTCTCATTTGATATATTAGAAAATTACACATACTCCGTATGTCACAGGATGTACAAATTTAATCCAATGCAGAAGCGTAATAAAATTTCCTGTAATATCATATACCAACATACAACAAATGCACCTGCCTGGGGACTCTGTGTCACTCTGCTTTGTAACACAATTTAAACTGATTTTTTAATGACATTACATTTTTAAAAACCAATTATCTTCACTTTCTAGCACCCTGTGGAAGTCGATCAACAGGTTCTGAAGGGACTGTATTATCACCAAACTACCCCAAGAATTATAGTGTTGGTCACAACTGTGTTTACTCTATCACTGTTCCTAAGGAATTTGGTAAGTAAGTCTGGTCTCATTAATATCTTTTTGTTGCTTGGATACTTTCAACAATTCTGGATGATTTGTATGGTTGCTTTTACATAAAATTATTAATGTGGGTAAGCTGTTTTAAGCTGATACTTCTATTAACACTTTTATCATTTTATAGTGCATTATTTTCTCAAAACACTTATGTTGGCCTTTATCTCTTGGAACTAGTGTTCAGTATTTTTGTCTCACTGTGATAACTAGCATGTAACTTAGAATACTACTGTGATGCTAACCAAATATATTTGTGGTACCACTTCAGGTTTCTTTTCACCCAGGGTCAAGTGTTTATGCTCTAGAAAGTGAAGCATAGCTCCAGTAAGTCCATGTAAGCAGGGGAAGCAATGTTTATCTTAAATATTTGGTAGCATTGCTCTTTTAACCCTTGGCTTCTCTGCATCATGAGGCAATGGCGTAGTCTTTATTGACAAAGGAAATTAGAGCAGCAGGTTTCTGCTCGGGTTTTGTAGATTCTCTGATCCTCCATCAAAATTCCACTTCCATGCTAACATTTTTTCTGTTGATTAGACAAGTATTTTAATGGTGTCTTCTGTCCCATACAAAGACACTTTGCCTCCCTGGATTTATGAATTATTCTATCTCACTTTATTATTAAATGTCTGTGATACCTGCTGATGGGTTTTTTGTTCACTTTGACTTCTTGGTAAACAGCATGCCACATATTGTTAAATATCCATGCTGTGGTTTTATGCTTGGAAAATCCGGACTTCATTATGACCCCCAGCTCACATTTCAGTTTATCAAATAACAGGTGCCTGGGGATGGGGATGGGTATTTCTTAACCTTCCTTCATGTTGATTCTGCAAACATCTTAGCCAAATTAAAGACAATGCGTCAGCTGCTGTGTGTCCATCTGCCATACTCATGATATCTGAACTCCCTTAATATCCAATTAGCTTATTCTTGGGCATAGTGTAGAGGTGCATAGACTACTACAAAATAAATAGATTTTTAAAAGTATTGCCTCCAAAGTCATGTCGATTTCTCCTTATTCCAAAAATATTAAGAAAAAATTAACCAAATGTGCACAATTCTTGGTTTATTTCTAGCTATTATAAGCATGGATTTTGACACATCTAATCATTTTTAGATAAACTGAAAAGTTTATATCTTCCCATTTCCATCAAATCTAAAGTTACTTATTGAATATCATTATAGTGGTGCTCAGTTTTTGAAAGAGATGTCAACATGTAAAGCCTTAAAATAACTACAATAATGGATTCAAAATGTGTAGTTTTGTGATTTCCAGAAACAAACCAGATTTCCAAAAGCAGCACGTGGAAATGGAGAAAATCCCACTGCTCTGCATAGTTATTTGGAATAATTTGAGAAATACTGGTTTTCTTACACACTAAGCATGATACTGACAATATTAAGGAATTCTGTTTAACTGTTTCACAGTGATTAGATGAAACAATGCTGATGCAAATAAAAATTATTAAATATGCTTAACCTTAGCATATATGGATTCATTGACATATTGTGGAATATAAATGTTATAGAATACCTAAACTTTTTGTCTGTCCTACTTTGGGATAGATCTTTACTTTTTTCCCTGTATTTAAATAGTATATTTTGACAATTAGTACAGGTACCTGTAGAATATGTCATAGATGATATTTGATCACTTTTGAGAATGCAGAACACAAAAGTCTGTTGAAAGAGAAAGGTAAAAATGGTATCTGGTAGTAACCACTCAGAATGAGGATGGCATGACACATTGAAACAAGTGCCAAAACATATATTTCTGTTTTAGCTGTTTTTTTCCAATGATACTCATACAGAATAGGCAGCAGAATTCCTCACACCCAGAAACTTATGTTTTAAAATCTGAATCTTTATTTGAATTGTACAATGATGTGCAAATTTTTTTGTAAGTTATTAATACAGATTTTTTCCTTACCTGGGCTCTTTCTGAAATCTGTCTTTAATAAAATTATTCCAGTAAAAAACATTAAGAAAAGCAAATTTTGACAATTGATTAAACTCAAGTTTTTTACATTCAATTTAATTATTTGTATCAGTCTGAAATTTTACACTATGAGTAATGAATATGTTTTATCTAATAGCTTTTACCTCTCACTCATCAAAATATATTTAAGTTCAGAGAAGAATAGCCATAAAATTGCAATGCTGAGGTCTTTCAGATCAATTTTAGTAAGTAGAATCTTTTTTTCTGTTAACTCTGTTGTTTTGGGTCCTGATAGAAGGTATTGCATTAAGAGTCTTCACTTGCAATTGTTGGTATGTAGGGATCACTCACTGACAAATGGTCACAAAAAAATCTGACCTTTGTGGAAAAAGACATAAGATTTCATATTTAATTCACTTGGTAATATGCATCACATCGTGTAGATTTGACAGAGATTACTTGAGACAAAAAAGAGTCAAAATAATCTTTTTGAGAATGAAGGGGTGTGGGAAACCGGGACTCCTGTGTAACTAACCAGTATGATTGAGCAGAAGCCATTTCCTGTTTACATTATGCACTTATTTATAGATTCTACAACTACTGCACATACTGATCACGCCTTTCTTGACTGATGCCTCTATCCTGTCCACGTGTTCTGCATGCACTCTTCAGAGTATGGGATTGGTTACAGTCCAGGGGCCTCACAGCTCTCTGTTATCAAGTTATTGTGGCCTTGATATTCTGTTTCTCAGCCTCTTCTTTCTTATTTTAGAAGAGTTTATGTCTTTGTAACCTTGGTGCATTCCAGAGGGCTCTGCTAAGAAGAACTACTAGCGGTATGGCTGGCGCAAAAGGTAGTCTAAGTTGTTCAGATGCATTGCTACAAAGGGGTACTCCAGCAAAGCTGCTGACATATGATAATTTAATTTTCCTAAAGAAAACAGCAACAAATCTGTCAACTTCTCTGTGGCTCCAATCTTCAAAGTGAAATACGGCAATCAAATATTTGTTGAATGGAAACTCTTCAAGAACTGGTTTTGGCATCCAATACAGTATATGAGAACTTAAAACAAAGAACAGTTAGAGAAAAAAAAAAAGTGAAAAACTGGTCAATAGAGACAAAACCCACAAACAATGTAATAATATATTCAGTGTGTAGAAGGGAACTCATTGGCCTGGATTAGTTTTTGATGGACTGAAAAGAAAACCTATTTCATCTGCAGCTTCTTGGGTTCTCAAGTCAAAAATTCTGTGGAAAAGTCATTTCAATGTGGACTTCTTCCCAGTGTTTCATTATTCTGTCATGCAGAATCACAGCTGCAATATTTCATACCATGACAGGTTTAAGCTACAAGATAAATGATTCACAAAAGCACACAGTGTGCCACAGGCAAAATCTTCTGTAAACATGGAAGACTCAGCTTCTTATTTGATGCTATCCCACTGATATTTAAAGCGGTGTAATGACTGTTAATTGTTCAGTCCTAAAATACAGCTTTGGTCACAATTAAAATGCAGATGTTTGAGATTTTAGTTATTTTCCCTGATGGACATGATCTAAATTGTATGCTCTGCTCTGTATAGTGGTGTCATCTATACTTCATTTTAAATTAATATTTTTAACATTTTTAAATCAGCTGGCCTCAGCAAATGGCTTTCCTTTTTGTTAGAGCAAAAAGATAGATTGAACATTCATGGTAAGGTATGTAAGTGTGGCTTTGAGCTATGCTACCACAAAATAAATATGTTTTCTCAGTTGCCATCAAAAATTATGAAATTTTAAGCAGAGCCATCTTTTCCCACCTAGAAGCTAAAACATTAATAGGGAAAATGTCTAGTTTCCATGGAAACATTTGCTTTACATCTATAGGAAAATATAATAGAAGATAGCAAGAATTTTATTGATAATAATGATATTTTGGGACAAGACTTTTTAGAATTATGGCAATGAAGGTAGATCCAGTTTGCTTGCTGTAAACAGGGAAATTTAATTCCACTATTCTCTTCAGTTCCTGAATAACTGGCTTATATTCAAAGACACATTTATGTCATTTTCAGCTTTTGCTTATGTCTTGTCTTGAATTTCTAAGAGACAGACATGAGTTATTCCATATTAGCAACAAAGGAAAGAAGGAAGTATAACCAAACAGCTGAACTTTGGGATTGTTGTTATTATTAATAATGTCCTTGAAGGAATAATTTTTTACCAGTTACTGGAAGGTAAATGTACAGATTTTATTCTGCCAGTGAAGATAAGATACACACTGATCAAACAATGGTGTCAACATAGGTTTTCTGTTAGACAGCTCACAGCATCTACAACTGTTAGACCCCTTAACAGTCGTGTCACAGTAAAGTTATTTCAGTAGTTTGATTTGATTGCAAACTCACGTTACATTTGGAAAGAAAAATATAGGCAAGGACAGATCATAAGGGGCAGAATGTGCCAAATGACAACCTCACATCAAGATGGAATGAGAACCAAAATTATATTTATGATAATACTTATCTGGATTAGAGTCAAACATCTGTACATCTACACATGTAGATCTACAGTAAAAACATTTTAGTAACTTGAATCCATCATCACTGCTTTGTACATCTTAATATAATTTAAGAAATGTGGCAGATGCATATGGGCTGACATTTTAAAATGTGGAGAGTTTAAATCTCCATCTTAGGTAAAAATGGATGGAAATGTCTGGCTAAATAACTTGCATCAATATTTTTAAACATAAACTAAACAATTATTGAATTAAGCAGTACTTTACTGAAAGGGAGATAGAAATAAATTAATATTTTCTAAAATATCAAAATGCCGCCATAGGCAGGAATCTGATTCTGCTCCTACCCTCTTTTTATACAAGCAAACACTTCAAAGCTGTGGGACTGCACTGTTCAAACAATGATTACTTGTCAACAAGATGGAGTGAAGCCACAAAGACTGCGCCAAAAGCTTGAGTGTCCAACTGTGTAAAGGTCCAAGACACTAATTTCAGAAGAAAGAGACAGCGATCCAGCTTGTACCCTATATTTTATAAAAAGCAAGTCAGCTCACCTCACCTTTCTTTCCCAAAACCAAAATTACTTCAAATCAAAAAGACTTTCAAGAAAATGGACCATTTATTTATTTATGCTTTTTTTTTATGTAACCAAAAACCTATTTTTTAAAGAAAAAAATAATCTATATTTTTGTATTTTTCACAAAATTTTTGCATTAAAACATAAAAACTGACTATTACAGGGCACTTCATATAAAAACTAAAAATATTTTAAAAACGTATCAGTTAATCCAGAAATTTAATGAAATCAAATTTAGTTGAGTAATTCAGTTTTCTGGTTTGTTTTCTCAGCTTTCTAAAATATGGAGTTATCATCATGGAATACTGAGGGTGTACATACAAATATTTATTGTGAACAATAGGAAGAAGTACCTTCTGTATAAGTAATACCAATAGTTGATAGAAAATTCACACCTCATCCTTTTTTCTTGGTACTCTATTAACTCTGTTGCCATGTTGTAATTTCTCTTACCACCATTCTGATACTGCAGTTTCAAAGGATCTTGTACTACTTAGACTAGAATGATTCTTAGTAAATTCTTGAAGCTAAACTTCAAGAGCTCAGCTTCAAAAAATTTATAGTAGTCCTTTTCTTCAGTTTTCTCCAGTCAGCTAATTAAACTTCATTCAAAAGTACATTATCAGGAGTTTCATCCATGATAGACTTTAGAACCCCTGGCCAGAACTGAGAGATCATTGTGCAAAGGATATCAGGCAGACACAGAAGTACTTTTCATCCCAGAGATAATTAGCTTAATAAAGGTAATATTTATATGTAATATTCAATTACAATTGCTGAAGTAATTATTTTTAATGAATGAATGAAAATGAGTGTTTCGGTATGGAGACGTTCACATTGGTGTAAATGCTGCTTTATGTTAATTTAGCTCATTGCCAGAATATTGTTTGAATTTGAAAATTCTCTGAGTGGATGTAACATGATAGGTATATGTCTTTTTATTTGAATCTTTTTCAAATTTAATTTTGAGAGTTAATGAAGAGAACTGAAGAGGTTTAAGCATGGAGTCAGGATTATTAGGACCAGAAAAATGTCTAGATTGTATTCGTTGTGCTTGAAATAAATTAATGCACCCTCCTACCACAATAGAAATTGAATATTCTCAATGTTCCATTCAATGTCCATTGAATGACTGAGTATGAATTTATTTTCCACTATTATTTTGATTAAATATGATAAACGGACAATTTTTCTGAAATTTACAATGCATAAAATTAACCATACAAAGTCATGGTTCATTTATTCCTTAAAGTAAGAAAACTGTATACCTATATAATGAATACAGTAAAATTGGTAGAATCTGACTCATTGTATTCTGCACAATTTAGCAAGAAAAGAATGTAGTGGTGTTGAGCCAGAAATAAAAAGCTTTGAAGTCTATCTTCTACATACTAAATGGACATGAAAGTCTTAATGAAAAAAAAAGAGTCTTCATCCATAAATGTAAATTCTGGACTTTTGGAGTTGGATACAGCAACGGGATTTGTGTTTTAATCTGTATAATCCAAGTGGTGATGATCTAAATCTCTAAATGTCTAGAAGTGCTATCCTTAAACACTGCAGATTTAGGCTTGCAGGCAAAGCAAATAGGTGTGTATACATGCAATTGAATTCTATGCTGGAATACATTTCCTCTTGTTTTAGTTATACACCTAATTAAATAGATAACTTATCGAAGCCATTCAGATCCTTGCTCTAATCAACAAATACAGGTACAAATTCCCATGGTGTGATTCAACCCATCTAAAACATCTATCTGCAATTTTTGAAAGAACATCATTTATTTGTAATTTAAAAGAAACAACAAAGCCTTATTTTATCATATTTGCTCTGGCAGTAACGAAGGACTAAATGAATTAGAGAACATTGCATATGTGATCTCCATCCATCCTGCAGTCCCATTGCACACACAGAACTTCATGATTTTATCTTATGCATATGTTGTAAAGCTGACAATTTCTGATACATTTCAGTGAGCTATCATTTAGTGCCTTGGGATTGATTGATTCAAATTCAAGTTATTCTTAGTAATTCCTCACCCTCAAATGTTTTAAACCTAATGGTGGAGGTGAACAAAATGTCTAATAATGTCCTATTATTAAGTGTACATTTGACAGTAATATCTCTCCTTCTTAGAGTGTTGTTGGACACAAGAAGAATTTGAGGTGATGCAGTGCATTATGTTAGTTTTCTACAGGTACAGGAAGCCATTCCCTCTAGCCTGTCTTCAGAATGAATACCTAATGGATTTATGAAAAGGGAAAATGAAAGGCAGGATTAATTATATGCTGGAAATAATTTTGTGTGAGGTTTTGAGAGGAACTTTAGTGAGTATTAGGTATTCTCTTTTCTAGAATAGAAAATATATGTACCTAAAGCAGCTATTTAAAATATGACTATTTTCATAATTTAGTATAAAAATAGTTATAGCACAGGACTTTAAGTTAAATATAAGAACTGTGAAATTATTTATCCTTTAATGAAGGAATTTATTCTTTTGAAGAATATTTTGCTAAATATTTTTATTTTTGTATTTAAACAAAGAACAATAATACTATTTTTTTTAATAGGAATAGTCCAGTGGTAAAATATTATCTATCGGACATACCTGATAGATAGTGAATATGTATTTTTATTATAATTTCAAGTATACATGGATTACTGTGCTACAGTCTTTCCATAGAATAGCTGGAGCTTGCAGCCTAAGATTTTTTTGAAGAAGAGAGGTGAGCATTAGGTGTATAACTATTAACTTCTGGTTTGATTTTCTAATTCAAGGACAAAGTTGTGTCATTGAGATGCTAACAATATAAATTACAGATGTACCAGAAGGTCATTTTGCATCACTTTCCACTGAACTATGAATCTCCTAGGTTCTGAGAGGAAGAACTAGTTGATTTTATGCACTCAAACTCACAGCTGGGGAGTACTTCATTCATTGGTTCAGTGCTTAACATGCTTGCCAAGTGAGCAGATGCCAATAAAAAAGTCACCATAGGGTGACATTTAAAGGACCTCAAACTATTCAATGTATTTTTGAAATGAAATTTAAAGAATTTAGTTGATTCATATGATCTGAAGTCACTTTTTTTCAGTGCTGTTTTTAGATTTTTTCAATAAAAATGATTAGGTTTGGCTCAAATATTAATGATGTGTTTGAACATAATAATGACCAATTAAATACAGACGACAAAATAGCTTAAGCTATTGGGTTTGACTACAAACATATGGCATCAGTAGAGCTGCCTTTTTAATGCCCTAAACCCAAAGTCCAATAAGACCACATCTGTGGTCTTCAAAGAAATTCACAGTTCCCAAATAAGTAAAATAATTTCACTGTAATGTGATTGAATTGATGCAAGATTTCTTAAGACTTTTTCTTATTTGATATTTTTTTTAATCTTCTAAGCACTATGACTCCAGCTGCTCAAAATATGTAATCATCAAATCTTCTTCACAGAAAAGGCTGTTATTAAAATAGCTGAAATTAGTCTGGATTTCTGGTTATTCCAAATATTGGATGAAAGACTACATTACAATCATTGCTTAAAGCTTTTAAACACATGTTACTGTCCCAAGGAGGAGATTGAATGGTGACATATATTCTGAAACAATTCTGTTTTCTATTTAGTTTACTTCTTGGGTCAAGATTGCAGTACTTTGGAAGGACAATAGCAAAATCTTGAATCTCCATTTATTTGGACATCTTATAATAAAGTTATATTAATAATGAAGGCATAATTTTTACTGTTAACCTTTTAATGAATAAAAAAGCTGCTTTCTCAGTCTTCCAGCCTGGGCAGTTGTAGGGACCAGGCCTTTCTTTCTCTTGGGTTTTGTGGTTATTTGGTTTTAGCAGTTTGGGGTTTTTTGCTATGTTTCTCCCCCTCCACTGCCTTTTCCTATTTTGTAGCTCCAAAAATCAGTAGGAAAATCATCCTAACAGAACAACTGCAGAAGTGCCTCCTCCCTGATACATTTTTCACTTGTTGGCAGTAAAAGACAGAGAGACTTGGAAAGAGATACATGATAAGTTAGTGTGACCATGGCCAAGTTTCCACCCTGAAATATTCTGATATATTTCAGGGAAGGAGCTCATTAGGATCAGACTAGGATCAAGGAACTGCAAAAATTTCTTTTACAAAACACCTTCTGCTTATAAAATGGTTCACTGTTAGGCCCTGTTTTCATACTTTTAATCCATATTTCTTATTTTTCCTCTTCATTATATTCCTTTGGATACAAACCACTTCTCTCTCAAGTAAGATTACCTTTATTGATTCAAATATTTGTATTCACCACTGGGTACACAGATGCAAATTTCAAAGATACTGGATTTCTCTCAGTGATTTCTATTTAATTTCCTTGATTTAGAAAACAAATAAAAAGGTCTTTGCAGTCCCCACTATATTTTGCTTTGCATTTCTTCAGTATATATTCCTGACTGCAGAACTGGCTGATTATTCCACTTGCTTAGAAAGAGAATCTGAACAATCTGTTTTACTGAAAAAAGGGGAGGGGGGTGTTTGCCACTTGCTGTTTGTATCCAGTTGTTTATTTATAGTAATTTTGTAGGAAATTTTCTAGTTGAATTTTAGATAGAGATTAATTGCATCTGCTCTGATAACATGAGTAAATTTCAAGATAATGTGAATAAATTCTCAAAGAGGGAAATAAACAAATTTGGAAGTTGGCAGTTGCACATATTTTGAGGCAAAAAGTGATCCCATCTCTTTATAGAAGTTTATAACGTTAATTGCATTTTGGGAAGTCATTGAAAGACTGTAAAAATATGGCTATTTGGTGAGACAAAATTACTTTGAGTTGTTACTTAGTGAAAGTGTTGAATTTCTGGTTTTGGAGTTCATCATGGAAACAACTGAAGGATGGCAGCCCTATTGTTTCTGAGAGGTAGAACCTGGGGCATGTCAATAAGGCAGGAAACTGGAGGAGAACCATATAGTTTGATGATTAAAAGGGATGAATAGCAAAAGAAGGAATGGGAAGAGTAGGAAAAAGTGGTGTGTACATATATATATATATGGATACATATACATGTGCGTATACCTATATTTTGTGAAAGGGTAAAGCCTCCCTGAAACCAGCACTTGGGTCATGAGACTTGCCCACCTCAAACTGATTATATAAGAGTTGCATGAGAAGAAAAAGGCAAACATCAACTTTGTTACTTGCATGGGGTGAGACCATGCAAGAGCACTGGTCTGATAAAGCACCTGTACCACATCTGTCCAGGTCTTGTAAATGTTTGGGATGATGTCAGAGCAATGTGGTTCTGTAGTTGTGAGTATCACACTTCAAGTTCCACTCTAACAGTGTGTGTGTGTATTAAGTGTAACTTTGGATGGAATACTTTGCTTTTTGCTTCAATACTTGAGGCCTGGAGAGTCCTATCATTTTAAAATACATGTAATGGTAAACACCCACTTGCACAGTTTAGAAGTAATAATAGACAATAAGAAATAGGCTTCTAAAAACCTGTGTTTTGTAACGTTTCTTATTATTGAATCACCAAGTCAAACTTTTGTTTCTTCAAGCCATCTGTTCCTCCTGTTCTCAGACTCCTTTCTCCCATTCCCATTTTGTATATAGGACTGTAGATCCTGAAATGACAAGCTGATTGTTATGCAAGATTTGCTTTCTCCAAAAACAAAAAAGTTTCTCATTTAGGTCTTGAAACCCTCCCTAGATTTTGACTTCACATTTCAGTTATAGGCTCAGGCAGACTGGCAACACATCTGTTGCCAGACTGGCGACTGATGAGTGGTTCTATTTACTATAAGAATCGTACTGCTGAAGTTCTGTTTCTTGTATTTACTGCCATCAAATGGATGGAACATTTTAACTTTTTTCTTTCACAGGTTTTCTTTATATAATTTTTGATGACTTTGACTATGAAGGATTATCTCAATGTATTCTTGCTTTTTTTGGTTTGGTTTGTTTTTTTAGGTTTTTTGTTTGTTTGCTTTTTGGTTTTGGTTTTAGTTTTTTTGGGGGGTTTTTTGGTTTTTTTGGTTTTTTTGGTTTTTTTTGTATTCCACTGGGAGTTCTTTCGGGTTTGCATACAAATGAAAAGAAAAATAATTACTCAAATATTAATTTCATCCATATGATTCAGTAAACTGAAATGATAATTTGTTTCAGATGAATGAAGAGATTAATCATCTGATCTAAAAATTAACATTTACTAGTAGGATGATAAAAGATAATTATTTTATGTAGAAAGCTGTTGTACTTTTAATTAGTAGCTCTAAATTAGCTGAGAGGCGACTGAAGAAACAGAGCTTTTTCAAAGTGACTTTGCCATTAAATTTAGAACCCTTATTACATAATTAAAAGTATGGTTTGAATTAAATCTCCTATCTTAATAAAATTCTTTTTTATTTTGGCATAATAGTGTTCTATTATTGTATTCTTCTTATTATTACTATTGTTACTCCAGAGTTTAAATTGTTTATTCCTTCTACCATGTATATTACTTGAGAGGTTAGTCTCCCTAAGTATTAGAGAGAGACTTAAAAACAAATTTATCAAAGGAAAACCAGCCTAAGAATTTGGGCACCTTACTTAAATACCTCATTAGCCCATTTCATGGTCCCTTGCTACATTTTTTTTATCATTTTCTTATATTAAAAAGTCACTTCTGCCCAAAACTATAATGAGGGGTTTTGAAAGACACAATTAGTTTGAACTTCATGTAATTTGTGTTTATATAGATAATAGTTTCATGAATGATTTTGTTATTGCCATCACAAAAGTCATCAACAAAACCAATTTTTCTAGATCTTTTGTCTCTTTGGGTATCCCTTCTGTTATATACAGGCTACTGTTAAGATCTACAGAAAAGCAACAAAAAATTGCAGGTGTTTGCTTTCTCCTTCAGTTCAGAGACTGTAATAGAAAAATTAGCAATAAACAAAATTCAGATGTTTTACCCTTACCAGTTTTTTCTTTTCAGAAGATCTTACTTAGACAGTCAGATGCTATGAAAGTGTGATTGTGGTTTGCTTTTTCAAAGCATGGAAGCAATTGTGTAAGAACACAATGTTCAAGATTACCAAGATCTTCACATTTCTGTGGTTCAGAAAAATTTTGTAGCAACAGAGCGATGGCGTCCAACTTACTGTCTGCAGTCTAAACTCTTCCACTCATTTTTCTCAATAAAATTGTCCAATGAAGTGATGGATCATGCAACGTGCACAGCTGGTCTCAGAATGTTATTATCTGAGTAGTACCTTCTTCACAATAAAGTACATGTCAGTAGTTGTTAGCTCTACAGTCTTGGATTCTTTTCCTGTTCACACACTATTTTGTAAGAGACTCAAGTAAAAAACTCTTTGGGTTCCAATTGCTGGGCCTAAGGGAAAAGCATTCCATCTAAGTGCCTTGTTCCTTTCAGAGAATCCTGAGTACTTGCACATCATAACAGTATTTTATTTAGAAGAAGAAAAATAATGTCATTAATTATACTTTTTTTTTCTTCTCACTACTGTATTACTCACAGATGTCCTTTCAGAGAAGTGAACACATAATTTTGTCTCCCTTGCTCTTCCACTCAGAGTAGATTTGAAGTCACAAGTTTAAACTGTACAAAGCAGTTTATTTCAAATCAGCAGCTAGGTCTGCAGCTTTGACTACTGCCTTGGTAAAATAATCTCAGAAAACACAGCCTGCGCAAAGTAGATGTGAAGCATTCTTCTCTCATTCTTCTGCTTTGATTTAGGTTTATAGTATTAATCACTGATGGATCTGTTAGGCATTATCATAGATTTAAAATGTGTTGTTTTATATACTACAAAAATACCTAATTAAAAAACATTACTAGTGACCAAAGACCTACTTTAGTTTTTTAGAAAGACTATATATAGGACTGACATAATGTGGGAAAATGTCTACACACCTTCATTGAAGCATTTCAGTAGGATGCTTTGAAACTAGTGTACTTTTATATCAAACAATATATTGCCTTATTTATTAGTAGGCTTTCTCTATGCAGCTTTTATTCAAATTAAATTTCTAATTCTCACTCTAGTCAGTGCTCCAGGTCTGTTAACTCAGTCTCAGTCTATTAAATAAAATATAATTACTGCCTAGGGCCAGCTGTATTTTTTTTGTCAAACTGTTTTACTTCAACTGCATTATCACTTCGATCTTCTTTCCCTAGTATAGAAATGACACTGGCAACATATGAGAGGTATATTTTTCATGCAAGACATTGAGAATGACATTTAAAAAAAAAAAAAAAAAAAAAAAGAAAATACTAGGTCAAGCAAGTTTTGCGGTTTCTGTGATTTGGGAAATTGACTCCAATTTAGTGCTCTCACTAAAACCATTCGGCCACTTGCTACCCATCCCCCTTCCCTCTTGTGGGTGGCTGGAGATAAGAACTGGAGGCTCAAAAGATCATGGTTTGAGATAAGAACAATTTACTGTAAACAGCAATGAGATAAGAATAAGATCAGTAACAGAAACAGCATTAATGACAGAGGGCATAAGAAAAGGAAGAGTTCACATGGAAAAGAAGCCAGATGATAACAGACAGTACCAGATGGCTCTCCCTGCCAGGCTTGCAGGATCTGAAGGAACCGCTCCTTCTCAAAGAGCCTTCCTTCCCCCATCCCCTGACAATCACATGAGGTGGTAAAGAAAAACCTCCTGTCCTGGCCATGCCCCTCCTGGCTACTGCAAAATGTAACCCTGTCCTGGCTGAAACCAGGACACACAGGAACAGAGGCCTTTTTCTTTTTAAATGTGGTGTTACGTTTCCTCCCACTCAGCAAATATACTGAATAATAAGGGAGAAAAAAAACATCTTTTTTTTTAGGTGTGTAAGGCAAAATGAGATAAATTCAACATCTCATAAATAAAATAATAAATCTGAAGAGTATTAAAGGAGTTAAAATAATAAAATACATATTTTTTTTGTCCACAGGGATAAATAAATCTATGTTACCTTTTTAAACAAATTATAATAATAGGTGTTTGAATTTCAGTTGAATAAAATCAAAACAAATCAATGTAGAGAAAAGAAAGTTTGTTTGGTTTGATGCTTCCTTCAGGTTTCTGTGATAGCAGATATACATAATAGGAATTTTAAAATTATTGCAAGTAATATACTCTAATAATATAAAATAACATTATATAATTAGCAATAAATTAAAAAAAAAAAAAAAAAAGTTGTTTTAACTGTTTTCCCTCTACTGTTGTGTTGTTGCAGATCCTGAAAGAGCTTTACATGTATGCATGATTCAGGCCAGGAGAGAGGGATGAGAGTTGCAGAATGGAAGAAGAGAGGGAGGCAGAGGTTTGAAGCCAGAGGAGAATGCTAGTTTATTTAGTGTAATAAGCTCTGCTGATTTCAGAAGAAAGCAGGAAATGTGTTAATTAGGAGAGTTCAGTCCTCTTCCAGCTCCAGGAAAAGTCTTAAATCTCATATTTTATGTGGAATTGTGCTTATTTGTGGGGAAATATGCATGTAAGGTTTTTTCTGTACAGTTTAACATCACTCCTCAAGCTGAGCTTCTAGTGTTAATAACTGCACCATCTTCTGTCTCCAAATTTCTTCTTATTATCTTTTTATACATTCAGATACATATTTCCTTTTCTCAAACATGAGAAATCAGCAGATCCCATCTCCTTCTTCCTCTCCGAGTCTGAGAATGCAGGAATACTATAAGAGGAGAGAGGACAAATCATGTTTCTGTTCCACATTTCCTTTGTAGATTTGAAACAAAGGAAGAACAGCAGAGGATGACTTGCAGCTCAGTCTAGATCTGTGGGCTCAGGTTTTTTGAGATCACAGAATGGAACAGCTATTTTCTTCACCTTCATCTGTGGACGAAAAGGGCACATGTGAGCTTTAAGAACCAGAACTCTTTCCTGTCCCTCTTTACCTCTTCCTTGTTTGCAGAGAGACTCATTTATTCTGCCTTTTCCTCCCTAATAATCTGGATATCATGCCAGGAAATGTAGGATTACATTTGCCATCTCCAGCTGAGACTACCAAAGGAACACCAATAATTCTTGATGCAAAGCAGATAATTCAGTAAAGGCTTTTTCCACAGACTTTAGGGAGAGTCTCCACAGAGATTAAGGACTAGAGAGTAGTGTAAGTCACAAACATTGGGAAGAACTAGTATATATTCCAATTAATTCACCTTATTCAAATACAGTTAACTGGCACATCTTTGTGTGGTTTGGAAAACCTTCATGAATTTTATGTTAATCACTCATAATAATTTGCTAATGACAGTAAATTTATGCTATACATATGATGTTGAAATAGAATGTTGTTATATTTGAGGACTTTTGTAGGTTTGTCTTGTATGGTCATGCCTCTTTACACTGGGAAACTCATGTTAAGTTTCTATAGCTTATCTACAGTTCAGTTGCTATAGAAAATGTGGAGATATATATATATATATATATATATATATATGTCTCTGTGTGTGTGTGTGAGGGAGGGAGGGTCCCTTTTACCAATAGGCAGCTTCAGCAACTTTTCAGTAATATAATTATTCTCTTTATTTTATATCTGATTATGTTTAGTAACATTAATATATCAAGTCCATTTAGTTTCATTGCCCAGTTACTCAGCACCTCTCTGTCCTTAACTTATGTCACTAGGAATATCCCTTTCAATGGTTTACACATAAACCCCTTTCTAGCCTTATTTTGGCATCTAGTCTGTAGTGCACCCAAGAGGCTCATACAGGTGGAATTAATTTTTACTTCTTCCAAGGGCAGGAACACTAGACAACTGCTTTATTCTGTTGTTTTGAAATTAATCAGGATTTACACAACATGATACTATTAGCAGAGACTCTATTTTGTATTCACAAACTATTAATAATTTTCCTGTTGCAGCATATGATAAGAAGTGTCAACCATAACAGAGAAATGGAATTGATATCACTAAAGATCACTGTTACAGACACAGACCAGACTGAATGTATTAGCAGTAACTGGCAGACAACCAAATGTTTGGAAATGTCAGGGGAGAAACATTTTTTAAAATTGAGACCTCTGCTACTATTTTCATTTAGAAATTACAGTAGCAGTGCTAGCTCAGACATAGTCAGTGTTATGTCAAACTGAAGTATTACACTGAACAGCTAAAGATCAAATCTTCTAATTCTTTTATGTGAGCTGGTCAAAATCAGTTTAGGTTTCCTTACTGAGAGCAGTACTCCTATCCATGAGTTCTGTAAGATCCTCTCTTTAGGGTGTCATCTTTCAATCTTTTCCTCCAAAAATCTTCTCAGAGATTATTGAACTGCTTCTCTTCAAAAAGCCCAACAAACACTCAAATTATCTTGCAGCTTTACTGGACATTTTTCTCAGCAGAGGGGGGCAAATATCTGTTTAGTTTGTGTCTACATGAATATGTTACTTTTAAAATGCTGAGTCAGTTTGTCATTTGTATTTCTAATTCAATGAATCACAGTGTATTGCTGATTCATCCTAAATACAAAGGAAAAATTCATAATTTTTCCTTATCTCCTGTTTGTTACAAAACTAAACACTTAAATGAAAGGAGCCATTTAAAGAGAAAGGCTATATTCCTGTAGGAGGGGCAGATATGCATTGCAACAGAAGGTATACTGACTTTTTAAACATTATAGTAAAAGTAATTTTTCTGCTTTTGTCATATATTAAAACAGTAAAGGGTCATAATAAGACTTTGTACCAGATCATCTCTGAGTTTATTATATATAATTTCCATGATTAAGTGATGTTATGCAAAAGTCTTGGCTTGCAGAGCTACTTCATAAAAATAATGTATGCACCTTAACTTTAAAATAT
The DNA here is from genome assembly GCF_047830755.1 of Zonotrichia albicollis. Lineage (NCBI taxonomy): Eukaryota > Metazoa > Chordata > Aves > Passeriformes > Passerellidae > Zonotrichia > Zonotrichia albicollis. The sequence continues at coordinate 140,360,690 of NC_133819.1, forward strand.
TTCTAGATGCAGATATTGTGATATTAATTTATGCATTTATTTTTTTTCAAGGTTACTCCATAGCTGGTTTGAGATGTCTTGAAAGGGACATCCAAAGAAACAAGAGAAACACCACTCTTTCCTCTCCTCCTCTTCCTAAAATATTTTAAAAATCTGTAACTTCTACAAAGAAAACTGGTTGAAGGTGTTTGTCATCATACTAGGGTAGTCAAATCTTAATGCAAGTGTCTATTTTGTGAGGAATTCCTCTCTTTCTTCTGAGAATGGCACAAGGTTTTTCCTATCAGTTCATCATTTGACACGATCAACCCTAAGGACTTGCTGAGTCTCTTTCATTGAGAGAAAACACCACACAGTAGTTTCCTGATTCCTGGAGTTATGCCTGAATCCTGTTTATTTAAAGCATAGATTTTCTGCATTGTCATTTATCATTTGGCTGACTGACCATGAACCACCACTTAGCGCAGTGAATGGGGTTTCCAGACTAGGTAGTTAGGATGCATGAGAAATTTGCATTTCTTTCTTAGTGCACACTTGTTATCCTTAATCACCATAGATACTATTTCTCTAGTGAGAGATTTCTCTGTTTTTTAAAGAAGTTTCTCAAAAATGTGGACTTCTTCCTCTTTTTTATTTTCTTTCCCCCCAAAAAATTAAATATGGTATTGGAATTTCTTTAAAGGAGTTCACAGGGAAAAAATATTAAGCTAAATCATAAGCAAAGAGAGCATATCATCAGTGGATCAGAAAGAGAAACAGATTTTTATGGGTTTTTTTCACTGTGAAATAAAATTTTTATATTTTATTTGTTCATGTTGTGAACAAAACTCCTTTGGAAACATTATTTAGACAGACTACAGAATTTTCTTTGAAACTATGAAAAGTTAACTATTACAGAATAACTTCAAATTCTGAGAAAGACCTCTAGCTCTAAAACTAGATCTTTTTTTATACCACAAGTGGTAAACACCTGAATACCTTAATTTTTCATTCACAGTTAGAAGAAACCTCTTTTAAATATATTAGAGGAAATTATCTATACTACCATTTTAAAGCACAATTTTAAATTCTCGTTCTTAACAAATAAGTTGACTTATCTGGGTCTTTTGTTTGTTGAGATTTTGCTCAGTTCTTTCAACTGATTTGATGCTAGAGAAACAGTGAAGTTACTGTAGAAAATAAGGGCCAGACTGAAATAGATTCTGATTGGAGACAAAAGAACTGTAAAGGTAATTTGGGTTCTGTTATAGTTAATACAGTTAATATGATTTTCATATTTCCTTGTCAGTTACCAAGACCTATCATTATAAATGCTGATTCAGCCTTTAAACAAATGCCTAAAGTCTCACCAGCAGGGCATATATGAATAGCACATCTCAGTTTCTGTAACAGCAATGCTTAAACCATGTTAGTCCTTCTGGTGTTTTTTTAAAGGCAAATGAATTACGACTGTAGTGACTTGATTTTACACTAAAGCTTATTGATTTCAGTAAATCATTAGGCACACAAAATATCCCTAAGAAGGGAAAATCCAGGGTGAAGACGCTTCCCAGGAAGCAGGGCCTCAGCACACATAGCATTTGCTCCAGAAGGCAAACATTGTAGGATAAAAAATATCCCTCATTCCTCCTCTCTCCCTTAGCTTTTATATCTGTGCTGCCATCACACAGTATGTAACGTCTCTCTGGCTAATTTGAGTCAGGTGTCCTGGCTCAGTGCCCTCCCCCAGGACCTTGCCCACTCCCAGCCCTTGTTTACACTGCTGTGTTATCAACACCTTTCCAGCTACCAATGCAAAGCACATTGTGAGGGCTGCTAAAGAATAATGAACTCTATCTCAGTCAGACCCAATACAGTCAGAAATGTGAGCAATTCAGGAGTCTCTTTTGGAACACACTGATTGTACATGGCCCTGGACAGATGAGAAGTCAGGGAAATAAATTTAATTTTCAGGGATCACTTCTTCAAGAAAGTAATGGTTCATGCCAATGATCAGGCTATCAAACAAAGGTAGCAAAGACCCTGCACAGATGAACAAGAAGCTGCTGATAAAACTTGAACATTAAAAAAAAAGAAAAATTCAAGGGGTTGAAGCAAGGTCAGATGTTCAAGGAGGAATACAAACACTTGAACGGCACTGAAAAGATGAGGTTAGAAAAGTCAAAATCTATGTAGAGTTGAATCTGGGGTGAAGTCTCTGAAGAAAAATAAATTCAGAGAAACATGAATTAATAAATTTCTTTTTAACTGCAGTCTTTACTAGTAAACCAATCTTGAACAATCCTGGAACCCTGAGACCAGCAGAAAAGTCTAGAGTAAGGATGACTTAGAGGAGGAGTAGGAGCACTCAGACAAACTGGGCAAAACCATGGGACATGATGTGTGCATGGGAGTCAGTTACCCTTGGCAGGTTGTGATGCTGAGGGAAGTTCCCAAGGGCTGGAAAAAGATAACAACATTCCTATCTTCAGGAAAAGCAAGGAGAAGGATTAAGGGAGCTAAGAGACAGTTGATCTCACCTCTCTACTTGCAAAGGTGATAGAGCAAATAGTCCTGGTCACCTTCTGCAAATATCAGAGATGATCAAGATGATTTAAAGTAGAGTTTTAAATGTTTACCCAAGGGAAAGAAAGGCAAGTCTAGGCAAGGCAAGGCAAGGGGTAGAAACTGTAAGGGAGGCAGGATGCTGGGTCAGGTTGCTCAAAGAGGTTGTGGGTTCTCCACCCCCATAGTAGTTCAAAACCTGATTATACATGGACCAGAACGATCAGGCCATCCTGTCTGCAAAAGGAATGTACTAGACCATTGGTAAAGGCTTCTAGTCTCAGTTATTTTATAATTTTGTGCTAGGAATTATACTGAGGATACTGTTCATAATCTAATACTATTTAAATTATACCAGTATTATTTTTAAGCAGGCAGATGTAAATTCTATACATATTTATTTCTTACTCTAAAGATGAAACTAAAATTTCTTTGATGAATTTTTTAACTAGCAAACTATTTTTGGCCAATTCCATCTGTTTTTAGATGCTTTCCAAATTCTTTGAAAGTGTCCAGATGTTACAGTGATGAAGGCCATAGAAACTTCTAAATATTTAGAGGCATGGAAAGTCTGCTTATCTAGCTATTGCCTTTTAAAAAGGGAGCTTTCTTGTGCTGACATCATTTGAATTAATGGATTCCCTCACTGTCCTAACTTATTGGCTGTATTAACAGTAGAATTTACCTGGAATTTTCAAATTTAAAAAAATCACACAAATAGAAATGTATAAAAAACCCCTTAAAATGTACTTTGTTTATTTTTTTAAGAAATGCATAAATTATTAACTATCAAATTTTCAAGAGAAAGTGTTTTTTTAACAATCTTGCATTGTTTATCTTGTAAAATAAAAGACAACTAAATGAGTAAGTAAAATATTAAACCACAAAACACAGGGAAAATTGTATTTTATTTTTAAATAGTATTGCTACAAAACATTGAATGCCAAGATGAGCATAAATTCAGAAATCATTTGCTCAACTTTAGATGTCAAAAGTCGAAAGGACAGCTTTGGACAGATGATTTTCAGTGAACAGGGGATAGCAGATGATGAAGTCATTATTCAGAGAATGCTGATCCATCCATCATTAGAGAAAAAAAATCACACCCAAATTCTTCAGTTGAAGTGATTTGATCTTCATTTGAACTGGATAATAGTTTTCAATTATTTGTTTCCCAAAGGCAGACTATACTGAATACTGACATAATATTTTATCAGCATTTGCTAATTTAAAAGGTGGTTTACACTGGCTACAAATATGTTGGTTATTATTTAATTTTAAGAAAATTCTTTTCAAACACCAAATGAAGGAGACAATAATGAGCACCAGAGAACACAGGAATAATGAACTGGTGTTTTTCTAATAATCTGTATTTCCTTTCTCATGACATTATGTCAACTAGTCAGGTATCAGTCACTATACCTTTCAATATTTTGCAGTTTAATAAATAAAAAGTATCCTGGCACACAAAAAGGAAGGAGAAGGATCTAGATTATTTCTTCCCTAGTGGCTGCAGCATATTCCTGCTTAATTTGAGAAAGCAGCTTGACTCATGTAAATCGCTCATAAAGGGCTCAAAACCCCTTACTTGAGCTCTCTGCTGATCTATGTTAAACTCTTTCTGGCAGTAATTCCTCTTTGCCACTCTTGATGTCTCAGCCACTTAAAATCTCTTTAAAATATATTTTATCTCAAGTTAATGGAAAACTTTTGGTTATGTTCTTATGTTTTTATTTATACTTTATTAGGAAATGCATAAATTATAATGAAAAGAAAAAGTTGTCAGAAATTATACGTGGACCTTTCTCATTCCAAAGTGGCTGATTTTAGGTCATGTATTAGTTCACCTTCTTCGGTGCTGCACTTTTAGATCAAAGGGTTCTCAGGACAAAACTAGAGGCAAAACCAATATTGAAATACTTGCAAGACATATAAAAAACACCTAGAATTTTATTAATATATGGTAAAATTGTGGATAAATAGTTTATTTATTTATTTTGTAACCCATTAAAATACAAATATAGCTTAACAAGTCAATTTTTGCAGTTTTCCCAGGATACAGGTCTCGATAACAGTTATGTGTACTTGTTACAGGAGCCTCAGCTCTTGCCTGAATTTTCTATACATAGTTTGAAACTTAATTCAAAATGGGAAATAGCAGTGGAAGTCACAAGGAACTTTTCTTGTCTCAATGGCAAAATGAAATTCACTGAGTATGAAAAAAAGATTTGATAAAAGTCAAAAAGTGACAGAAAAAATTACTGGATTAAAAGCTTGTTTGTTGTCTTTACCAACACCAAGAGAAGACCTGAATCCAGACAAATATTATTTTGAAAATAAGCAGAACTATTAAAAACATCAATGATTAATTTTCTGGAAATTGAAGGAGACATTATGAAGATAATTCAGCATCTCTCTTATAGTTCCTCTTAAAATATGGACAAGAATCTTTGGAAGTGTCTCAGAAAAACTTTTGTTTCAAATTTTTATAAATATAACATTCAGTCTTTTCCTTCAAAAAGAGGCTTTTAAAACTGAAACAAATATATGATACGATCAGGAGTAAGGAACAAGGAACTGCCTTTAAAAAAAAATCAGTCAAAGAAAGGTCAACAATTTGAAGACAATTCAGTTTAAATATACAATTTTTAAAGCTTTAAGGGTGTATAATTAATTGAAAGAAATGGAGAATAGAGCTTCATCTTCAATAACTAAAACTACTAAATGAAGGTACTGCAGAACTTTTGACAGACAACCAGAACCTAGTAGGAACACATTGGAATAATGAACAAGAAATGCTTCAATTTATTTTCAGTTGTTCCAATACATAAAAATATCTGGCTGCTTCCACCTTTATACATGCATAGTTCCTAAGTAATTTTCCCCTCCACTGCTTATATTGGATATAAATATTTTCTAGGTACTAGGGTCAGAACTAACCCAAAAATTTCTTTGTCTTTTTTTTTCCCGCTGATTAATTGTATTGAAAGGGAAGACATCTTTAATTCAAATGGGCTATGTAACCTTGCATTGAGTTGATCTACTAGAATGACTTTAAAAATAAAGATTTTTGTGATTCAATAGATGTATTCTAAAAATTGTTTGTTGCCTTCAATCAGTTGTTCATTTATTTCACAAAAGCAAAATATATGGAATGTTACTATTCTTAAAAAAGGGAAACATTCCAAGGTAAGTAAAAGTTACGGAGGCTTATCAACAAAATTAATTCATAAAGCACAGTCTATAATAATATGCCTGGAATTATAAAGGAGGAAATTGCACTGAGAACTTAGATGTGTGGTGGAGGGCACAAAATTTGAAGGTAGAAAATAATTCAATAGCAGTAAAATTGTTCTGTTCCATAGTTATTAGAGTCCTTTAATGATTATATGTATTTGTAAGGCTTCTGTACCTTCATTGTATCTTTTAGATGTACTTTCATCCTTTTACTGTACTTTTAATGGTGTGAAAAATAACCTTCATTCAGCACCAGGACAGGTGATGTAGTTATTTTTAAAACCATACATTAATATATATTTTGTTCTCTCTCCCTTTTTTTTCCCCTTCTTATTCTATTCCATGTGTTTGTTTTGTTTTGTCTTGGCTACTGGTGCCTCTTCCTTCTATTCCTTTCTATTTGGTCAGTTGTTTTTGGCCAGTTTGTGTTTTTCCAGACATCACTCCATGATGTTGTTGAAGTATATGACGGCCCAGCTCTTCAGTCATCTTTGTTATCCTCTCTCTCAGGATCTCATTCAGGTATCATTTAAAAGAACTCTCAGTATATAGTTATTTACTTTTTTAAAATCAATCTAGAAAGAAAATGTAGTAAAAAAAAAAAAAAGGAGAAAAATGATTGTCATATTTGCTTAAATTCATCTCAAGCAAATATATGAAATCCACATTTTGAACTAAACACTTGAAAATCTTTGCATTGATGAATGAAATGAAGTAAAATTGCTTTTTATCTCCTTTTTAAAAATTCTGATATTTACCTAATATTTTGGATATTTAGGACTTCTTACTCTGTGCCTTTATGGCTTTATCTGAAATAGGTAGTACATATTCTAAAGGGAAAGCAAGGCACATTTGTACCAAAGTAAAATTAAAAAGATTAGTTACGTGTTGAGTCTATTTAAAGAGGTTGGGGGCTTGGGTGTTTTTTTTTTTTTTTTTTTTTGGGGGGGGGGTTGGTTTTTTTTCCATTTTGGTTTAGGTTTTCTGTGAGTTTTTTCTTTTTTTTTTTTTGAGGGGAGTCTGTTGTGGTGTGGGTATTTGTTGTTGTTTTTGTTGTCATTGATTCATTGGTTTGGGTTTTTTTTGAGGGGGGTTGTTTTTCTGGTTTTGGTAAAGCAAAAAAGCAACAAACATTCTTAGTAACTAAGATGAGCTTTAACTTCCCTTTCCTAGAATGACATAATACTGTCAACAAAAAAATATTAAAAATGCATATATCTTGCAAAGTTTACTGTAGCAGAACAGGGTTTGGAGAGTATTATTTCTATCTGCAAAGATGTTGACAGGTGTTTTCTTTGGTTTAAAGTGGCTACGATAACTTTGTATTTTCATTGTTTGAGTAGGCGAATCTCTTCCATTGAGCTCGGGGAACCAGATCACAGTCAGATTTACCTCAGTTGGACCAGTAACAGCTAAAGGATTTCATTTTGTTTATCAAGGTGAGACAACCTAGGGAAATGTGTACATTTATTCTATTCATCATAGTTTGTAAATCATCAGAGAGGAACAGACTGAGAATTAAGAGGAAACTAATAGCCTTTTAACAATGGAAAATTGTTGCTATTTCTACAGGTTTTGAAAAATTTTTGAAACTATTATTTTATTTGTATTTTAAAGCTGAGATCAAATACTTAAGAAACATAAGAGGGGTTACAAATTTAAGAAGAGAGTTACACAAAACTGCTGGTTTTGTTTGCTAATCTGATTGACAAATGTTAGATCCATCTGGAGCTCTAAGTGGTTTATCTCCCAATTTAAATATGAATAGCTGCAAATGTTATTACCTGTGGATTAAAAATGATCTTACTGTTCTTAAGATGTTTTTCTTGGTTTACATTATTAGCCTTTTTATGGGTCAAGTGGGAAATTTTATATACCAATACTTGCAACTGCAATTCACTCTTTCATTACATATAAATCCTCATCTGACAGTCAGAACACACATTTAGAAAACCACATGAATAAATGTAAATATCTGACATAAAATGTTATTTTGAAACCCAGTATTAGTTAAGTATCTCATGGTAGTATTTCTTACAAGTGTCATTTTAGATAGGTTTCCATGTGGATTTTATGCATTATTTCCAATCTTGGCAAGGATGTCAATGCTATGCTCTCCTAAATAGTAACTCAGACATCAAAAGTGATCAATCTCTATTGTGAAGATTCACTTGGGGATTATGGAAATGTTCTCAGCTGGGAAATAGCTGAAAGTTTCTTCTAGACATTTTAAATATTTCTGATTCAATATCTGTATTCCCTCACCAAATCGAAAATTAAGAATTCAAAATTGTTTGTATGTTCACAGCTGTTCCAAGAACAAGTGCAACTCAGTGTAGCTCTGTGCCTGAACCAAGATTTGGAAAAAGGATTGGAAATGAATTCGCAGTTGGTTCACTAGTTCTTTTTGAGTGCAATCCAGGCTACATCCTCCATGGTTCAACAGCAATTAGATGTGATACAGTACCAAATGCATTGGCACAATGGAATGATTCACTCCCTACATGTATTGGTGAGTTCCTAAGGCTTTTTATTATAAATAATTACTGCTTAAAGTGTGGACTATTCTCCTGTTGAATATGTTTTTTGTTTGTCATTGGTATAGTATTTTATTCTTGCTTACATTAATTTACTTCCTTTTTTATTCAAGGCTAAGTTTTATTCTCCTTTCTATTCTAACCTTTCTATTCTATTTCTATTGTGACCTTGCTGTGAACTTTCACAAGTTTCATGAACATGCTCTGCTGCCATAATTAATGTGATAGCTTCTCTTACATTAATGTCCCTGGAAGTTCCTGAGTATCCCTCTTTAATCAAGAATCAGAAGTATTAGTTTGATCCCTGACTTCTTGCAAGACTAAGATGCCTTTACACTGCAGATCTCTAACAAGATATTGCAAGCTATTAGGAAGAACATTACTATATTAAAGATTTAGAAATACTTACATTAATATTTTGTTACTTTTCAGAAAAAGACCAGTAGCTTTTCAGATCAGAAAACATACTTTTTCTGGTTCTAGTCACTTTGAGATTAAATTCTCAAAATTAAATTCATAAATTAACATGCATCCATTGATATTTATACACTGACTTGGACCAGCTGGAAATCTAGTAATTGTAATGAAATTCCCCACTTTACTTTTCCTGATAGGGAAGAGAAGTTTTTATAAAAAAAATACCATAACCCATTGCAAAAATGGCATTATTGTACTGACTCCAGCAGAATACATAAACAGAGGTTTAGGTGAGTAGATGAAAACAAAGAATATGTTTTCCTTAGGCTGATGTTTCATCTGCCATGCTAACCAGCTGATGGTGCCCAGTAGAGTATGAGTGGTTTTTAGTAAATTATGAGATTATCTCCAAAATATCAAAATCCTGATAAAGATCAAGGCTAAGTATCACTGGGGTACTATTTATAAAATCTGATTAATCAAGTTTTAAACAAATAATGTTGCTTTAGACTGTTTCAGGCATAGCAATAGAACTACAATTTCTATATCAAGAAGGAGGTGAAGTATATAGCTCTATCTCATTTAGTCTCATATATTACAGTTTAATCAGTAGAATTGTACTACATTTCCCCTTGAGTTATTTTTTTTTTTTTTCAGTTATAACAACTTGACAAAGTGTTGAAATCATTCTTTTGGACATTGATTACAATGTATTATTGCTACTTTGATACATGATTTAGTCTATGATGAGAAAGCTATCTGTGTCTAGACAAGCTCAATTGAGGAAGGGTTACAGGCCACCTTCTGTGTGAAAATTCCTGTGTCAATAAAGATGATAAAACACCTATGAGATGAAAATTGCATTAAACTAAACCACTTTAATAATTGAAGGGGTAGACGTGACCATATTAAATTGCCTTTATTCTAGTGAATGTCTTAATATTACATATTCAGATAATAGACATATAATCATTGAATCATGGAATCATTAAGGTCAGAGAAGACATCGAGTTCAACCTTTGATCAAACCCTCACCATGTCATCTACAGCACAGCACAAAGTGCCACATCCACTCATTTCTTGGACACTCACAGGAGTGATGACTCCACCACTTCCCTGGGAAGCACATTTTAATGCTTAACCACCCCTCCTGCAAAGAATTTCACTTGATGTCCAGTCTGAACCTCCCCTGGCACAGCCTGAGGCAATGTCCTCTTGCCTTACTTGCATGGGCGGAGAGCCCAACTCCCACCTGGCTGCAACCTCCTTTCAGATTGTAGAGTGATGAGATCTCCCTGAGCCTTCTTTACCCCAGGCTGAGCAGCCCCAGCTCCCTCAGCCACTCTGATGTTGTACTTTCTAGAGCCTCTGCCAGCTTTGCTGCCCCTCTCTGGACTTACTGCAGCACTTCAAGGTCTTTCTTGTAGTGCAGGGCTCAAAGATTAACAACGCTCAAGGTGCAGCCTGGCATCAACCATTCCATTTGGTCATCCTTTTATGAGTAATTGTGTAAACACTTTAAGTGGCACTAGCTTTTAATTTATCCATGTAGTTCCAAACAGATTCCATTAATTTTATGCCACGCAATATGTAGCTGCAATATTTATTATTAAGTTGCATACTATCTATTTTCTAAATCCTCATATTTGCAGCTCCTGAGGTCCCTTCAGAACTTAGTGATGTTGCATAGAAGTGATGCATTAGCTTTTAATGGACTTGATAAACCATCTCATCAATCTTTTCCTTCAACTTCAAAAATACCAACAGAATATCCATATGCTTTTTAAGATTAAGATGTAATATTATTTGTCTCCGTTAGAGTCTCTAATGATATAGACAAGATGCACTCAAGTTGAACATTCATAAGAGAAACTTGATGGTACTTAATGTGTCTGTCCTGTTTCATGCATAACACATTTATTAATCCATGAACAGATGTGATGAATGTAGTCTTGCAAGGATCTTGTAAATCCTTTACTGATGCAGTAGATGCACAGACTGTGATGAAATAACTCACACAAGCACACAACAGTCAAGCAGTTGAGACTGGTGTTATTAATTATTTAGAGGAGCAATATTAGAAAGAATGAATGAAAAAAATATTAGAAAGAAAGAAGAAACAATGTTACCTTTTTGTGACACTTTTTATCTTTTATAGTTATACAATACTTATACAATACAATATATAAAATACAGTACTTTATATTATACAATACAATACAAAGTATGGGTTTTTCATACTTCAACCTAAGCCTTAAAAAATGCTTTATTTTTGTAAGAGTACCAGGAGACAATAGAATAGATTTCACTCTGTAAAAGTCAAATAAACAAGGGGAATATTAGCATGATTCTGTCAGGTAGGAAACTGACATAATTCTAATTTTCTTCTCCTTTTTTGGTCAGATAAAGGAAGAGTTTTGAGATATAAAATTTTATTTTCCTGAGGCATATAGGTATTTTTAAATGTAGCATCAATTTAAAATGTTTCCAGCCATAGAATAAGCTTTTATAATAAGTCTTCTCATTCTGAAGCTTTATACTTCTTTTCTTCCCTTATGCATTTCCTTTCAGTGCCCTGTGGTGGTATTTTAACAAAGCGCAAAGGGACCATTTTATCTCCTGGTTATCCTGAGCCTTATGACAACAATCTGAATTGTGTGTGGAAGATCACAGTACCAGAGGGAGCTGGGATTCAAGTAAGTTTACTTGCTATTTGCTTGCTACCATCATATTTAGAACTCTTTTTCCTTATGCAAAAGATGAAAAGATCATCTATCTGTACAATATTTCTATCTCATTAGTGATTCTGAAAATTTACTTTACTGCACATCTTTTCAATTATGCAGTGATTGAACGTTATAGGATTCTTAAAAATCTTAAAATATGCACTTGTAGCCTTTTACTCAGAAGAATATCACCATAACTTCTAAGTGTATTTCAATAAATCAGTGACTCCTTATAAGCCAAGGGAAATAGAGAGCCTTCCTAGGAATTCCTTTTTGCCCTCCCCAGATTTATTTGTCTCCTTTCACACAGTGAAATTAAGTGAGTTTCTTTCAAGGACAAGTTATACGTGCTATCCTAGAAACTCTGCTATTTACTCTATGTTTATGGAAGTTTACTGTGATGTAAAGATGCTTCACTATGTTTCGATGTGAGATGGGAGTTTATTCTTTTAAATAGTTTCAGAGTTGTTGCTAACTTACATAGATTAAGAACCTCATAGAACACACAGTAGGAAAGTATCCATTAAGCTTAGTCATGCATATCTCTAGAGTTCACTAAAGAAACTGACAGAAATCTGGTTATTGCACAGGCAGTTGAATTTAATAAATTAGAACTTCTAAGCATCATCTGAACAAATTCCTAGCAAAATGCACATCAAGAAATCATGATAAAAAGTTTTCTATGTCTATCCTAGTTCAAAATATAACTGTTGTAGAAAATTAATAAAGAGCTCAGTTTATGTAGGTAAAGACTTAATAAAGAAAATCTGAAAAAATCTTGACAGTGCTTTAAAACTTTTCTACAAGTTTCATTACAAAGTTTTCCATAATATTTAATAGCCTAAATCAGCTTTGAGATTGATTTTGAGAAACACTACTTGATTTAAAGAGTTGACTAGGACAGCTGACAGGATACTTTGTTCTGTGCATTTCTTATACTAGGAAGATAGTTCAGAGGATTTAAATTAGGTAGTAACTGTCCTCCTGATTGAGGCCATCACTGTTGCTTTTTGAAAGTGCTTATCTCTTATCACAGGCTGTATTTTTCTGAATCATTAATGAGGTGATTAAATTAATAACTTTGATTTCAATTTAGGTGTTTACTGTTCATGATGTTCTTTTGTCCCAGAGTTGTAATAAACAAAAAGATATATTTACTGTCTCCAAGTATCTGAAGCACGCTAACAGTCAGGGCCTCTTCACTGCTTCACTTAAGGAAAAGAAATCTGTTCGCTATTGTATCTGACCAATTCCTACAATAAGAGGTGCAGTATTTGAGGCCCCCATCCAAGAAACAGATAGCCAAACTGAACATTTATTTCATGTTGAACAAGGTGCAAGTCATCTATTTAACATAGAAAAATGGCTTTATGACTTTGTTTTACTGGAACTAGTGTTTATTTCTTCTGTTGCAATTATTCCATTCTGGGAGAAAAAAATTGAGGCAAAAGACTCAATTTAATGACTAAGGGACCCCTTTTTTAGGGTGGTTGGGATTTCATCATGCCTCTGTCTCTTTTAAAGCATTTCAGTAAACAGTTAAAACAAACAGGAAGGTAACACCAGAAACTCTCCCCTACTAATCAGGAACAAGAATCTGATATTTCTCTACTTTGTAAGGTGTGATTTCACTTTATGAGAACAGGTATGGCCTCCTGCTTGCAGTTTATCTCCTTACCACTTTTCATCTCCATATGAGTGGAAGACTATTTTCCCCTCTGGAAGAAAGGAAGTGACTATTCTGCCTTTTGTTTGTAGCATGCTAGTGACTGCCCCTCCTCAGGAGATGAGCTGGTGATGAAGGTAATCAAACACAGTGGTTTTCTCTTACCTGGAGGCAGAATTTAAAATGGCAAAATAGATGAAGCATTGTGCATCCCTGTGGGACTAGTTTAGTCCTGGAGAAAATAGAGAGGAAAAACCTGCATGTATTGAAAATACCATGTTTCATCTTCTCCTCAATGTCCTCCAAACAAGAGAATCATATTCTATACCCATCTGATTTTCATGGCTGTGTGACTCTTGACAGAGGTAATATGTGGTTGTCACTAAAGGTAACAGGATTCATAGTTTGAATAGGCAATCAAATAAAAAATAGTTGCCATTTTATTCACTTAATGATGATTTTCCATTCTCTTTGACAAGAGGAACAAGACAACTTTTCATGACTGAGAGAAACAGAGGCTACAATTTAGAGTCATCTTTGTGCTTGAATAAAGAGGGGAAGAAGTTTATGTTCTTTGCTTCACATTTTTCTTCATAGGTGCAAGTGGTGAGTTTTGCCACAGAACACAACTGGGATTCCTTAGACTTTTATGATGGTGCTGACAACAATGCTCCAAGGCTTGGAAGTTATTCAGGTGACTGAGAAGATTTTACAATAAATGGTTCACAGATTCAACTCTTTACTCTAAACACACAGCTCTTTCTGTGTGTGTAAGCATGCTTGAGCATGGTGTGTGTGCTTGTTTCTCCTGTAATTAGCAACAGGTAGTACTAGTTCTGTTTTAATCAGTCATCACTTAGCAGACTTCCATAAACCTGTATATTTTAAAATGTTAGAAATGAAATAACACTCAGAGGCTTCCAAACTAGACCTCTCTTAATCCAATTATTTTCTCAGACTTGTAGCTGGGTCCAAAAATACAGACCTCAAAAATAGGTATCTCTTGATATTGCAGATGAAAAAGGATGCATTCTTTATCCTTATTTTAGACAAAGAAGACAGTTCTTTTTGCTTTACTTTTTCTTGGTTTGTTTTCTTTGATTATAATAAATATGTGTGTATGCTAAGAGATCAGAGTTATTCATATTATCTTGACTTGTGCTGAAACACAAATAAATAGTCCATCACATTTATAAGAACAGTCCAGCAACATATTTTCAGAGCTGCTTGATATATTATCTTGACATAATAAATAAACATAACATGACTCTTATGTTTAGAATCATCCTGGGGACAGGATATGCTCTTGCTTTTAAAAAGACACTAGTGAATATTTCTCCTTTTGTGGGTAAAAAAAAGTAATATAAATTTATATTAGCCTTTCCTTGTCTATTGTTCATGTCTCTGATATTGTGGTGCACTGAGAATTCAATAAAACTTTTATAGGGACAGGTATTTGATAGCATCCATGATGGCAGAATATTATGGAATTGGTTATGTGACCTATCTCCTGCTCCCCCCCCTCTCCCCCTCCCTCTTTCTCTTTTTCTCTCCTTAATTCTGTTTATATACACACACAGACATCACACCCTTACGTCTACATTTATGTCACTTTCTGTGCTTTTCAATAATATTTTGAATTCTCTTTTCAGGAACAACCATACCTCCACTTCTAAACAGCACATCAAATAATTTGTACCTCAATTTCCAGTCTGATATCAGTGTTTCAGCTGCTGGATTTCACCTTGAGTATACAGGTAATTCAGAAGTATTCAATTAATAAAGAGCACTCTCTGGTTCCAGACATCAGTTCTACCTAAACCATACAATAAAGGAATATTTAGTTCTATTACACATAATGAGCTACATACTGTAACTTCAAAGTCATTAGTAAAATTCTCATTTAAATCCAAGTAAGCAAATTCAGGCCTGAAAACTCTACTATAAGGACTGTGAAATTTAGTTTGTCTTGCTTTCATCCTTAAATTGCTTCCATCCTTCAATTGCTTTGCTCTCTGAAAAACTTTCTGAACCTACAGCAGACAGAAATAAATGCAGATATTCTCATGTGGCAATCCTAATCCATTGTGTCCAGTGCAGCCCTGGTCTCTTCCCTCAGATGCCCCCCCTGCAGCTCCACAGCCCAGCACTCTCGGCCAAAATCTACAAATTATGCTCAATACAATCACATATGTACTATACAGTATGTATGTGTAGAATACTACTAGTCACCCTTGGCAAAGAGGAGAGATGGAATAATCTGAAAATAGCAGTTGTGCATCTTAAGTGAGAAATGCCTGCAGGTTAATGAGAACACTGAATTATTTTAAATGGTTTTTATTATTGCTGAGTACACCTCCAGTGGAAAAGGCTGTAGTTATAAACATGCTTTATGTCTGAATGACTTTGTCTCAGATGACTGACAGGAATTTTGGCAATCACCAGCTGTGTGGTTCCCTCTGCTTATATTGGTTCTGGTGTCTGATCTGCATAATTGTGTCACAGTTATTTCTTGTCAGTTTTACCATATGCAAATCCCATGCTCTGGTTGTCTGATTAGCCAGTTGGAGAACACAGCCTTGCAAAATTACAGCCTGATTGCTTGTCTATAACTAAACATTAATTATAGGTAGAATTATCCTGCCATTTCCTCGAAATGCAGATAGTCTCTCAGCCGCTTACAACTTCAGATGAGAAAAAACATCAGGAAGTTATGAAAATGAAAGAAAATTAGACTGAATCCAGTGAAATTGAAAAGGCACCTTTGTATTCCCACATGTCCAAAAATTATGTGTAATATATACTGCCCATGGAAAACTTCCACCTTTAAAAAAGGAAAAGATTAACAGTACACTATTTAAAGTATTGTTCCATGTGAAGAACAATAACCAAATATGTGTATATGGATTTGTACAGGGATGTATGTGTGAATCTGAACTAAAGCAATATTTTCTGTGTGAATGTATGAACCCAAATATATGTTGAATAATTGTGATTCAGGAACGTGATGTCCCTCTGTAGATAGCCAATTAACCAGTAGCTCAGTGAAATATACTGCTTTTCAAGATAAATGATTAATTTACTTTTCTTGTGTAAGTGATAGAGATATGTGATTAAAACATCATTCAGTGTCTTGTGCTTTAATCCAGACAGCAACTAAGCACATAAAGCTGCTTGCTCACTTCCCTCCCCCTGCTTCCAAATAGGACGGGGAATGGATTTTGAAAAAAAATCAAATTTGTGAGTTGAGATAAAAATGGCTTAATAGAACAGAAAAGGAAGGGGAAATAATAATAATATGCAAATAAAACAAATAAAAATAGTTAAATAAAATATACAAAAACAGATGATGCACAATGCAGTTGTTCACCATCCACTGACTGATACCCAGACAGTTCACAGGCAGCAGTCCTCAGCCAGTTTTCCCCTTAGTTTATATGCTGAGCATGGGGTCATACGGTACGGAATTTGTTCAGTGGGGGTCAGCTGTCCTGAAACCTTATAGTTAGTTGCTTAGTGTGGATTTCAATTCCTAGGCACCAGCTGTTTCATTACTTGAATCCATGACTCTTACTCCTCCATAATTCTCTAAGAAAGACATAGTCTCTATTACCTGTGGAAGTTTTATGATTTTATTTTCCGTCTGTTGTTCAATTGTTTTTCAATAAGAGACTATGGAAAATTCTGCATTGAGCAGAATCACGAATTTGGTATGGGAGATTAAGCCAAGGGACAGCACTTTGTCATCATTGCTAGTAAGAAAGACAACAGACATTGTGCCTTGTGTATCTTTTGGATTTTTGTCTCTTGCATTTTTCTACAACAAACAAGATATTTGCTTGCAATTCCAGAACTCACAAAACTTCTGTATTTATGAAGAGATTTTGCCAGAAAGAAGGAGATACAGAGTTTCTCTCTTCAATTGTCCTAGTCATATCTGACTCTCAGACAGCAGTTCCTACTCTAAAAGCTGTGATTGTTTATGAAGACAGTTATTAAGTGGAAAGTAATGGCCAAATTTTAATGTCAGTGTTTCATAAATTTATTTCATTTCATTGGAGCCCATGCTGGCCAAGGACATCATGAGGAGTCAGCCGAATTAAAGTCTTGGTCTCTGAAATATTAGGGCATGGTTCTCCTGCAGAATCACATCAGAGTTGAAGACTTATATTAAGTGTTTTTCAAGTGAGCTTGCCATAAAGATTGATTTTGTCCAATTTTTAGTGAGTTTTCTAAGTCTATTTCATCTATTCTAGGGGGCAAAATTCTGAGAGGAAGTATGCCCCATTTGCCAAAATGATTACTTTTCATTTCAACAACAGATTTCTCTAAGAAGGTTTCTGTTTCATTTCCAATATCTCTTTTCATTCCTCATGAATAGTTTGTTGTCCTGTCTGCTAGGGATTATCTTTTGAGCTTCTAAAAAACCCAAATGTGAATATATAAGTAAAAGAAAACAAAAGGAACTTTATTTGTTGAAGAAATATTTTATCACAAGTTAATGATACTTTGACATAAAGAATTAAGTTTTCATGTTCTGAAACTGAATAGTGTTCTTATCTATAATGTTTTATCTATAATATTTTTACTTCTCTTTTGAATTCTTAAATTGTTTTTTTATCCATAAAATTCATTTTATGTATTTCATTGAACATCTTAAATACAAAAATATATATTGCATTAAAAATACATTATATCACCTGAACTTTTCCAACAAAGAATGCCACAGAATGGTTTGTTAAACACTTCCATAATGTTTATATATTTTTACACCACTATAAAAATTTTGATTTATTGCTCATTTTCTCTCACTAAAGTTTTGTATTATCAAAAATTTCATTGGTAGGTTTTTATATTGAGTATTAAAGGAGCTGCTGGAGAAGGGCAAGACAGCATCAAATAGCTTCTTTTTCTTTATACACAATTCTTCTTATCTGAAAAGTCGAAGATACTGAAAGTATGTTTTCAATGAATGCCTATGTTAAAATCTCTTTTTATTACCATTGGCTATGAAAGTTCAATAATTTAACGCATTTTACTGTGAGAGTAGTATAACGTAGTTCAAGAAAGTATTCATGCACCACAAATAAATCAATAATGAACAGACTGCAGTTTAATATATTTATGAGTACATTTTTATGACCTGAATAAATATCACAATACTCCAAAGACATGAGCTCTGAACTAGTCCTCAGCTGGGAAGATGTCAAAATTTGTTTCATGTTTCGAAAGGTATTGTAGGCTTTCAGACTATAATTTTTTCCCAAATATTATTTTGTTAATTGAAGTCAGAGACAATAGGATGAATACCTGTGAATGTATTTGGGCTGCTAAGACAGACTGAGAAGGGCATTTAGATGAAGTCATTTGCCTTTGCATGGCCTGACTATTCTCATAGTTACGTTACACGCTTCAGCTGAAGGTTCAGTTATTGGAAACTAAAACCTGCTAATTCTTAGTTTAACTGTTCAAAACAGATAATAAGCAATCATCTGTGTAAGCCAAGCACACTTGTTATTTTGCATTTGTACTTTGTACATTACCTGGATCACATTCTAGATGTCTGAAATGTAAAAAGTGGATTTAGGTCCATCATTCGCTTTCAAAACTGGTTCTTTGCTCTGCTCTAGTTTGAGAACAGAAAATAGAATTTGCAGACTAAAAGTTTCTGTTAGCTATCATCTTTCATATTGTATAAAAATGCACTCTTTTAAGGTGGTAGATTTTACTTAGTGAGAATCTTACGTGAAATGATCAGTTACTTCAGTAAGTTTTAAAACAGGCAGATTTTGATAGTGTTCTGAGGAAATAGGTGGCCATAATTGAATTCCACAATGTTTCTTTATTATCCTGTGTACTGATGACCAGTTGTGTAATAGTCCTTACTTCACAACTAGGCTTTAATTCCCACATTAGCAAAGAAAACTACTCAGTTGATTATACTTTCTTACATTCCTGGACCTTCCTGGGTAGATGCAAGGAAAAAAAATTCTCTTTTTGATGACCATGAAAAAAAGCATGTGGCATCTTGGCAAAAAAGCTTCCATTGCAATCAGAAATTCAAAATATCAGTGTTATAGCTCTATAAGTACTTCTTTAAACATAGCAGATTAGATGAAGTCTGATGCAAATATTTATTCTCTGTGTGAGTTTGTCTCTCTGTGTGTGTGTGTAAACAAATGAATGAGTTGAGTCACACTTGTGGAGGATGGAATGCTGGAGAGCACTTTTACTTTGCACTGTTCTTCCAGTGTTTTGCAGTTGATGTATTGTTGGCCAGCCTCCCCTAGAACACATGCTGGTAAAGCATAGCAGAGGTGTTCCTAGTGTGAATGATAAAGGCTGTAATTACAAGTGAGACTGGAGGTAGAAATGAATAAGTCTGTGCCAGGAGATAGTGGAATTTTAGAACTGAGACTGCAGGTTGGAAAGTGTTTTTTGCCGCACCAATCCTTTTCCTTTACTCAGGAAAGAATATTTTTTCTCCTTATATACAGTAGTTCCAAAATAATATTCTACTTTTCCACAGACAACTGCTAATTCCCAAGAGCACCCAAAGGTTATCAACACAATGTGCCTATGTACACTGTACACAGTCCTATGCAGATCTAAAAAAAATTTTATGTTCATTAGAATGACTAAACTTCTCTATTTTTCTTAGCTATAGGTTTGGACTCTTGTCCTGAACCACAGACCCCAAGTAATGGTATCAAAATTGGAGACAGATACATGGTTGGAGATGTGGTGTCTTTCCAGTGTGACCAGGGTTATTCTCTGCAGGTAAGCCAAGTTTCCTATTTCAAATGGTGCCTTTCAGCTCTTTAATGTGGTTATGTTTGGGCCTGTCAGTGCAAAATGGACACTGAGATCTTGAGGAATTGTGTGCACATGGTAAGTTTACAGGACTGTGTGCTTTTCTACCAGATAGTGGATTAGAAACTATCCAAGAATTCCATCACAAGTGTATGGCTTTGTGCTTCTTCTGCATTAGAGATTATAGGTTGTTATCTAGTGTTGATAGCTTTTTTGATAATTATAGCTGAACCACTATGGCAAAGTTAAAATAACTTGATGAACAATTAATAGTATTTCTCTATACACAGGAGGAAAAAGAAAGTAAGTAAAGAGAAGAACTAAGAATAAAAAAGGGAAAGAAATAATTGCTTTTCTTAGTAAATCGGATAGTGTCAGTTGTTTTCTTGCAGCAATTTCTTGGGTTTTTTTCTCCAAAATATTTATCAAATAGGGGTGTATTTTTTCCAAGTAAATTTCCAATGTCCTTGCAGTAACAAAAGGTATATCCAGGGGAGATGTAGTGATTGCAAATCACCAGTGGGAATTTGTCTGCCTATAGGAAAGAAGATCAAAAACTTGTACAGTTATGCCATAGAATCAGATTCGAAACCAGGTATTGTTTTTACTTGAGACTCCCCAAAAAGAGTTTGTAAATTCTACAGTCTTCCTTTATCTAGGTCTTTGAGAGCCAAAAGGACAGGAAATGATTACATTACCCAAGTACTGAAAAAAAGGAAAGTCTTGTAAGAAGAAAATAATTTCTATATAACAGCACATTATGAACACATTATAATGGAGTTCGGGAAACTTTTGGAGCAAAATAACAAAATATGCAAGAATGAGCAAAGTACCAATAATATTAGTCTCACCCATAAAGTGTTGATGTCAGACTAACTAAATGAAGTCTTAAAAATGCTAATATTTTCAAATAGTTATCTTACATAATTCTGTGAAAAATTAGATACAGGGTTTATATGTGTTGCATCAAAAATAGAAACTGAATTATATTCTTTGACCAAAAAAACCGAAAACAAACTAGTTTATAGTGATCGAAAAAAGTAGTCTTGTCTGCCTCTGGATTTCAATTGCTGTTTCAATTTGGGACCTCTATCCCAATTAATTCTCCTTCAAGGTAGAATTCCTCGTCATGCCTGCAGATTTCTAGCATTTCAAGAGCAGATAAAACAGATGTTCTCCTATTGCAGCTCTGAGAATGACTATTGAATTTTTCTTCTCCTGTTACCTGCTTTTAACTGGCCACTCTTGGAAACAGCCTGAGAAATATTTTTTGCTTCTTTGTTTTAATTCCCACCTTAAATACAAGTGAGTATGAACAGATAAGCCACAGTAAAGGCTGAAATAAAGAAAATAAAACATAGAAAATAAAGAATTTAAGAGCATAGACTGTGCAAACACCCATGTAATGTTTCTTCCCACCATACAGTTTTTCTGATGTATGCAGTCTGACTAGATGGTTTTGGAAGATATCCCAAGTACAGTTTTCTCTGAAGATTTTCCATTTTTATTTGCTTTCTCTGGAAGGTAGTTAGAATTACACGAGGCCAATGAACAACACAAAGGGTGTGTCTATGATGAGTTTAGAACATAAAGTCAACGCTTACATAATTTATATAGTATGTAAAATTTCGTCATGTTCAACACCTGATGGGCATCCATACTATGCAAACATTGCTTCAGTTAGCCCTGTAGTTGCCAGACCCTTGGTTTACACTGAAACAAGCATAGGATTCAGCTGGATTCTGTAATACTGTAAAAATAATATTAATAGACACCATCATGTAGTGAGCTAACAGTCACAGTCTTCTCTGCTGTTTTCAAGGCATGGAACAATTCACAGTGTACAATGTAAATACTCTACCTTTTTGGTTTTGTGCATTTTGATGATGTTTTAAATTATACATTCTTTTTGTTGAAATACTAACATGCTGTATATCATATATTTTTAATATGAATTAGCAAATATTGTGTCATTTTAGGGACATTCACATATCACTTGTATGCCGGGACCAGTAAGAAGATGGAATTATCCCATTCCAATATGTTTAGGTATGTTCAGCTTCCATCATTTTTCCTAAATATACCAGAATAAGGAAACCAGAAAACTCAAAAATAATAGACACGTAGTGGAAAGAATTGGGAGAATGGGAGGAACTTAATTAAATGTGAAAATGGTCAAGTTAAATTAGAGATTTTCAAAGGCTGCTGAACACTAAAGTTGGCAAATCTTTCCTGAAATGTCCAAGCAATAAAAGGACAACACATTGTCCCTTTCAACCCAAACTATTCTATATGATTCTATGTGTTCTAGTCAGATATATCATCAATTCACTATCAGGAATGACACTTCCAGAAACCTTTGCAACATAGCTAATTGGTTTAGGACTCATTTCCCCAGAAGAGTAATGGCAATTGCAGACGATAGGAATAACATTACATTTTCATCTCTAATGAATTCAACATAAGCATGTCTACCAAATTTGAGAAGATACATTATTTTTTAAATAAAATTATACATATGTCCATAATATTATTGGGAAAAGCACAGAAAACCTGTCAGAAACCAAAATGAAACTTATGAAGTGTGTTTAAATATACTCTTTATATGTGATAAATAATGTGAGGAATGTAAAACTCCTTCTAGTTGTAATCTTTTTCACTGCATATAAATGCCTTTTTGTTTGGGTTCTCTAACAATAAAAGTTATCTGGATTTGTAATCTTGAATGTATGGAAAACAGGATGCTGTAGATCTCATTAAAGATTTTTTTGCTTTACTTTTCTTCAAGATGTTAATGTATATCCTCTTGAGCTGCTTCACATAATCCTGTTCTTAATCCTGTGGAGTGTTAAAAGCCTCCTGTGAGATATTGAGCTCTCTCAGCTTAGAATTTATAAATATTCAACAAGGTTGAGATATTTGTAAGAATTTTTTCAGGAGTTAGTCTTCAATTTTTATCATTACGCATTAGCATATGGTTAGGAAGTCTGATATTATAATTGCACTGCTCTTGGTAAATTCTGAATATATAGATGCTGTGCGAAAAATTTGGTGACCTTTTTTCATATATCTTTCCTTTTTTTTGCAAGTATTGATTTTTAATTGTGTTTCAAATACTGTAGCAAATTTTACTTGGACTAAACTTATAAACAAAATTCTGTTTATCATAATTACCATCCTTAAATGCAATATGGATGTCTAAGTAATTTTATTTACTGTTGCCATGCCTGAAAACTAAAATAAAATTAAGATATTAATTTAGCCTAATTTCTGGAAGTGTACGTATGTTTACTTTTCTAAGTTTGTTTATCTCACTTTTAGAACAAAAGGGTACAAATGCACTTTTTAAAAGGTCTCTTGAATAGCTTATAGTACAAAGTCTTTTTATAATACATTATCTTATATTATTCAGATGCTCCTTTACAAACAAGCACAATTGTCTCAGCCCTGCTATAAGCTGGTGTGTCCTGTTTGCCTGTCACAAGGACAGTTCTGGTAGACAAAGTGCAGAGCAAGCATTAGGGAAATGAGGCTGGTGGAAGCACAAGTCTTATGTGGAGTGGCTGAGGGAGCTGGGGGTGTTCAGCCTGGACAAACAGGAGGTTCAGGGAGATGTTATCACTCTCTACAGCTCCCTGAAAGGA
Organism: Zonotrichia albicollis; assembly: GCF_047830755.1. Classification (NCBI taxonomy): domain Eukaryota; kingdom Metazoa; phylum Chordata; class Aves; order Passeriformes; family Passerellidae; genus Zonotrichia; species Zonotrichia albicollis. Next base: position 140,384,274 of record NC_133819.1, read on the forward strand.
GGCTGTAGCCAGGTGGGGCTGATCTCTTTTCCCAGGCAGCCACTGACAGGATGAGGGGACAGAGACTCCAGATGCACCTAGGAAGGTTCAGGTTCAACATCAGGAAGAATTTCTTTATGGGGAAGGTGGTCAGGAATTTCAGATCATTTCTTGACTGAATGGGCTGCCCAGGGATATGGTGGAGTCACCATCCCTGTGGGTGCTTAGGAAGTGGGTGGATGTGCAATTTAGTGTCGTAGTGTAATGGGCAAGGTGATGATCAGTTAAAGGTTGGACTTGATAATATTGGAGGTCTTTTCCAACCTAAATGATTCTGCAGTTCTGTAATCTGTTCTATTTTGGGTGCATGTATCCCCCAAGTTAAAATCTACGCAACTCAGAGCTGATACTAAGTTGCAAGGTACCTACCTGTAAATGAATTTCTAACAGACATTTAGCGGTAAAGACATGTTTGTGTATTTGTGTAAATATAACCCTAGGTATTATTATATTATTAATGCTCTAAGGATCTTCAATGTTACAGATTATTTTTTGTTCATTTGACTCTTCTGAAAAATATTTTTGGTTTGTTGTTTTTTTTTTTTAGCACAATGTGGTGGTGGCATGTCAGACTTCAGTGGAGTGATTCTCAGTCCAGGGTTTCCTGGCAACTATCCTAGCAGTTTGGATTGCACATGGACAATAAAACTGCCTATTGGGTTTGGTATGTGCTGTTTTATGGATTTAAAATTGCTTTTTTAACAGTGCAAAACACTGAACATGGATTTTAAAATATTGCTAATCTTTATGCCAGCAAAAACCCACAAGTAATAATAATCCATTTGAAAAAGTTAACAAAATCTTAAAAGAAATATTTAAATAGAAAAGTTGCAAGGGTCTTGGTTTTTCATTTAATATATGCCAGCATTTTCTGATAAAGACAAAATTGTTTAATCAGAATTCAGTACAATTTTCTAACTTTACAGAACTGATTTATCTTTTTGTGAAACCATAAATCCAACAAATAAAAAGTAGCTATCATGAATATTTCACACCAGATCAATTTAGAAGTTAATGCTACATTTAATTAATTATTTTATCATTAAGCTTCTTTGCATATCCTAAATGAAACTCAAAGCAGCATAGAAATGTAGAAGCCTCCCACTTACAGCTGTCAAACTTCCCACTCAAAGTAGAATTGTCAGAAACACTGGATCAAGCCCAGGACTGGTGGAACTGTCTCACTAGGGCTGCTGCTCACCTAATCCATCCCCAGACTGTAATAGATAAGGATGTTGTACTCCAGATGTAGAATTTTGCACCTCTCCTTGTGCAAACCTTTAAGAAACATTTATATACTCAGTCCTTAAGTTTTTTAATGTTCTTCAGAGAAAAATTGTGTCATTTAATATATCATCCATAACCCTTAGTTTAGTATCCTCCACACATTTGTTGAGGATGCCTTCTCATTTTCCAAGTCTCTTCTGATGACATAAACCAGTGTAAACTTCCATAGCAACCTACAGAATGTTGTGCTTGTTACTGGCTGCCAAGCATTGAATGGCTGATTATCACCCTTGGAGCCTCAAAGTTATGTTAATTTTTAACTGACTTCCTTTCCATTCATCAAGCTCATGTATGTTCAGCTTTCAGATGAGAATGTTATAGACCAAGTCAAAAGCCACAGCAGGGTGAAAGTATGTTATATACACTTTTCTCCCTTTGCCAATTTAATAATAGAAGAATATGCTGGTTGATTAACTGTTATTTTCTATTAGAAAATCCATGATGAATGCTCCTTTTGTCTCTTATATGTTTGGAAATTGCGTTAAAAAAAACAAGTTCCATAATTTTTCCAAGGACTGCAACGAACCTGTAGTTGACATTTCCCAGGTCCTTTTTTTTGTCTTAAAGGTGAATGTAAATTCAGCCTTTTTCAAGTCACTAGAATGTCTCTTATTTCACTATGGTTTTGTATATATACTATCAGCATTTTAATTATATTTGCTAACACCTTGAACAACTTTGGGTGGATCCTATGCATATTTTATTGTGAAATCATTATTTGAAGCCAGCCAGAAGAGCTGTCCCATCTAATTTTTTATAACACGTGGCACTTTTTGAGGAGCATGTGCACTTGGATTTTTTTTTCTTAATATGCTAGTTGAATGGTGTGCTGGTTTTCTTTGACAGGCCTTACCGTTTTCTAATTTATACTTACCATCTTCTGCCCTATTCTTTACTTGATGATACTTAATTTCTGGGTCTTACAGAATGAGTGTGACATCCCGAATAGCATTCTCCTTTGCATAGGTTCAGATTCTTTCCCTCCTCTTTTTAAAATAATTTCTGTGGATTTTTTTGTTAGAAATCCCATGAGTCTAGTTCACTTATGATTTATATGAAAGCCAATTGTTCTGCATGGGTTGTTCTATCTGGGGGAAATACATTATATTAAAATGGGGATTTCTATATAGAACCCAATTTGTTTGTTTGCATTTTGTTCAAACACACAAGATTACAGTCAATAATTGATTTTTTTTTTTTTTGTCTTAGTACTTTATAGAAATAGCATTGACGCTTTAATTCTGCCAATACCTGAATTTTTAGATAGCCTGACGGGACAATTTGTAGTGCTTCATTATGAGTCATGGTGCTGTCTAGAATCACAAATCAATTTCTGCTTGTTAAGTTATCAAAAAGAAATTATAGCAGTAGTAGGTACATTATTTCTGGATCAAATCCACATGAGAAAAGAATATTCAGAGCTATAAGGGAACACGATATTTTGACAGATGATTCCAAAGACATTTGCTAATAAAGAAGAGATAATAAAAATCTGAAATATTGCTTAAATTTCAAATTTAACAAAATGGTACGTTCAACTGCATCCAGAACCTGCTGTCTTTTTATCCCAAATACATTGCCATCTGCCTCTTCCCTCACTTTACTGCTATCCTGTCTCTCTTCCCATACTGACTCCTTACTCCATTTTCTTTGCTTGCAGTCTGCCAGGCTTATGTGTCCAATAATTCTAACTTAACTCTTCAGACTGCTATTTGCACTCTACATTGTTAACATACTATGTAGTTTTAATTCCATTAGGCAGGAGATGCAGCTCCTGAAGTTTTGGAAACAGTTTCTTGGATAAGTAAGTTTAACCACCAAAATCAATACCTCTGAACTGCTTTGTACCAACTGAAGTTTATTCACTGGATTTATGAACTATTTTCAGTTCATGTATAGGAAAATGAAATTATTCATTTCCTAGAAGAAAACTAAAGCTGCACTGATTGAAACATGCTTGATGTTTTTTACCTTTTTTAAGTGAGATATGTTTGAAACTAAATTGAATATTAAAATAAAATTTCAGTGTAAAAAATAAAAATATTACTTTTGAAGGAATGATGGCTAAAACTGGTTTTAGTGATGCTGTGACTCTGATCTAGTGGAGGCATGTCCAACTCTTCTGTGTAGTAAATAGAAAAACTCAAAAACACCATCATGGGGACCTTCTATAGACTTTCACTTGTTTAACTCTTTTTAGAAAGGCTTTCTCCCAGTTATAAGTTACAGATCACAAGCTTCTTCACTGTATATTAGCTAATGGAATAATGTTTTTACTAAGGACACTGTGTTTATTTGCATAGATAAATATATTAACTAATCTTTCAAGCAGGATGTCTAAACTGCAAAAAGACATGGGAAAAAGAATAAATCTGTCTAACAAGCTGAAGTTTCAGACAAATAGAGGCCAGTGCTACTGGCAGAGCAAGGGATGAATAGTTCTGAAGATTGATATGGTTCAGAAACTTGAAGAGAAAGACAGCGTAATACAGAGAGCAGGATGATTTGTGAAAACATATTTATACTTTTGTATCAAAGAAAGTTCACGAAAGAAGAAAAATCTGATAGCAAGGTCACAGGAGCTGGCAGCTGTTAATGACAGCTTAAACTTTGGATAAGTGTATGGTTCACAGGATCCAATGAAAGGCCAAAGTATGATAGAGAAAGGGCAAAGACTGAATATAGCTTGATTCTCTGTATAGGAAATATTTGGAAGGCTGACAAAGTCAAAGAATGACACTTAAAAATGCTTTCTTATCACTTATAGACTGTCTTCAGATAAAGCAAGACAAATTATCAGGGTAACAGTAATTGAATTATGAACATAACTTGCATATAAAATGTTTCATGCTTCAGAAAATCTTTTATAAACTTTACATAATATCTGAGGGAAAAGTTCTAAAGGACAGTGAGAAACACTATTTAGGTATTACAGTTCAGTAGTTACAAAGCTATTCATGACTTTCAATAATTTACCTGACATTATATCTTTTACTTTCAGTTTTATATGAAATTTTGTTGATTGTCTTTGCCAGAAACACCAGTAGGACTCAATCATCTTTCTAGTGAAACTAGTGCATTATCATGCCATAGTTGCAATAGATCCAGACAAACTGCAAATTTTCTTTGTTGTAACTTGTATAGAAAAATGCTATAAAAACAGGAAAATGTTTAAGAGCCCTATAAATCATTCAGTGCATAGAATTTTCTTCTCAGCCTGCATAATTTTTGTAATACATCACCAGATTAGGAGAGATAAGTTGCTAATAGATATAAGCTGCCCTCCTATTCCTTACTGAACCAAATAATCAGAAAGTTTTTTTCACCAAAACCATCATATATCACAGTGTATGTGTGAGTAACATTCACATGTGTTCCCCATGCACTCTGCTTTCACGAATCCTTGGGTACCAGCAGAGGCTCTGCCTGCCTGATACTCTGAGCTGGACCTGAGGCCTTTCTGCTCACCATCTAGTCCAATTTAAAGATTGCTGGCAGATGTGCATCCCACACGCATCAGAACTGTGAAATACACAGATGCTTGCCAGGTAGCACATAGATTTCCACCTGGTTATTTTCTGCAATTATCAGTATACAACGAACACACTTTTTTTTCCCTCCTGGTTTTGGTACTGATGGTGTCTATTTACTGACAATGTTTTTCAGGTGTCCATTTGCAATTTTTGAATTTCTCAACGGAGACCATACACGATTACTTAGAGGTTAGGAGTGGATCTACAGAAACTAGCACTGTTATTGGAAGACTAAGTGGCCCTCAGCTACCAGCCTCTCTGTTCAGCACAACTCATGAAACCAGCCTATACTTTCACAGTGATTACTCACAGAACAAACAAGGATTTCATATTGTATATCAAGGTGAGATTTGGACATTCTAATGAGAGAGAGCAAGGTGGTTATTATAGATTTTATGGAGTTTTGGGGGTTCCTAAAAATAAATATGAAAGATTCTATGTGTTTTGATGCCAAGCTTTAAACATTGAGATAAAACAGAAGAATGAAGAAAGTAAAGATGAAAAAAAACAATTAATTGCATAGTTTTTCATTAAAATCCAGTCAAATTCCAGCAAACACATAATTACCAATATCTGAAGCTGATTGGAATATTAATTTATTTTGCATGTCTTTACAAAAGAAACATCTCTGTTTAATGTTTGGAAGCATACTGGAATTTTAATTTAGTGTAATGGGTTCTGGAAGGTATACATCTAAATATTGTTTTGTATTACTGGATGAATGTAGGTTTGTGCAAATTAATGCCAACCCAACAATCAACAAATCCATTTTATTTCCTAGTTCATCATTTCCTGAAGGTTCTTGTTCTTTTGTACCCAAGTAGGTCATCCTGAGCTGCTGAAGATCACGAGATCATAGTTCTATTTATAGAATTGCATTTTCATTTAAAAGGGATTAGATCACCACTGTTCATGAAAAAAGGTCAAATGTGTATTTTAAAGTAGACCTGTTTTCGTTATACGAATAGCACCTAAGAGTGATTTAAAGAGATTTTACTTTAGAGCAGTCTCCTACTACTCTTTTAATAGTAACAAGTACAAATTGATTTGAACTCCATGTAACATTCTGGAAGTGAGCCACTGTAAAAAGAATTAGCTTTTAAAGAAAAAGTCAATTTGAGGTGTAAAGTGCTTAGGACAGTAAAAACCTAAGACCATATATTATTATTAGTAACAGTGCTAATTTTGGAGATGTTGTCATTTGTCAAAAAACTGGTAAGTTCTTTTCTCTGTTTTAACCACATAGGACAAAATGGATTCTTTCAAATATATACGACATGATATTCTTATACTTCAGACTGTACACAGCTTTTTTGTTCTCACATTGGTAATAGGAAGACAATGCTTCAAATCTTCTTGAAAAAAATTACCAAGATGTGTGAGAAAAGCTTGTTTTCAAATTGGACTTGTTCACTATAAAGTCTTTGATATTCCAGTTCATTATAGAGCCTTTTAACTCTTCTGGGAAAAACAAATAAAAGTATAGACATGTTTATTTCTCTTTTTCCTTAAACACAAGAATGTAAAACCTGACAACTCCTATTGGATCAGAGAAGCACTTCATCTATCTCAGAACAGTATCTTCAAACAGCAAAAATAAATGTACCTAACAGCACAGAAGTATAGCTGGTTTCACTGTATTCTCCAGGTGTAAAATCAGTGATTTGATCACGAGCATCATGAAAATTTAGTTCCCATCATATAGGCTTTTATTTCTATTCTAATTAAAATTCTTATTTTTAAGATAATCAGAATTTTTATTTTACTGATTTTTTCACCCTTATTATTATTTATTTCAGCATATCAGCTACAAAGCTGTCCTGATCCTCGACCATTTCGTAATGGTTTTGTTATTGGAAATGACTTTACTGTGGGACAAACCATTTCATTTGAGTGTTTTCCTGGCTACACATTGATTGGAAATTCAGCTCTAACTTGTCTTCATGGCATCAGCCGCAACTGGAATCATCCTCTCCCCAGATGTGAAGGTACGTTCCAGGTGACCTATAAACCCTTCATCCTTTGAAAGTCTTCCTAAGACTGTTAACTGAAGTCATTTCAGCTTTTGATTTACAGAGGCCTGTATATTTACAGTGTAGTCTTTGCAAAGGAAGTATTCAATTTTACACTTTAAAATTTCAGCAGAGAAGCTGAAATGTTTTGTAATATGCAGTCTCTTAAAACTTATCTGAGATACTATGTTTGCTTTTGGAAGGTGAAGCTTAAAGTCTGGAATATGGAGACCCATGCAGCTTTTAATCTAGATGAGGCAATGAAGTAAAAACTGTGGACTAAATCAAGAAAGAAGTCTTCAAAAATTGAATTTACCAATTCTGGCCACTTATGTTCTTTCTTATCAGTTAGTAAGAAATGATAAACGTGGTCTAGAATGAAATTGTCCTCCAGCCAGTGCTCTGTGAAATCATTTGTACATATGGTTTTTTCTGAATTTTTTTTAAATTACATTTTTTTGGCCTTTTACATTTGTTTTTTTCACTTGTGCTTGAAACAAAAAAGAAGGTTGCAGGGACTGTGAATTGCACACAGCTATAATTTTACGGAGACAGAATGACTGTGGTGGTTCTGTAGAAGTGTTTATCTCTTCCCTAGCTATGTTGAAAGGAACCTGTTTCTGAGCAGCAGGCCAAAGAAGGTCAGTCCTCCACTTAAGGCCTAGCTCCCCTTCATATTGAATGGTGAAACAGCATTGAGAATGGCATCCTCAGAATCACATAGGAGAGAAATGCCCAAATAAAACCCCCCAACAGCACAACAGCACCCCACCACCAAAAAATCTCCAAAACCAAATGCAACCACCCAAATAGAAAATAAAAAGCTCCCCTGTTTTCTGGATTTTTTCATTATATTTTGCACCATATACCCAAATTTAGGTACTTGAATGAAAAGCTTCATTATTCAAAATTCCTGCTGGACTCAAGTGAACCTTAGCAATTTTGGGGGGATTTGGTAGGGAAATTAGGACCTAACTGGTACTGAATTCAGAGGGGGAAGCTTTATAATATAAAAGACAGATGGCACCTACATTGTCATTTTTTTGAAAGTGGAAGAAGTTAATTCATTATAATTAAGTTTCACCACCCATTTTCTGGATCTTGTGGAGTAGTAATGCCTTAGCAGTTCATGTCTTAACTGCTAAACACTTAGCTTTTCCTGTTAGCTCGTTCTTGTTGTATTTTCTGTGCCTCACAATCAAAACAATGTATTGAATGCAGAGATTCTGTTTCTTTGAAATACCTTACTGGAACCAATAATTTAATTAGAAAATTGTAAGATGTCCAAAGCATGTTGTTTCTGAGTATCAATTTCGATGAAGTTCCTGAACAGTAGCTGAATGTTCTTTGTTTCTACTTAATTTGATATGAAAAATGAAGATTAAAAAATCCACCAACTTGATAAAAGAGATTTAAGATGCATAATTACAGACTGTCAACACTACTCAACCCCTAGACAAATTTCTTAAATTACATGGGGGTTTGTGCTGATACTTACTGTGGTATTTTTAGTAAAGTAAAGGGTTTGTGACATTTTTATATGCTACAGATATTTTTGAGTTGGTTTTTGGGTTTTTGTTTAGTTTTGTTTTGTTTTATTGTTGCAGGAAAAGGATAATGAGTTATCTTCTAGTTTCACTTGGTTTGATTTAAGATAAAGGCTTTGTGTTCAAAAGCATTAAAATGAAGTTGGCTTTTTTGTGTACACCTAGTACCAGAAATACATGGCATGTCTTGAATTTGTATTTGCTTTCATTGTATTGGCTTTATTGTAAGGCAAGATATAGAAAGGCTTTTTTAATTCCTCAGATATCTTGAAGCAGACAATCTGAATTAAATAGGACTAAACTTGCTTCTGTTTAAACAGTTTTATTCTCATCTTGCATCCCCATGCACCTAACGTTCCTTCAACCTGTGCTCAGCATCATCTAACACTCTCCGACCCTTCTAAACTCATCTTCCTTGCTTTAACCTGTTTGGATTCTGTTTCCTCTCCTTTTCCAAGAAGTCTTGTTCCCTGACAGTCATCAGACCAAGTTTTCACTCCCCTAAGAGCTGGCTGCAAAACCATTTCCATCTGTACTGCTCAAACCCCCTTGAGTGTTTAAGGTTAAAGCTGAAGAAAAAGCAGCGCCCAAGCTGTTGAGTCTGAATGGTTGAAGTGTCACTGTGCATCACTTCTTACCATAGAGTTCAGCACCAAAGTTTATAAACATAAACCATAGCATTTTTTTCTGCTAAATGCAAATGATGCATAATTCCTATATGTCAAATGCATGTGTCAAAACTGCTCTGGTTGAAGATTTGTAAACATATTTTAGAAAATCTGCGTTGCCATACCATGCACCTTGTGGGGTGGAGTGAGCAAAATGAAAGTATGCAAAATAAAGCAAATGATACAATTTTAAGCTTTGCTTACTTTTCCAGAGCTAAGCTTGTATAACATTTCTCTTCTGTAATAACTGGATGGTGTCATATTCAACATACATCTGAAATCTGTATAGAGAAAACAATCTAGTTTGGACTAATAGTTTTTCAGAAATAGAGAGTTATCAAAGTCCAGAATCTGTATGGTCCCTCTTGCACTGTATGGTGTCTAAAATTAGCACTCTTTCACACATATTACAGAGAGAACTCTTACTTTATGTACCAGAATTTATATCCATAAATGCAAAATTACTATTCATACTGTAGGACACAATGTTTGAATTTTGAAATTCCCCTCTAATCTTCACCCACCCCTCAACCTTGTATGTGCCTTCTTTCATGTGTTAATTTTGGTTGGCTATCTTCTTGTGACCATACATGAAATTATGGTCACAAGAAGATAGCCAACCAAAATTAATTAATGTGATTTGTTGCCGATTTGTAGCTGAAATTTACACAAAGCCCTAATAACGTAATTTTCAGTTGTGTAGGGAATTTCCACCTATATGTATACATATTTATTCAATTCCATTTCTGATAGTATTTGTTGCATCAGAATGACTATTATTTTACTTTTATATTTGACAAATACTGTCAAAATAGACTTCTGAATCTGCAAAAAGCTGAGTAAAATCTCTTTTCTTTGCACAGGAATGGTCATATGCAATGAAGTTAAGTGTAGCAAATTTGTTCAAAACTAGAGCTTTGATATAGTCTAAGTAAAATGCAAAAAGCATTTACTGGCTATTTTAAAAAAATGTCTTTTTTATAGCTCTGTGTGGAGGAAACATAACTGCAATGAATGGCACCATATACTCTCCAGGATACCCTGATGAGTATCCAAACTTTCAAGACTGCTTCTGGCTTGTAAGAGTACCACCTGGGAATGGAATCTACATCAATTTCACAGTTCTCCAAACAGAGCCAATATATGATTTCATAACTGTCTGGTAAGAAAACACTTTTGGCATTTATTTAATCTTCATATGACACTATTTACCCAAATAGAAATTTAAAAGAATATATTTTTGATTTTCCCCTTGAAACTGGTGTTCTGTCTAGGAGAAATTATTGAGTTGCACCAATCCACGTTTTTCAATGGACCATTCTCTCTAGATAGCAGTGGACAAGAAATTAAAAACAATGATAGTGTTTCTCAGTTTGTCAACAAAGAAAAGCATACAGAGGTATGCTATAATAGCTCATCAACAATCAAGAAAAATACTACTTAAGAAAGGAGTGATAAGGAGTTTCAGATGTGTCTATTAGTGTTTTAGGAAAAGCTACTAGAAACTAAAGTAGGGCAAGACCTCATTAATTTCTTCCAAGTTGGCTTCTTTTATTCTTAAGAGTACATAAAATGAGAGGCTCTTTTTGATTTGGCTATGACAAAGCGAATTGAGTTTACAATAACTGTAAACAAATTCTATTCCCTGTGTACTTGAATCCATGTCTGTCGTGGCTCTGCATGATGACCCTCACCAGCAGCCTATCACATTAATGCCTCCAGCACGTGTTTGAACACATTTAATGGCTTTAGTCCTCATTTGTACACGTGTAAAAATTGTATTGTATACATGATGGCTATTTAATTTTGTAGCCTATACCATTTCTGGGATACTTTTTATTAAAAATTTTATAGCACTTTCCAATGAAAAAAAAAAACCCTTTTATTCACAATTCAAATGCTTCAAAGCACACAAATTCCTTGCTAAAACAGAATGGAAAGGGTTGATGTGCCATAATTTGGACAAACATATTACGACAAAATTTTCAAAATAAAATATATCTGTATTTTTTATTCGGTTTTTTAAAATATATTATGCTAATAACTATTAAAAAAAAACCTTTAAATTTAAACATCTTTTGCTTACTATTTGACAATTCTAATCTGGAAGGAAATAAGGATGAACATTTAATACTCTTGTATCATGATGCTGTCCTCTGTACAGTTCCACTGTTGTTTAGTACTAACTTTAATTAAATTTTTCTATTGAAATGAGTGTTTCATTTCTCCATAAGGTAGCAATGATCTTTTGAGCAGTACATGTATTGTCGAAATCATAATAAATAGTACAAAATAATATCAGTACATTCATATGAAGAAAGACTCAAGAAATTATTCAGCTGCTTATCATACTCAGTTTTGGTTTAAGCTACCAAAAATAATATTAATACCTACCCACAGTGGTAAACCATGACTACCTGAATCAAAAAGACATGACCATTTATATAAAATTCATAACAGAGTGACACATTGATTGAGAAAACTCTGAATCATTCATAGAAATAAATTTTAAATCAATTTGTATCTATCCATATATAATATAAACTATAAATAATAACATTAAATCTATTAATTAGGGGGAAAATCTAGGTTAAAATATGCTGACAATACAGGATATCTAAAAATAACTTAGAATAAGCATTGGAAATAAAATGTGCATTTATTGATGTCAACATGCAGTTTTCAAGGGGAATCTTGTATTCAGCAGTCTGCAAGCATTTTGGGTTTATTTTTGCCAAAGACTATATTCATTCTTGTATTTTTAATTTATTTTTTTAAATTAATTATAACAACACTATTTATCTCTTAATTTTCCTATAATCTATCAGATTAAAAAGACTGATGGACATGAACAGTTATTAATTTCATTTATTTTCTGATACCCACATTTGAACATAGAGATACAGTAATGTGATCAGAGGTTATGACAAGTAGAGGAAGTACAATCACAAATTCAATAATTTTGAATTGTCTGAAATTTTTATTAGAAAATAAGAATTTGACTTTCAAAAGGTGGTTGAATTAGTTTTTGGTACACATATAGGATATGAGAAGGTCTTCAGCCCTTGTTGTCTGGTTTATCTTATTTTAGTTGTCTCATGCCTTTTAGTGTAATCCAGGGAAAATTTACTGCATTCACTTAAAATTTGGAGAAATCATATTAAATTTTTGGACCAGAGAAAGAAAAAAAAAATTATTCTGTTTGTTTTTCTTAGGGATGGACCAGATCAAACTTCCCCTCAAATTGGACAATTTAGTGGCAACACTGCGCTAGAATCAGTCTATAGCACTTCCAATCAGATTCTGATAAAGTTTCACAGTGACTTTACTACCAGTGGCTTCTTTGTACTTAGTTATCATGGTAAGTGTGATAAATTAAACTTTTTCACTGTTTTTACTGGTCACTGGAGGAAGACAAGGCTTAAAAATATGTAGCTTTTTCTAAGAAGAGTTGCTATTATTAATATGATTGACCACTACTAGGGTAATGCAAACACATGAAAGACTAACATGAATTATGAAAAATCATTTATTTTCTTGACCAAATATTAAATTTACTATTAGTCAAACAAAATAAAATTCATGCACTATGATGAGACATGAACAAAGAAGGCAGCATCAAGACCCTAAAGTTCAAGGTGTACATTATTTTACTTTTTACAATGCTTCTAAAATTCCTTTGAAACCTAAATGTTTTTGGAGGACATTAAATTTCTTTTTGAAATTTGGATATTTTGAGATGTTGTTCTTGTAGAGATACCACTGATAATGAACTATACCTATAATATATTGTTTACTACACTATATAGCTCAATGATACTGAGCAACAGAGTGGAGTGAACATTAATCTGCCCTTGAATTAAATACTGACTGAATGAAAATGTGTATGAATTAATTCACTGAATTCTACATCTTTTTGTAGTCATCCAGCCCCTCTGTGGCCAAGTGTCTTGTACATTGCTATAATTACAAGGAAACAGATTGAGAAGTAAGGGTGGGTTGAGGTGCTTTTGAATGCCCATTGGATTGGACATCCTAGGAAATTTGAACACACTACATCCTGTTCTATGGATGCTGGTCAAATTTTGTGACTAGAAGATTTTCTTTTTGACTTATTAAAGACAGTGGTGAGTACAGATAGACAGAATTGATGGGCTTAAAATAACTTTAAGCTAAGCAAAACAAAACAGAAAAATACATAAAGCCTACAATGAAAAAAACCCACCAGCAATTGATTATGGAGACTCCAGCAGGGCTAGGCAGAGAGGGATCAGAACTTCCATTCTAAATCTTGGCATCCATACTGCATGTATCAAATTGCAAAGGACAAAATGAAATTTTGTATTCATTAATGAGTCCATATGTATTGATATCTACTAAAGTATCAATATATGACCAAACATATGCTAAAACGCTCATGGAATCTTAGAATTAGTCAGATTGGAAAAGACCTTTTAGATCATCAAGTCCAACTATAAACCCAACATTGCCAATTTTGCCACTAAACCATGCTGATAAATAGCATATTACATGTCTTGTAAATATCTCCAGGAATGGTGACTCCTCCTCTTCCCTGGGCAGCCTGTCCCAGTGCTTGGCAGCCCTTTTGGTTAACACATTTTTACTAATATCCAGTCTCATGTGGAGTAATTTAAGGCTATTTCTTCTGGTCCAGTAATTTGCTAGTATTAAATTGTCTCTAAAGATTTCCTTTTGCTTGTTTCTTCTATTGTGAAAATTTTCATACCACAGGTGTGGCCTCTAATGCGCGATAAAGATGCAAACCGAGCAGCACAAAGATTACTTATAAAAAAACTTAAACTATTTTTGTACTAATGTTGTCAAGACAAACAAATATCTTTGTGTCTTGGAGTCTGTGATCCTTCATATCAGCTGAACAAAATTTATAGTAATGAAGGAAAGGCAGTCAAGGAGTCAAATAAATGCAAGGAGTCAAATTTATTTAAAATAAATGATTTTAGGATTAAAATTAATGATACTCCTATTACCCTAAAATGAGAGACATTTGAGGCATTTGACATTTGACACATGAAGAACCTCTTTATTGAATCAATTTTTAATTATGTTCATGATTTTTATTATTATTTTTCTTAAGATGCAAACAGCACAGCTGTTTCATGTTTAATTGGTGTGTTTTGTTGGTTTGGCTTTCTGACTCACTGATTTAAGTAGATCTTCATTACCTGAGTGAGGAAAAGGTGTAATAGGAAGATATCAAATAAGGGTGACTCATTAGTAACAAAAGGTCTTACTTATGGTATAAATTTCATGATTTTCAAAAGTTTGACCAATTAGAGTACTAAAGGATGTAATCACACAAAGCAACCAAGAATGTGTATTATTGAAGCTGAAGTGTCGTCTGCTATAAATAGATGGTATTTGTGCTGAAGAGAAATGCTATAAACCAATACTGTATGAAAATGCAATATTAATGAGAACCAAGCATACTTCATCCTGAACATACACTTTAACACAGAAAAGACTCCACTGTAGGTAAAAATATATCAAAGCAATTTCTTATACCAGATTTCTGTCCTAATTGAATTAAAGTCAGTTTGTATTTTGTCTGTCTCCAAACATGGGCTCATTTTCATTGGATCTCTGGGGGAAAAATCAGTCTGCACTACTTCTGCATACACTTCCTACTTATTTTTTATTTATTTGACGTGGTTGTCTTGCCTGGCTGTTGCATAATGTGCTAAATCTGAGAACATTATTTCATGTGAAACTTCAAATGAGAATTTTGAAAGCAGGATTATTCTCTATCTGCAGGTTATGTGTACTCCACAAGTGTTTATTTGTTAGGAAATTTCACATTCAAAATGCTGCTGTCCATTAGTTATGCTGCCTCCATGTAGAATCTTTGGGATTCCAAAACTTGTATTTATTACAAGGTTTCAAAAGTGGAAGAGTTCAAAAGTAAAATTGTATCATGAAAAAAACCCAAAAAAACAACAAGAAAAACAATGATTGAAAAGTTCAAAAATATTTGCTTTTTGACTAGAATTGCTCAAATGAGAAAATTGGCAACCACTTCTAAACTTTTTATGTTATTTATGAAGAGGATTTCACCACTAAAACTAAATTACTGAGAATACAGACACAACTTCCAATGTTTTAATTTCCTTTATTTTGATTCTTTTGAAAGTTTCAATATAAATTGAGTTTTTATGCTTATCCTGCTAATGTGGATATTAAATCTGTTGTTGCATGGCTATGATAACTCTATTTGAGAATGTCAACTGTGCTTTGTTCCTGTTTGTAGCCTATCAGCTCCGTGTCTGCCAGCCTCCAGCAAATGTACCAAATGCTGAAATTCTAGCTGAGGATGATGAATTGGAAATAGGTAATATTAAAATAAAAGCACAACATTTGTTTATGAAATAAACTTGCTTGTTTATGAAATAAACGTGCACAGGCTTCTCAGAATGCAAATCATACTTGTAATATTTTAAATTTTTATTTGAAAATACACTTTTTTAGGAAATCATTCCTCTTTCTTACGCATCCTGAATCCCATCCATGTTTCAGAGATAACATATAAGTAATACAATAACTCTTTGTAATTGACCTAATTTTAAAATACATTTTTCATAGTATTTAATGTAAAAAATTATATTTCACTGAAACAAACAACCCATAAAAAACCATGTAGACAATTGTATATTCAATGCCAGAATTAAGGTTCTGTGATTTAAAAATCAAATTTGTAAAAGTTATGAGGATCAGAGAAGGGGATGATATTCTGACTTTCTGAGACATGTCAATAATATTACTTAGCCACTTAAAGTTCAAAGAAATATGATTTATGATCTGATTTCAGATTTCTGGTGAGATAGTTTTGCTCACGTTACAGCAAAGAAAATATTTTTTTTTTAGTATATGCACCAATACATGATTAGTTATATAGGTCACAAAGGGAAATTACCTTTTTTATTCCTTTTCTCTCTGTAATATGGGCCAAAGAGAACTTCTGGAATATGCAGGTTTTTACTTTTTATTGGTGCATAAAACTACATGTTACTACTTAATTAAAAATGAAAATTTCTTATTCTCAGAGTGTAAGACCTAGATAACATCAACAAAACCATTTGCTATTTAAGTTTTTCCCTCAGGATTGTATGAATTACTGACTTGATCTTAGACCTTTATTTAGGTCCGTAATGTTTATCCTATAAATTATATTGCTTGAAGCTCTATGGACATTTGGTTCACAGAGCATCAGTCAAAGCCAGACAACTTAGCAAACTATCTAATACATAATGCGGTGGAAAGGAATGATAGTTGCAGCACAATGTGCAACACAAAGCTCATTTACCACATTTCTTAGACTAATCAAAGTTGTTCATGCCAGAGGTCATTTAGCCCATTGTATAATATGGTGGTAAGAAACTTCATTAATCAATAATGTTTTCAAAGCTAAAAAGTCCCAGTTAATTGCTGTTTAATGCTTATTTTGTTTGTGTGTTTTGCCCTGTGTTGTTTTTCTGAGCAGGAGACATCATAAGGTACCAGTGTCAGCCAGGCTTTACGCTGGTTGGTAACGAGATTCTGACATGCCGATTAGGGGAAAGGCTTCAGATGGATGGAGCACCACCCACTTGTCAAGGTTTTTTTGCTTTTTATTTTCCTGCTGCTATACCAGTTCAGTGGTGATTCCATAAATAACTTCTGCATGTCTTTATGGAATACAGCATACTGAAACTATTTCAGACTTTTGATGATTTATCCCAATATATCTCTCTTTGGTTTGTTTCATGTATGTCAGATATTAATGCAAAATAATTAGTAATCTTTTAATGAACTTCACAAGTTGAAAGGGCGGCTTCTCTACTTTGTGAAAATAATTTTACAATTCCTTTTTATTTTTTTTTAGGAAGTCTGGTAAATAACGAGACTCATTTCTCTACAACATAATAATGTGAAAATTTATATGGGAATTCTAAAAGATGCTAAATTAGCATAGCATGGATTTGGGTGAACAAGCTCACAAAATTATTTTTTCATGCAATTTTAACTACTTGCATTTTTTATTCAATGTATTCCAAAAAACAGGTTTTCTGCATTTGTGTGTGTGTTTGTTGACTTTTTCTCTTACTGAGAACTGTGAACACAGAGATAATGCCATCTCATTGTTAAGGTCAAAATTATTACAGTTCTACCAGGCACTAACATCACACTTTAAACTAGTATTTATTAAGGCAAAATTTGATATATTATGGTAGAATATACATTTTCCATAATTAAAAAAAAAAAAAAAAAGAAATCTTTCTTTCATCCCAAACTGATTAGGGAACAAATGAAGACCGGCCTTGCACATGCTTCATTAAAAAAATGGAATCTCTTTGCAATTCCAGCAATGGGCATGAGTTTATGTTTTGCTACTAATTCTTCCATTGATATCTGGAAAGATAAATAAGGACCTAGAGTTATAATCATGCATGATAAAGCTTTTTCAAGAAAAAAATACCAAAACAAAACACCACAGCCTCATAAAAGTATAAATTATATAAACAAAAGCTATTTTGAATTCTGCTAGTTTCTGTGTTATACTTTTTTGATCCATCTGTTCCTGAGCTTAATATTCTAACATCTACATCAGGATTAAAATACTTTTCCAAATCACTCAGAAAAAGTGTGTTTGATTTATATTTGTATTATATGAAAATTACTGCCATCTGTTTTTTTCTATCAATCTGATGTTTTGTTGTGTCCTTCTACAGTAATTTTAATTCATTAACATATCCATAAAACACTCATGATGAAAGATTCATTAGGCAAAAATTAATTAATTATGAATAAATCTAGTAAATTTTAAGTAAAACTTTGTTATTTTACTGTTTCTAAGCATTTTCTAAAATTATGAAATAGTGCACAATATATATGTTAAGAAATTAAACATCAGTATATTAATTTTTAGGACTTTCTTATTACTATATCATTCGCCTAAGCTTTCAGCTGAGAATTAAAAAAAAAACTTGTATAAATATTCTCTTTTTGTTCATTCTTAGAAAGCTGGAAGTTACTCTTATAACTGAATAAGCTGTTTTCCTCTGATTTTATGAACAAAACTATGCAGAAGTCAGTCATTCACAGCACTGAGTGTAGTTCTTAAAAATGCAAAGTGAAATTTAAATGTGAGCTTCATAAGAACTTTTACACTGATAATTTCTGAAAATCTAGACATTTAGTTAGATACAAATGTGTCTAGAAATAGCTTCCAACACTCCAATTTAAATTTAAATCCTAACTTGGCAGACGTATAGCATTTAATAGGTGAAAAACCATAGTAACGTCCAGGCATTGCTTTAAATGTTAAAATGATGCAATATTAGATAGGGCAAATAGGGACATATGTGTTGATCCTGAAGCATTCTCTCAGTGTGTGTTCCTGAAGGCATTTTTGTATTCAATGCAAGACCCAAGACAAAAACTCAGGAATGATGACTTCATTTACTGTAGTTAATCTTTTATCTGTCAGATACGAATGCTAAACATTGGTTCCAAAGCTAAACTTTAAATCTATACTCTTATCATTTCTGTTTAAAGCAAAATGAAATTAACATGGTCTTCAGAATTAGATTTGGAAAATTAAAAGGAAAATTGCAAAAGAATTTGTCAAATTGTGCTAAAAATGACCATTCCTACTGGCAACCTAGAAAAGAAAGCAGCATATTTTCTTTTATCTTTGTTTATCTGATGTATAAGTTTGAAAATCACAGATATAAGTTCCATTTCTATAGTAAAAGATGAATAGAGAGCTTTGTGGAACCTAAAGGCAGCAAAAATACATGCCAAAAATTTCTGTGTTTCATGATTTTACTGTATTGCATTGGTCTATGGATAAGCTGCCACACTTCACTGTGCAGAGTATAACACACTACGTAAGAGTCACTTTCAAGGAAAAGTCTCAGTTCTTCTGATTGTTCATATTAGTATTAGTGTACTAATTCTTTTCACTGGGTAGAGCATATGGGGTTTTTTTTAACTTAATACTGTTAATTCCTGATGCTTTAACCTTGTGCATATCTTATATGCTTTAGCCAGTATAGTATAGAGTCAGGCATTTGATTGAACTTTTCTTTAATTTTTGACTTAAATAAATCAATATCTACATTCAAAATTAATCCATAAGTACATCTGAAGAATGCTGCTGAGCAAAAGTAACGTAAGACTAACATTAGTCTTGAATCTTATATATTGCAGTAAAGATGTAATAGACAAATGACAAATTCCTAAAAAAATATTGATGCGAACTATATTTAACATTTATGTGGTAATTTTAATTATTGCATGTTAGTTTACATCACACTTAGTACTATTTAAAAGTATGTCAATTTTTTTTCTACACTTTTTCTCTTGTGTGTTTCAGTTGGATGAGCATTTCTCAAAATTATTGCAGATTTCCTTTAGGTGTGAAAATAGTCACTAAATTCCACAAGTTTAGCCAATTTTTATCAACTTATTTAGTTAAAATATGGTATTGTGCAAACAAAGCATGTAATTTTGCCCTCAATTTTCTTTTAAATTAGCTTCTACTTTCAGGATAAAATGAAAATTTCAGAGTAAGAAGATCCCAAGTGTATTTTGCATCATAATAAGGGGACCCTGAGAAAATTCTTTATTGACATCTCTTAACTATATCTCAGATAACATTTTCTCTGATTCATGAAGCTTACCTACCCGATTCCCAAAGGGAAACTCTTTAACAGAAACAAGTCTTTAAATTCCCTATAAAATTATGAGGGATGTTTAGCCGAAAATCCTGAAATTAAGGACAGTTTGTAAGGCAAAACCAGCTGCAACTAAATGAGTGTAGCCAGATTACTGTTATGCTCTCCCTGCCACACATTTTTATATAAATATATGTCTATATGTATGTATAAAGTTGAGAGGATTGCTTTGTTCATTTTCTTGAGATATGTGACACAAATGGCACAAATTCCATTCCAGCCAGATTCCAGCCATGAGAGTTTTGTTAAATGGGTTGGAGGTGCTGTATTCAATCTCTTCTTGAGTAATTGAAACAAAGAGGTCATGAGAAACAACTCTTGTTGAAGTTTAGCAACTAGATGATAATTTGCAACCAAGATACAAATATTTTTAAAATATATGGGCAGATACAGTTTTTCAAGTTCAGTTTGGATGCATTTGAAGAGGGTTGAACTAGATGGTCATCAAAGGGTACTTCTAACCCAAATATTCTATGATTCTTGAAAAATTTTTTTAAGAAGATAGTCCTTTTCTCTCCGTTTCTCTGCTTTCCTGTGTTCTTTATCTCTATAATTCAAGAACTTTTTCAACAGAAAACCTGATTTTCATAATTAATGAGACAATTTTATTTCCAATGGTCTTGAGAAAACTAAGATCCTATTATTTTTCTTGTGTAACTCAGGACTAACTCATTTTCATGTAGGAGTTAGTTGTCAGTATAAAAAGATTTCAAAGCTGTTTATCAGTGTTAGGTTCTGAATATAATGAAGGCATTTGTTCATATAGCATGAGGCAAATATATTTTTTGAAAAAACTTCCAATAACATGGCAATATCAACTATTTCTATTTAATGAGATATCACTAGGTCTTGTAGACCTAGTGATAAATTCAAAATTAAATAATATCTTCATATTTTAAATCACCATGTTTCTCAATTGAAGGAAATAGAATGAGTAATGCAGTTCTTTAAAACTCGGGAAAATCTCATCAATCATATGAAATAGAAATAATGGGCTTTAGACTTTTTGCCAATTTTTCTGTTCCACAGTGCTCTGTCCAGCCAATGAAATGCGTCTGGATTCAACAGGCGTAATACTGAGCCCTGGATATCCTGACAGCTACCCAAACCTCCAGATGTGTGCATGGACCATTACTGTGGAAAAGGGTTACAATATCAGCATGTTCTTTGAATTCTTCCAGACAGAAAAGGAATTTGATATACTTGAGGTTTTTGATGGTAACTATAGAATACCTAACTTTGGATGATACTTTGTCTATATCATTCAGTTTTTTAATATTGCTTCTAATTACTATCATTTATGCATATCATAATTTTTCAGTATAAAAAATCTTAGGCAATTATTTTCATTTGTTATGATAAAAAGAACTGTTGGATTACTTTATTTTAAAATTGTACAGCTTGCTATACTTGGAAATAATTTTTGTTTTGAGCAAATATAACTTCCAGTTATAACGTATTTCAATTTTTTACTTCAAAATAATTTGCCATTTGCTTGAAGGAAGTTTTGCATGTATGTTAATTGTGCGCATATGTTTTATTGTATGTTATTTTAAACTTTGTAACTCCTTTTGTCCTTCTTCTTTTTTCCTTCCTTTGTACCAAGGACCAAATAGTCATAGCCCATTGCTCATATCTCTCAGTGGGGACTATTCATCTTCTCTAAATATAACCAGCAATAGCCATGAAGTATTTCTCCGGTGGTCAGCAGATCATGGCACCAATAAAAAAGGTTTCAGGATAAGATATATAGGTATGCAAATGTGACTTTTTATAATGTGCATAAAATTTCAATGTGGAACTTTTGTTTATGTGAAAAGGGTAATATAAGCTATGTTTGGTATCCTTAATTAACCAAACTGAAAGGAAATCCAATCTGTTCTATATATATGAATCTAATGTCCCTCATCTTGTGAGGAAAAAAAAGCCCCACACATGTGCTCTGTAGAGAATTAATAAAAGACGGGGCTTCAAAATGGCATAAGGCAGTACTAAAGATAAAAGACGCAGCTTCCTCTTCTCCCTCTCATTTATTTGCATTTGTGTACCTCTTCATACTAGGGTGATTTTCTAACAAGATCTTTATGCAAGTTGTCATTAAGAATTTTGGTGGGATAGGGGAAAGCATTGCAACAAGGCAGGAGTGAACAGCTATAAAGTGGAAAAATGTAATACCCTGAAGGGTTGAACTTTTTAATTTAAGGTTCAACAGAAGCAGCAATCAACATTAAAAGAGATAAATTAGTATGTAAAAAAGCCAGTATTTTATGAGTTATTAATTCAAATTAACATATTTATCAATAGTGTATGGAAATGGTACCTGACAAAGTTAGATTTTAGTAAAATTGCTTTTACAGAATTATTGTATAATATTTATTTTACTGGAAAATCTTTTAATTAATCAAGCTAAAGTAGATTTGTTGCAATTTACAGTAATTGCACAAAATAGATATTTGAATTTTTTTTATGATGACCAAAGATATGAAATACACACAAGGAAGAGTACTGGAGATAGTATCTGTAGATACTAGTGAAGTTATTGGCATAAAAGCGGTTTCATTTCATAAGGTGGATAAACAAATAAAGAATAAGTATAAAATTCTTTCTGCTAATTTGTTTTTTGGTTTTCCTCAATTTTTGGCCACTTCACCATTGGAGAAAAATAATTATAATCATGTATACTGCAAATACATCAGTTCCATCTTTCCCTTTAGGAGAGGATAGTTTTCTCAGATTTAAAATATTTGTTATTCATTAGGTAAAATTCACTGTTCACTAGGCATAAAATAATATATGCTATTGATTTTCATTTCCAGTAGTCCATTTTGGACATGTTAAAAGAGAAAGAAGAGAAAATTCTTCGAAGTCTTTCCTTTCAGGCAGTGAGAGAACGGTTGAGAGGCAGACAGGAAGTATTTTCTAGTGATCTGTTTCACACAGAAAATACTGGTATGTCTCTGTATCTTTGGTTCTTTCAAAAAGTGCAAGTCAAGAGACATTTACTGTAAGGAAGAAAATACTTTCATAGTATTTGGTCTGAAAGATATAGCAGTAGTTCTGATTCTGCTCTTTTCGTTAGTGTGTTTAATAAATATCTTTTGTACACAAACAGCCATATGACTCCATTCTGGCCAGAGGAAGCTTTCACATGAGAAAAACCTTGACCTGAAGGAAGTCGTGAGGCGTGGAAAAGATTAAAGCAGCAGTTCTCTATTTGCCTGAGAAAATAAATATCAAGTCATCAACATTTCTTCAAAGCATAAACAAAGTGCTTAGAAACAAATTTCCAGCACAGTTTTCTTTCCAACAAAAAGGGAAAACAGCCTTTATGGCTTGCAGCTATTAATCAAATTAATCAAAGACCAAGTTAAACTTTTGCACACACAAAATTCATCTTAAAGTGGTTACCAGGTTATAAGAGACTTCTGGTCCACTCCTATGACAAGATAGCCAAACCTAAATTACTTGATACTCAATAAACAAATGAGATAAAGGAAACATAGTAAGTAACCAGTGTTTAATGTCAGAGTTGTAAAGTACATAAATAATTTCAGATTATAAGAACTGTGACTCTTAGAGATATCTTTTTCTCTCATATTGAGTTATGATTTTTTTCATAGTCTCTAGATAAGACTCCTGTAAAACTTAATGTGTTCTAAATAAATCAACAGCTAAAAGCAGTATTTTTGCCATGGATTTATCACAATAGTCATAAATGTCATTAAAATCTATTTTTAATGTTTTACTTCAGTTCAGTGTATTACAGAACTTGAATGAAAACACTTATTTAGGACCAGAAAAAAGGACTATTTAAAAAGAGTTGTGTTCTGGATATACTTGTTATTTCCCTCTTTCTCAAAAACTTGTATACTACTGAAATGTATACAATTGCAATAAATTTCATCATAAACTAAAGTTCAGTAGTTTATTTGATTTAAAAAGAAGATGGTAAAAAACCCGAAGCTATAGCCAATTATAAAAGTGAGCTATCACTTCATTTTTTTTTGGAGTCTACTGAAACCTGAATCTTGTAAATAGCTTATAAAGCTCTATTTTTGTTACCTTTATATTTTGTGAAATTGGTCAATGCATGCATTATCATACATAACATACAACTTTTAGCAATGGTTTCTCAGTGTCCGATCAGATGTCCTCTGAGTTCAACCAGAATTTCTCAAGAATTGCTACACGAATTCTGAACACACATTTTGTTCCTTTAATATTTATGTTTCCAGCTCTGTACTGCAGCACGCCAGAGTCGCCCCCGCACGGTTTCATTGTCAGTCAGACGGGCGGACAGCTCAACAGCATGGTCCGCTGGGCGTGCGACCGCGGCTTTCGGCTCATCGGGAAAAGCACTGCCGTGTGCAGGAAGTCTCCATATGGGTATTACTCCTGGGATGTTCCCGTCCCAGCTTGCCAAGGTAAATTCTTTGGTTAAAAAAAAAAGATACACTCTAAGGAACTTTTTTTTTTCTTTTCTGACTTAAAATGAATAGAAGGGAAATGTTTCGGGGTCATACTTCTGTGCCAAAATTTTTGAAACTCATAAAAAAAAATGCACTTTTAAGAAACCGTATTTCAAGTGGAGCTAATAGGACTGACACGCAAAAAACACTGTTTCAATATTCAGTGAAGAATATTTAAGAGCTTCCTTTTGATCCAATAAAAATTTCTGAAATTTCGCATAAGTCTTCAAAATGCTGGTCTTCTTTGAGAGCTAATATGACTAAGGTTTTCCAATGACTCTGTATATTTTTAATACATATCTTTGGAACTGGACCTATGTTCCAAAGTTTGTGAAAAAGGAATAGATTTTAATGTTTCAGTTTGATTAACAGTGTTCCCTAAGCTGACCTATAGCGACCAAACATTTCTGTGATAGTTCTTTTTTTAGGGAATTTTGGATATTTCCTATTTGTCATTTTTTCCTGTCAAAGTATCTGAAGTGGAAATAAATTTTCCTGATTTTTTTTTACATTTTCCCCTAACTAAAAGGTAATTTTCATAAAATCATGCAATGTTTTACTTGGAAGGGACCTTAGAGTTTTAGTTCCAGTCCCTCTGGGATGGGCAGGAACACTGTTCACTCGACTAGGTTGCTTAAAGCCAGTCCGACCTGGCCTTGAGCGCTTCCAGGGATACAGCATCCACAAATTCTCTGGACAACTTTTCTGTGCAAGTTTCCACAAATGTGAAATTCAGCTCATAACTGCCGTAAACTAAAATGTCATTGGGTAACTTTTGGGAGATCTGTTATTTACATAAAGGTCTGTTATCCTGCCTTGGTGGTTTGCATCTTGTTTCTTAAAAGTTTACAGTTAAGGGACCGATATATTTTTCGTGTGCCACAAGATTGACTGTTAACATGGATAATATGACTCAAAATTTATCAAGTTGCTAATGGAGATTTTTGAATACTGGAGTAATTAATCTCAATGGTAGATATAGGACACCTCAGGTTGCAGCTAGAATGTATCTGATATATATTTTACTGACTGGTAAAAGACACAGGATTTGAATTATGTCCATTACGTGAATAAGCAATATTGTAGAATTTGTTGGTGCTTAGGATTGTAATCAATGCTGTTTACATGTTACAATTATTTTGCAGGTGGATATTAATTTTATGCACTGCTGAATGCTAGCCCTGATGTGACACAATGAACATTGTTTGGACAACTCTTGCAATCGTCTTAAAGCTTTTATTGTCATTAGTGTGCTTCTGAAGGGAGAGGTTAAGCTAGGCCAGTTATGCAGTAAACAGTGTTACTTGGTTATACAAGCGTATAGCTATCATCTTGAAATGGATAGATTAATCTAATCTGCAATCCAAGCTATTGAGGAATTTAAGAAATAATAAACATGGTCATGTTTTCATTTTAGTGCCATAGAAGTTGTTTCTCTCTTTGGTGATGGCAAGCGAAATAGTAGTTTTATCAGATGTTCAGTAAAAGATGGAAGGGGAACATTCTCATTTAATTAACTTGTCACTCTTTATCTCTCTGGGGTCATGTCCTCATACCCTCTAGAGCTTTGAATTCAATAATAGTTTCTTGGGGTCTTCAATTTCTTAATCACAGTTTTCTTTTTTTTTTCTAAGTGTGAGTTTGTCTCTCCTTGCCAATAGATGCTGTGACAGTATTAGGTATAAGTTCTTATGGTTGCCAAGAGGGTAATAGCAAATTAGAAATATTATTCTGTGATCTTTTAGCAGAATGTGTCTGTACTGTGGTTTTTGATTTTTCTTTTTGTTAAATTTCCATGTAAGATGCAAGTGGTTTTTTTTATGGCAATGCAAGAATATTTTAACATTGATTCTTATGCCTCTGTTCTGCAAGTTGTTATAGGATTGGTGCTTTACCTGTGTCTTAGCTGTGATTATTAGCTCTGGTACTGTGCCACACAGTTGTTATATTGCTTATGAAGCAAATCAGTTTTATGTCAGATCAGCTCCCAGAAGAGGCAAAAATAGATTACACTCTTTTTTTTTTCCCAAGTATTTATACATAGTCTGAGAGGATTAACCTTCCTGTGTGGGCATGATAGGTGCTTTCTTAAGGCTCAAGATTTGACTTCAAAGTAAGGTACTTCAGACTTAAATGTCTAAGCCCTTTTTTTTCACCTTTTTTTTTTTTTTTTTTTTTTTATCTGACCTACATTAGATATATGGTTTCAAAATCTGGAAAGGGGTTAGTTTTTATTTTTGGTCCCAAAACAGACAGAGAATTATTTAGAACCAGATCTTCTCTTGGTACATTATTTTTGTTAAAGAAAAGAAATAAAATAGTAGCTTATACTTTTATTTGCAGTTTTCAACTTTCTCCTCTAAGAGATAGAGGAGCCAGCAAGGAGAGGTGCTATGCTGGATCTTTTTCTCAGCAACAAGCAGGGGCTGATGAGGAATATAAAGCTGAAGGGTGCAATGGCTGTGAAACTCTAGGGTACAAAATCTATGGAGCAGAGGACAGGGTGAATGCTAGCTAGCATTGACTTCAGAAGAGCAGAATTTGACCACTTCAGGGATTTGCTTGGTAGAGTACAATGGAATAAAGCCTTAGATTTAAGGCTTTATAGACAAAGATAACTGGTTAATAGTCAAAGGATCACTTCTTCCAAGCTCAGAATAGTTCGCATCCTTAGAAATGTTGTCAAAGAGAAAGTCAGGTAGAAAATTCAGGACACCTGCCTGGATGAGCAAGGAGCTCCTGGACAAAACAAAATACAAAAGCGAAGCCTAGAGAGGGTGGAAATGAGGACGGGCATCCTGGGAGGAATACAGACAAGTTGTCCAAGCAGCTGTGGATCAGGTTAGAGCCTTGATAAAGTAAATCTGTCCATGGTTGTCAAGGGCAACCAAAACAGCTTCTAAAGATATATTGGTGATAAAATGAAGACCAGGCAAATTGCAAGCCCTGTCCAGAAGGATACAGGACATTCAATTACCTGGGACAAGGAGACAACTGAGCTCCTCTGCAGTGGTTTTGAAAAGCTTCACTGACAAGTGCTTCAGTCTCGCTTCATAAGTCACAGACTACAAAGATGAGGGTTAAAAGAAGCCTACAGAAAACCTGGAGAGGGGTTTTTTTCAAGGGTATGCAGTGACAGAATAGGGAGAATGGCTTTAAAATAAAAGGGGATCAATTCAAATCACACATTCAGGAGGGAATTCCTTACTGGCTGCCCAGAAGAGCTGTAGATGTCCCATGCTGGGAAGTGTTCAAGTCCAGGCTGGACTGGACTTGAAGCCATCTGATGTAGTAAATGGTGTTCCTGCCCATTGCAGAGGGATTGGAGCTAGATCTCAGAGTTTCACCCTAGGCCTAGAAAAATAGAATGTTGAAAGGTAATTTTAGTGATTTGCCAGAGGTCACAAAGTACAGCCGATGAAAGAAATCTGAACATAAATCATATGACACAGAAACACCACAGAAAGTGTCTTTCTCAGACTGGTGCCTTACTGATTCAACCATGCTGGTCATATTTTTTTCCAGATATTTTCTATCCCCTTTTCTATATTATCACCTGCTTTTTGAATTCTTAGCTGCAGACTTATGAACCATTATTCTTATTTTTTACTTTCTCCATCAAAAGCTTCATTGTATTCAATTCCCTAAAATTTTAAGAAAATTTATTTCCATGCTTAAAACTCACATTAATGAGGTAAAAATTAATTTTCATTAATTTAAGACTAGTGATTTTACAATGCATAAGCTCTCTGAGGTCAGTGGAAACTTATATTGAAGACATAAAAAACTTTGTCTTTGTCTCTACTCAGCAATATCTTGTGGAATTCCTAAAGCTCCACTAAATGGTGGGATATTAACTACGGATTACTTGGTTGGCACCCGTGTTACTTATTTTTGCAATGATGGATACAGGCTATCAGCCAAAGAGCTTACCACTGCAGTCTGCCAGCCCGATGGCACCTGGAGCAATCATAATAAAACACCTCGCTGTGTAGGTGAGTAACATGTAAGAAGTCTCTGGTGAGTAAAAAACCTGTCTGTACATTTTTTTATATATCCATGACACAAATCTTCACATGACTTAAATGCTTATCTTCAGGTTACTTTAATCTGTGAATTATGTGCTGGTATTCAATTATTATGAAATGCATATATGAAGTATATGTAACTAAGACATGCTGAAATTTCACAGCATAAGCAGAATGAACATGCTAGAGCTTATAGATTACAATCAAGCTAATAATTAATTTACAGTTAAATCAAAGTTAATGGTTACAGAGGTTTTCTACCAAAGTCATCTCTTCAGTGTTAGGTGCATAATACATGTACTGTTAGCAAACCCTTTTTACTATCCAGAATTGCAAAACCTGTGATAATTGTTTGAGACTGATGCTTATTATTTATATTCATCCCATCATTATAGACCTACACCATCTAAACTTGGGGGAACATCACTGCAGGGAAAATGCATTTAACTTCCAAAATCAAGTGGATATCAGCAATTACAAATGGGAAATGGGATATGAAAACCCAGGTGGTTGCAAGAGTGATACAGGGATGTCAGTGTCTCATGCACATTAGGATTTGGATTATCTCACCAAATGAATTTTGGAAATGAAAGCAAATTAAGACTGGAGTATTTTTCAAGGATTTCCCCTTTCTCCTTTTTTTTTATCTTCTTCTTGAAAATTTCATTCTGTCATGAATTTTTCTCTTTCTAAAGAACCACTGAAAATAGAGAAAAACAAAGTGGGAAAAATCGTTATGCTTCTTACACTATTTTTTATTCTATTAGTGTTATAGAATGCTATTGTTCCATTTCTGGAGGAAGAACACTTAGAATTAAGAAATTAGACAAAAATATATATCTGTCAAAAAAAAAAAACCTGTATATGGTTATTATTTTTTCTGTCACCAATGTACAGCCTCTCAAAGAAGTCTTTCATATCTCATAGAGTTTACCAGGGTAGAAAAATAATTTCTCCATTTAAATGTACTTAAAATTTTAGTCAAGATTCTGGTGCCTGACGTAAAATGTCACGGAGGGTCCACCTCTAGTGAATTCAGCCATGCTATAGCTCCTGTCTACACCAACTGCATCACTCTGCATACACAATCCCTTCTCTTTCTGGATAATTATTAATTAAATGAGACAACTCATGCCCTCTAACCACAGCCAATTTCAAGTACAGCTTTAGTTTTCAAAGATTATGTCATTGTGTTTAAAATGCGGTTTTTATTAATAATGGTGCAGATTTTCTCAATCTGCCTGTGCTAAGCCACCAATAACTGTGTCTTTTTGTTATTTTGGAAGTTGTTACATGTCCAAGCATCAATTCTTTTACCCTGGAACATGGAAGATGGAGAATAGTGAATGGTTCGCACTATGAGTATAAAACAAAAGTAGTTTTCAGCTGTGATCCTGGGTATTATGGTTTGGGACCAGCATCTATCGAGTGTCTTGCTAATGGGACCTGGAGTTGGAGAAATGAGCGGCCTTACTGCCAAAGTGAGTACATCTTTTGTCTGCATCTGCTGTACAGATTTCAGGAAAAAATGTTTTATTGGGTGAACTAGAAATGAACTCATTTAGTATTCAAATTGTAAATTAGAAAAAGTGTTTCTTGGCTGGAATTCCTGGGTATCCTAAAGGTTGACAAGAACATATCTGTAGGCACACTTCTGGAGTTTAAAGATTTCTTAATTTGTAATGGTACAAAGAAAATATTTTCCTATATGTTTATTTTAGATGAGGAATGCTGTAAAGTCTTAAAAAGCGCAAAACCTTTGTATCCTGTCTGCACACTTGATAAATAAAATAATCTCTCCTTTCTGGTAGTTACCATGTAGTGTGCATTTGCACACATCCACATCATCCCTACCATTAGCTGGTATGCTGGTAACCTGCAATAGATAATTTAAAAAAAATAAGTAATTAATATTCAGATATTTAAACCAAATAAAGATGTAGCTATCATTGTGTTCCCTTCCCCTACTGCTGTGAAAAGCACATTTCTTTATAAATTTACATTTAGACATCTCTTTTTAAAAACTGTGGGGTTTTGGTTACACTTTGAAGCTGCAAAACTCTTTCTCTTTATGGAACATGGTGTGACATAGCCTCTGACAGAGTGAGATACAACTGTGCTTTTGGTTCCTGCATAAAAATGTGTGTATCTGCATGTTTATGTATAAATACAAAAATATCTAAAAAAGCCTGTAAATAAGCCAGATAACTGTGTCTCAAAATACATTTGGAATTTATTGACAATATATATGAAAACAAAGAACTTTAATAATGCATTTTCAAACACAGGTTAATTATACTGGAAATTAACCTAGATTTTGAGTTCTTTATAACTGGAAATTGAATATAGAATTTAGAGAATTTTAAAAATTTAATTACAACATTTCCTCTCTCCTAGTGTTAAAAATACTGTGTATTAGTCTGTATGTATATCTCTGTGTGTACATAGTCTACATACTAAATTTGTATTCGTATCTCTTTTTACTTTGAAAGGCAAAGTAAAATTTGTATTCGTATCTCTTTTTACTTTGGAACATACTTCTAGCTATGTTTTGAGAAGCTTTGTTTGAAATAATATGACTTGACTTTCTTCCAGGCATAAAGTGTGCTACCTAATTTCAGCCTCCTATTTACTACTAATATATTAGTTTTGTTAATTAATAAAAGAAAATTTACAGAGAAAAATAGAATTTTGATTGAAAAGATATTTCAATTGTAAATAAATAGCAATAAATTCCATCAATATCATTCACTCTTTATAAAACTGAAATATGTGAATGCTAGGGAAGGCATTTCATTATGATCTAGAAGACCAAAATGACCCCTTCCCAAAGAAGCATAACTAAATCTGATAGCAATTGTCATGTTCCAGTATGCACAATGTACTTGATAAAGCCAAGGTAATTAAACAGCATTCAAGAGTGTCCTGAGTGCCTTTTTTAACTTTACAGAAATCATTTCAATCGCTATTCCCCCTCTTTTAAGTACAATTTCTGGGGAAGGAATAGTTTTTATTCTCAGGTTTTTAATCTATGATTTCTACAGATTTCTCAAAAATCCTTCAAGGTGTGAAATTTATTTATTTGATTGACTGGTTGATAAGTATTTTTTCTTAATAGGAATTATTGTTTGGGTGTTTGTGAGTCTCAGCTGTACACTTATGTTTTGTTTTTGTTTTGCCATGAAGTTATTTCCTGTGGAGAACTCCCTACACCTCCAAATGGGAATAAGATTGGAACTCAAATCACATATGGATCTACAGCTATATTTACTTGTGACTCAGGATACATGCTAGTTGGCTCTGCAGTGAGGGAATGTCTGTCATCTGGACTCTGGAGAGGAATTGAGACCAGATGTTTAGGTATGGATACTCCTGTCATGACTTGTCCATTTTCTTTCTCTCTAGGAGACAAAAGTAAGAAAAGTGATCTGCTTCTCCTTTTCTATACAGCAGACACGTTGAGGAGAGCTCTGCATGTGTGTGGCTGGGCAGCATTGTTTTTCTCATCAAATTAGAACTATGTTTATGTTTTCAAAAATTACATTATCTTTACAACTTGCAAAATCTGTTTGTATATTTTTGTACATGCCTTTAAAGTAGGACTATACATAAGCATTAAGACAGATTAATTCCTTTTGTATCAACTCTAATACATATCCTCACTAAAATATCTGCATAGTAGATCTGAACTAAGTGGTTGTGTCATAGAATTAAACTGTGTTCTTGAAAAGGTACAAAAAGAAGAAATAAATTGTGGAAACTTTGACAGGATCAGTGCAGCCTTATTTCTGAGAGAAAGCCACTATCCTGGTGCTTTTTACAGAATTTGCGACCCTTTACTTGTACAAGGTTAGGCATCTTCTCTTATTTAATATACTCAGACGTTGTTGCCTGAATTATTCAAGAATAAAATGAACAAATGAAGCAATTTCAGGGCTTCTTTCTGGTTCATTGTCATGTGCACCTTGAGCTGGGTTATTCTATTATGTAGAGACATAGGTTTTAACTCTATATTTAACCAAAATTTTAATTTCAGTTGAAATCAAAAGTATGCTAGCATTCTGAATTAGAATGAAATATGCAAATCATATTGTATCTTGTTTGTAGAGGCATGAATATATAACAGAATATCCATAAACTGATACTCCCAGAAAATTGAACTAGTATATACATTAAATATTGGGGTTTGTTGCAATATATCTTTGTACAGATTTCCATTCACCTTTTTAAATGACTTTTAATCCCAAATAAACAGCATTATTTTCTAATGTTCACATAAGTGAATGACTCATGAATGAGCAGAAGTGTTGCTTATCAGGCTACAAGTCTGCAGATGGAATGTTCCCTGACATGAAGCAGAGAGGGATAGAGGCTTTGTTAATGTTTCACTTGATATCTTGATATCTTCATCTTCTAAATTGTCAGCAATTACAAGATGTTCTAAATTTAAATTTTTGAAACACCATACTATGTGTTAAATCAAAATGTTCTGCTTTTTGTCTTGTTTGCCTATTTGTTTGTTTTTATTTTTACTGATTTTTCTGCAGAAGTTACAGCTGTTGAAGTTAGGAGAAATGTAAAAAATTTTCTTCAGAAAAATAATATATAAAACCAGATCAGTTAGATGCTATTTGTGAATAACACCTCG
This sequence comes from Zonotrichia albicollis, assembly GCF_047830755.1. Taxonomy (NCBI): domain Eukaryota; kingdom Metazoa; phylum Chordata; class Aves; order Passeriformes; family Passerellidae; genus Zonotrichia; species Zonotrichia albicollis. Next base: position 140,417,259 of record NC_133819.1, read on the forward strand.
GAAAAATGCTTGCATTTAAGAATTTTGCCAAAATAACTTCATGTCAAGTGAAAATCAGCACAGAATGAATTGAATTTTTCCTACATTTGCCCGTAGAAATAAAATCATAATATAATTTAATAATAGTAACAGATTACATAATCTTTACTTACAACTTAAAAGAGGACCCCTGCTTCTTGGAACTTATTCATTATTATTCAGTTCCTACATTGTAATGTCCAGTAACAATAAAAATTTAAGAAAACAACTGTATAACTAGAGGACAAAAACAGTAATCTAAGCCAAACCTATTGTATCAGAGTAATAGCACTACAGCAATATTATCATGCATGTCTTTAAAGGTTTATTATGGCAAATTGTTGAAGACAGCATGAAAACAATTTTCTGTATTCAGAAAAATTAGAATATACATCATATACAGCATGGAAAAAATATATACCTTGCTTAAAAAAAAAAAAGAATCAAACAGAAAAGCTAGTGACAGAGAAAATTTATAAAAGGGAGAGAGTCATGGCTGCCATAATTTCTCTTGCAACAATGCTGCCTACTGTGTTACATCACTGTGCAGGAATGAGTGCCCTGCAGACTCAGAATAATTCAGTTCAATTCTTGTTTATTCCATAAGAAATCTGAGACTTAAGAGGGATGAGATCAGTTAACGACAAATCAGAAATAAGAAATATTTTAAAGTAAGTTGTTGTCAGAAAGTATAGGAAATGGAGGAAATTAAAGAACTATTAGAATGTGGGAGAAAGGAGATCAAATATAGCAGGGAGACTTACAAGGGGGGTATTTTAAGAAATTAACATTACTGATAAGTTGCACAATCTACTTCTGATGTTTTTGTGCTCCCAGTTGTAAACATTTTGTACAACTGAGCTCTCCCACTTTTACTTTCTGAAAAATGTAGTTCTTGGACTGAAGTGATTACCAATGTATTTCTGTTTTAAGTTTTTAAGATGCCCTTAGGAATACCCTTAAATGACATACTTGAAATCCTACAAGATAAAATAATACCCTTTTCAAGTATTTTGTTTTAAAATGCACTTATTTTTTTTTCAAAAGTGCTACTGAAATAATCACATTTAATTGTTGTATTACATAGCCTGATTTTAATTTCAGGTATGTGTAATTTTAAAAGTATATGAAAGGCAGAACAAACAAGAATCTAAGTATCTGTGGTAGAACTTTAAAGTAGTTTGTGGTGAACCTAATCAGATATAGATGAGAATTAGAACTGAGGTAAGCTTTAAATCACCAAAAATATTGACCAAAATCCAAGTTATGTTATTCCATGACATAGGGAACAGTAGAGCATGGTTTTGATAACAGCCATAATAGTGTGAGAATATGATGATAAGTTTCCCAGCTCTTTTTTGTCTTTCTTTTCTCATTCTGACTTTTACTAAAAGATGGGTAATTTATGGATAATGAATCTATGGCAAAAGCCAGAACACTTAACACAACTGCCTTCCTTTCTCAATCACACATTTTTTTCTTTAAAAAATACCTAAATGACAAAGTAGTGCTTCATGAGTAATCACCTTATTATAACAGTAGGAAATTGACTTCTTGGTCCTTATTCTCTGTAGCTGATGAGAAGAAACAATGTTCAAATTGAAAAAAACAAATGAAACAAAACAGAATAGAGCTTCTGAAGTACTTCTGTTGTCAAAGTTAAAAAAAATTAAATGTTTCAGGACATTTTATTGTGAAAAAAATCACATTAGTTTTTTAGAATAAAAAACAAGCAAAGATTAAAATCATGACAGTTGTGTCTCCTAGGTTACAGTCTCTCACTATTTATTATGCTTGATCTTTTTCTGTACTGGTAACACGGAAACTGTCTATGTAATAAATCCTGAGAAACATTCCAAAACATGGAATAGATTTTTACTAAATATCCTAGTTATAAAAAGAGACTGACAAATCTGTGATTTTGTTATACATTTTCCTCTTGGAAAACTACTTAAATATTCAACAAGAAATTGATTATTCTTTTGTCCGTTTGTATGAAAACTTTGTATATTTACAGTATTTACTGATGACATATTTACAATTTTATATTTTGCATTATTCCATTTATTCATTGCATTAATTTTGTTTGCTTTAATTTAATGCCAGGAAAAACATTGATCATAAAAATATATATCATCATACTTTATAGGTTTTTTTTAATGTATTTATTTTAATATGTAATCAGATATTTAGTAAACTGGGCATTTCCTAGAGTGGACGTAAATTGGGTCTACTTTAATAACTCTATAGTACTTTCAGATAAACTTTGGAGTTAAATAGAATATAAATGGTGAAAAACATTTCCTAAGATTTCTCTAGCACAAATTTTTCCCCCTTTTTTCAGAGCATTACTTTTACACATCATGATCAGGACTACTTTTTCATTTTTTTTAAACGTATTTTTTGCCTTTTAAAATGTTTTATGTCTTATTTTGGTTAACATTTTAGACACCTTAGTCAAAAACACTTAACAAAGTAAAACTAACAAAGAAAAGTATAGCATGCTTTGAAAAGTCTTTCTGTTAGATACAGTTCTTCTTATTGCCCTTCTAATGGAGCAGTTTTCTTAGATTCTTACAAAGAATTCTGATTTCTTTCTAGGACCTAACTCATTGTAAATGCAATGTACAAAATTCTGTACTTCTCTTTGGGGGTTATTTAACTGAGCTTCCCTCACTTGTGCTAGTTACATGACTGATAGTAATGTTAAATCTTGTTTAGACATCTCATCAATGAAAACTACATGAAAAGGCAGCAAAAAATAGGATTTTCAACCAATACTTAAACTCAGAGGAAAGATATGCACATTTGTCTTTGTTGTTGACTGGTGAGCTAACTCCAAGTTTTCACATTTCTTGAACTCCTGACTCTATCCTCTTCATCTCAGCTGTCCAACACCTAACATTTATTTCTCAATTCCTTCTTCTTTCTCAATACCTCATGGCATCTAAACATCCTGATAAAACAGATATGTTCATTTATTTACCAAAAGTCAGTGCCATTATTTCATACGGGATAGACTCAGCAACTTCTGGAACAATAGTTTTGTTCAGTTCTGCATATTAGTATTAAATCTCAAATAAAGATAAATGATAAAATATTATTACATTTTTAAAGGTCTATAATACTTCATATTTTGCTGCTAATTGTGATATGACCAAATTATGTTAATTCAGTTCATTTGGAGAGCACGTTTATAAAGTACCCCTATGAATTAAATGCAAAAATGAAGAATGAAGTTTATTTGATTAATAAGGCATAAGATAGTGTGGTTCCCAAACATGGCTAATATTAGAGGAGCTTTCAGTAAAGGCAGATGGATAGAAGAAAATAGCTTTTTAGGTTAGTGTGTACATTAAATGTCAACATTTTCACTTCCCACACAATAATATTAAGAATGCCATTCATCTCTTCTCTTAAGAAAAAGGCTACACTTCACATACTGTGTCTTTGTCTGAATTAAAAAAATAATCCATCAGATTGAGCAGATCATGAAACAAATAATTGATTTAGAATTATCTACATTTGCATTACATATGGTTCAGAAAGTTTTCCTTGGACTATATCTGCTCTAGTCCTCTGGGCCAAATGCCATCATTTCTTATATGGTTTTAAGTTGTCAAAAAGATCTGTCATTAATTTTGAGTACTTTTTATCCAAAAGGAGATGAAACACATTTTGTGCACCTAGTTGAGGTTCTCAGTGTGCTTCCTCTGAAAGGAAGCTAATTTGTTCATGGTAAAATCACTCAGGACATTTAAGAGAAGGAAGATCTGAACCAAAATTCTCATGTGAACACAACCTTTGATGTGTTACCTGGGGAATATTTATCCCAGTTTTACTCAACTCTTTTTTCATACAAAAATACTGCTTTAAAATGCTAATCAGTCATTGTTGGCTGCTTCTTACTCGTCAAGGAAAAACCAGTTACCCATCAACTCTAAGAACAATGCTGTCCATGGAGTGAAAAAAATAGCAGACATACGATCTGGGGCAAAGAAACCATGGAGGCTAACAGCAAAGAATGTTCAGTGCATTCATTTATCAGTAGTATTTTATATATTTTCTCAATCAGCTTTCAGCTACTGAAAGGTTTCCATGTCTATGTAACCTCTGAAGTGTAGCCTCTCTGCCAATATTTTCATACTTGAGACTTCTAGAAACTATATAAGCCACTACCTTCTTCATCTTCACTGTTTTTTAAATCTTTTTTTTATACTCTTGGTATTTCAGTTAAGGGGGATTCTGCATCTCTAGTGTTACTGAATTAATATATCTGGAGTTAACCATATGCTTCTCTTTGTTCTTCAGTACCACTGTATAATAATAACTAGACTTTCAGATTAGGTATATGATGTTTCATCTTTAAAGAATTATTCAGCTGTTTCAAGGAATTCAGCAGAGAACTTCCCTCTGTGGGCCATGGATTAAAAAAAGATTTCAAATAACTTTACCATTCATCCTGAACAGTTTTAGTACAGCTTGGAACAGCTGTAAAAATGAGACTCTTTTGAAAATAGCAAGAGAAATGCCCCAAGCCCTGTTTTGTCCAGAGCTGTGCCTTCTTATATATTTTTATTAAATGGAAGCCCTGTAAAGAAGAAGGAAAAAAAAATAAAAAGCAAGGAAATAATTCTTCCCTTTTCAGCTGAGGTCATCTTGACAGGTTAATTAACTTTGTTGAATAATAAATAACATAAATATCTGTTTTCAATAATACATTGATATGTAGATTTGTTTCACTACTGTGCTCATTTTTGACATTACTGACAACTAAAGTAAGTACAGGCATGTTTTTTGCCTTTTAATGTAAAGATTCTGTATTCATTTATTCCTGTTCTCATAGAACAACCTGCAGAAAAGAAATCTCATTTACAGCTATGGTTTCAAAGGTTCTGACGCTAAGTTATTATGCTCATTCTTCATTGCTAGAACAGGATTTCATGTCAAATTAGGTAATTTATTTGGTGGTCACAGGTTATTAATATCCTTCATTCCCAGTCTTTGACTAATTTTGTTTTTTAATAATATTTCATGCAATTATTCTTCTCAAGTTTTGTTAGACTGGAAATTGAGAATATTATATTTTTGATTTCTTCTCTCAAATCTGCTACTCAGTAAAACCTTCACATTTAGTCTCTTTTAATACTTTTTTTTGTAATTTTCACTTGTCTTTGCAAGAGTGGTATATTTTGATTCAGTATTACAAGTTACAGGTTATATATTAAGACCCATGGGTCTCATCTGGATTCATAGAAATGCTGCTAAAGTCTTTTACATCTATGTCTTAGAAAAAATGGAACTACAACCACTCTTATGGTACAGCAAAAAAAATAGAGATATTGACAATGGACAAAGATGTCAAGAAAACAGTCTAGAATAGCTTAGCCTAATGTAGTCTAGAATCCTAACTTAGTGGGAAGTCAGCTATTTACTACCAGGGCACTAGAATTTACTTATTTGTCACAAAGCCCTTATAATAGGAATTTAAATGAAAGTCCTGAGAAACAATTACCATCAGAATTGATATTAAAAAATACCAGAATATATAGCAATAAATATGAGCATATCTTTAATCTATAATGAACATCTTGGAATTATTTTCATAGCTTAATAAAAATGTTAAAGGTAAGAATTCTACTAAAATTCATGAGAAAAATAAACAAAGACCTTACTTTGTAGAAGAAATGAAAAAAAACCCAGAATAGAATTGAAGTTAAGTAATAATTGCTCTTCCAAATACAGGTGTAGATAATGATAGAGGTTTTTTGATGATTTGAGAGTTGTTTTGTTTTTTCTTCCTCTATGCTTTTTTTATTCCCTCTTGATATTGGTGAAGTAATGATAGCTGCAATTATAAGTTGAGGTCCTAATTTCCTCAGTCAGAGAGCATCTCTATGGTTGTAAAATAGAGTGGGAAAATAAAGCAAAGAATAAAAATTCTGGAAAATACTAATGACTCTCTAACTTTTTTTGACCTTTTGGAGTTTACCTATTTTCATGAATCAGTGGAAATTCTAGTAAAGTTCTCCAACAGTCTCTTAACAGGAACTATGTAGACCATTATTTAGAATTTTCATAGCAAACATAGTGAAATGCTTACCACATCCACCTACATGACAATTGTCAGGTTTTGTTTTTTGGTTTTTTTTTTTTTTTTTTGAAAATAAAACAAATAATGCTGAACCCATAATTTTGGAGTATTGGATTGTTTTGGTTGTGGGATTTTTTTACCTTTTTTTTTTTTTTTTTGTTTGGTTTGGTTTTAATATTTTTTATATATCCCTCAGTAACACTAAACTTCCTCTGGACAGCAGAGTAAAAACTGGCAAAAAATCCTCCAAATCCCCATGTTTTGTTTGTTTGTTTGTTTGTTTATTTTAATCTCTTTTTTAGATTTGAGATAAAAAATGTGTCACAAGTCTGGTATATCCTGTTTTTAAATGATGTTTACTTACTTAACATTTTCACTGATTGATTTAGAATTCTGTTATGACAGAAGTACAGTTTTATAACACTGCATTATAATATTCTTAATTAATTCAGGTTTATTTCTCAGTTTAGAAATCTTAAATAGGGATAGAAGTAGTCTCTACTGCTTTAAAATCATGTTTCATCACTAATAGTGGGAAGTTCACAATCAGCCATGCAATATCGTTAGCTCTCCAAAGGTATAACTGTTACACAGAGTGGGAGGAAATAATCAAGACAGAGGGATTTGAAGTAACAGACTCATAGAACAGCCCAGGTTGGAAGGAAATTTGAAAAATCATCTGATCCAACATTTCATGGCAAAGGGAGCTGGGATTACCTAGCAACCTGTTTAGTCCTATTTTGAAGACATCCAGTGATGTAGACTCCCATCACATCTCTGAATAGATTGTTCTGGGGAATGCTTGTCCTTGCTGTCAAAAGAATTCTTTCTTATGTCATGATGAAACCTTTCCCAGTGCAGCTTGCACCCATTGCTCCTCCCCCTCTCCATGTGACTCCATGTGAAGCGAAAGCGTCCAATATTTTCCTAGCCACTCTCTAAGTACTGGCATGCTGTGATAAGCCCCACCCCGCCTGAGCCTTCTCTTCTCCAGGAGTTAATGCCTTTATCCTTTCCTCATAGGAGAGGTTTTTCAGCCTTTGGTTATTTTCATGACCTGCCTTTGCAGTCTGTCTGAATCCTTCTGCATCTTTCATGTGCAGCCTGGCAAGCAGTGGATAGAGTGGGATGATCACATTTCTACCACTGCTAATAGTGTTTCTGCAGATGCAGCCCAGAATCCATTCTGCTTTCACTGTTGCAGCCACACTGCTGACTCACAGTCAGCTTCTTGTCCACCAAGACCCTCAGGAGCCTTTCAGTGACACTGCTCCCCAGCCAGCACGCAGATCATGGCCTGTTCTGGGCTCTTTGGTTCTGTCATCCCAGGGACAGAGTCTTGCAAATGGTTTTGTTAACCTCAGACAGTTCTTTCTCACTTGCTCTTCCAGCTTGCCCAGATCTTTCTGTAAGATATCTCTTCTGCCTCACCTCACCTCAGTCTGGTGTCCTCAGCAACTTGGTGAGGCTGCTTTCAATCCCATCATCCAGATAATTTATGAAGATATTCAATGTCATGAGGCCTATTACTGATCCTTAGGGAACCCTGTTGTGATAGATTTCCAACCTGAGTGCAAACCTTTGATCACCACCCTTTTAGTGCAGGCCCTTAACCCATTCCCTACCCATCTTGAAGACCACATACCCAATCTGTATCTTGCCCTTTTGTGCAGGAAAAGGCTGTGGGAAATGGTGTTGAATTCTTTGCTGAATTTCAGGTAGGCAACATCCACCAACCCTCTCCTTGTATATAGTATATGTTGAAGACAGCTGAAGGAAAATAAGTAAATAAAGAAAAAAAGAAACTCAAAAGTCAAATAAGTCAAAACTAGGGTCTGAGAGGTTTATGACAATGAAAGGAGTTAGACTAAGAGGATGGGATTTTTAAATTACTTTAAATTTTCTGGAGTGAGACAGGGATATTACTGCAAGACATATAGATGATTTGTAATGAATTTTCACCTGTTGAAGTTATAGGCTTTGTAAAGTTTTGTAAAGTTGCAGAAACTGTACTGTGATCTCAGTTGCCTCACATGTTGGATTACTTCAGTTTTATTCTCTCTGCACAGGAAACAGAGATTAACCTTTCTGGTGAAGTATTCTGCTTCCACTCTCCCATAAAGCAACACTAAATTCTTAATTAGGAACCAAGCCATATATTTTAATTAAATGCAACTTGAAAAATATTTCCTTGAGCATGATCTGAATCACTGCAGACTGCCTGGTTGGATTTTGATAGAAACTAATCTTTTACAACTCAGTTTTTATTCCTCATCTGGTTAGCCCTGTTTATAGTCAGAAATATGAGAGGATAGGGAAATTAGTTCCTCTGGAGCATGTTCAAAAAAGTCTACTACATGCTGAATGGATTATGAATTTCTTGGAAAATCAAGCAATACTCTGACAAAAATACTCTGACAAGGAATACTCTGACAAAAAGATGTTATGCCATCATATCCTAGAAAACATAAATTTAATGTATACTTGTTTTTAATATAAGACTGAGGGAAACAGGGAGGGAACAAAGAAGGGCTAATATAGCTTTGAATACTACCAGGCTTGGACTCCTGATAAGTACACAGAAGTCAAATTGGAGTCATCAATCTAATATATGTGGAGGTTCATATACTACTAATACTGAATTGGTAAATTCTGATTGTATGAAAATGTAACATTTTATCTTCTTTTCTTTTTTTAAATTTCTAGTCTCAAATGAATGAGGTAAAATGTAGAAAAATACATCAGGATATTAGAAGCATTTAAAATTTCAAAGGAAAAAACCGTCCAAACCATATTGGTTCTGTATGTCTTTTCTTATCAGCAATTCCATGCTGTGTAGATTTGTTTGTGGGGGCTATTTGGGGAAGATTAGAAGACAAAAGGAGAGCAGAGGAGTTTGAGTGGCTGGAGGTTTGGGTTTTATCCCTAAAAAGTACTAGCTGAAACACTGCTCTTTTTTTTTTTTTTCTTTCTTTCTTGTCTTACTCTTCTTTTGGCAGTGAATTCTCTACCAAATGTCACAGTCTTCATGAAGTCAACCATTTTTAGAAGAATTTCCTCTAACCACATTTTTTGCTGAATCACAGTGCCCATTTTCCAGAATTCATTATGAAAAATAGCAACTACACAGTTTGTTGTTTTTTTCCTCAGTCTCTCTGTAGGCTAAATGTCTCTTTATGACTTTCATAATGAAAATGCAATAATTCTCATATTTTGACAATACAGAGTAAAAGATTAGGCCTAGGCATAGGCAGATTTTTGGTTGCCATTTGGCTGCTGTAAGATTTGGCAGCTGTTGTGCTGACTGCCTTCAACCAAAGAATGTTAATCTCTTTGGAATTCCACTGGGAAGGAGAGAAAGAATGGAAAACATAACAGAGTCAAATTCCAGAAATAAATTGTTCACGTTAATTCTTTTATTTTTATTGTAAAAAAGCTATATTTATAATGCCCACATGGATTGATATGTGTAATATTTGTATTATTTTTATTTATGTAGAATTTTTCTGTTTAGTTAAATGCTTGATCTTTTAATGCTACATTATTCATTTAATCATAATCAAAATATTACTAAGGTAAATAATACATATTTTTACATGTTGCAATAAAAAGGAATTATTCATATTTTTAAAGGAAATTTTATTATATATATGACATTTAATCTCTTTGCTACATCATCAGTAGCTACACATTGCTATACATATGCATGATTACAGTTTTCACCAAGCTGATAAAAATAAAGCTTTGAATTAGGTCAATAAAAAAACCTTAAAGGATATTCAGCATTTCTTTGTTTTAGTTGAGGAGGTTTATTTAAATTTTATATGACATATTTACTGATATTTTTTCTTTTTTTTTTTCTTTTTTCTTTTTTCTTTACTACACATAAATCTAGCTGGTCACTGTGGTATCCCAGATCTTATAGTCAATGGACAAGTAATAGGAGAAAATTATGGCTATAGAGACACAGTTGTTTACCAGTGCAGTCCTGGTTTTCGGTTGATTGGCTCTTCTGTAAGAATCTGCCAACAGGATCACAACTGGTCTGGCCAACTTCCATCCTGTGTGCGTAAGTAAGCATGGCAGCACATTCTGATTGATGTTACAGGAGTATCTGTGTCAAACAAGATGAGGGTTGAATGGTCCTCAAAATATGGGGACACATAAAATCTGTGATTCAGCTATTGGGTGAAGTTAAAGGTTGTCACATAAAATGTCCACTGCCTGTTTTTGGTGACTGAATACCTGCTGTTTTGGATGTGAAAATTCTTCAGGAAGTGATAGGATTTATAAATGCCACTACTCAAATTTGAAAATGGCTTTATGACCTGTAGTGGCTTTTGGAAACATTTAATGTGTATTTAATTTCACTCTTTCAGTTGGATATGTAAATACTGTTGGGGTAAACTGTCAACACTGCAGATTGAAATGTTTACCAAATTTTTTTCCTTCTTCTTCCGCTCAGAGGTGCTGTTACTTTGATTTGTTGTTTTGGTGTTCTTTTGAGTGAATATTGTGCTTTGTTAATGAGATTTCTTTCTCATGATAAGTGTGTCAAGCCATTACATGAAAGACTTTAGGTAATAACATCAAATTATGTATTTAATTTAGGAAAATTTGAGATTTCTCTAAGCACTTTAAAGTAAATTACCAGTATTTTTGCAGGTAATATTAGTGTATTGAAACTGTATAAATCTGCCTCTAAATATCTTATCCTTGAAGCTGAAATTCTCTTAATGCCAAATCATAACACACAATGTTAATTCATTTGTTCTGTCATTTTAATCAGTAATTAAAAATAAATATTTTTAATTACTGACTACCCTTTTTTTTTTCCAACAGTTGTTACAAAATAGAAGAAAATATTTGCTAAGTGCTTTTGGATCATTTTGAGAATATTAATTTGTGTTCGATTTCCTTACTTTTCTTTCGTCTGGTTTTTGTAGGCACAGAAAATAAACTTTACCTTCTTTAGATGGATTTTTTATAAACATTAGAAAAATTTCACTGTGCCAATAGTTCTGGGGTATTTTCAAAAAAAAAAAGTCATAAATTTATAGCTTCACTAAGTATTTAGGCCACAAAGATAAAATATTGACTTGATAATAAGACAAATTTGTAAGAAATAATTCCTGAGGAACTAAGGTAGTGAAATATTTCCTTTCAATTTCAGACTATACATAATGAAAATCTAGTGCTTTCTTTTCTCCTGCTTCTTCAGAACAGTTTTCTTCATTTGCTTTCATTACTGCATGTCAAATTCTTTTCAGTTTACTTAAAAATTTAATTAAGTTCTTGAACATTAATACATCATGGAAAATATGCAGTATCTTATAATATCAAAACTTGAAAATACTAATATATCATTATTATCTATTGTATAATAAATAATGAAAAGCAATAACATCTTGGTATGGTTTTGGTTCTTTTTTTTTTTTGACTGGTGCTATGCAAGCTGTGAGCTGTGGCCACCCTGGTAGTCCTATTTATGGAAGAACAAGTGGAAATGGTTTCAACTTCAATGATGTTGTGACATTTTCCTGTAATACTGGGTATGTTATGCAAGGACCAACCAAAGCTCAATGCCAAGCTAATAGGCAGTGGAACCACTCGCCCCCTATATGCAAAGGTAAGAAACCAGCATTTACAGGTTTCTAACTAAATGCTGTAAAATTAAAGGTGAAAAATAAACAGAGGGTAAAGGAACACAAGAAAAAGTGATTCCTTTCTCATCAACAGAGAGACTGATTAACTAATATAATAATATTCTTATTTAAGACTTTTTGTGATGCTATGATTTTTTACAGTCGGGTTGCCAGGATAACAGTTGCAGAGAAACTTTCTTATGTGTCTGTAGACTGCATTGCATTTTAAAAAGTTGTCTCTACAAGTTACTGAAGCAAAATTATGGAGAGATAATTAAGAGCTTAAAGCCTGAAATAATTTTCTCTGCATTTTTAGACAATATAGTTCTAGCAGACACATAAGAAAAGCTACTTTTCTTCCTTTTACATTTCCATTGGTGCTTCACAATTGACTTTGAAAATTGCTCTTCTAATTTATTAATGTTGTCCATTTGTGTTCTTCTCAATGCTTCTAGATATTCTTTCACTTAGAAAAATAATTCTTTCACTTAGGAAAATAATAGTATGTTATTAGTCCTCTTTAATTTTTCATAAACAGTCTTAGCCAGGTTTTTTGTCATCCTTATCTTTTTAAAATTTTGATGTGTTTGTAAATAATTTGTTTTATTTAGAAAAATGTACTTTTTGCTGTAGCTTGCATGTACATATGCAGAAATTCTAATGAGTGTTCTTCAGCATCTTCTCAGCAGCTTCTCTGTATTTTTATCTGTGCATAAACTAAATAACGTATTTTTATAGAAGTTTTATTGACTGTATTTTCTTTTCAATAGGTGTTCTTCACTTTTATTTGATTGCCTTCCCCTAAGAGATACTGCCAAATAGTTTACAGAACTTAAATTTCCAAGGAACTCTTTGTTGATGAGAAGACATTATTTTCTAAATTTACAGTACTAAACATGTATTGTGTGTTTAGGGTACCTGCTTAATCTCATTTTCAATCCAGTTGCTATCAGTCACTTTGGTATTCTCGTATTGCAGAGTGCCAAAGTGATGACAGCTTACTGGCATGTAGGGATTGGTGAATAAGTTGTTCAGGTTGCTCTTTGAAACTTTACACAGTCCTGAAATTGTATATTGGTTTTAGGAGAGATTTTTAAAACCAGTAAGTACTAATCTTGTGTTGGACATCATTAATCATGTCAGCAATGTGCAGTGAAATCCATTCTAATGTGATTTTATTTACTTTGAAGTTAAATAATAATAAAATGTTACCTTGCATATTTGTAAACTACCAAAAGTGCAATATTATAGAAAGGCTGCACACTGTTGTGAAGTCTTTCCTTTTGTCCCATAATTTTTTCATGTAAATTCAGGGCACTTGCTGTTGTACTATAAACAACTTTATTAAATGTCTAGCTTCTTAGCCAACCATAATAATTGTGTCAAACTATTGAAATGGTTGAAGTTCCTTGTATTTTGTTTCAAGTACTCACTACTCCTGAATAATGAATAAATTCTTTTCGTTACTTTAAATATATGCTTAGTAACAGGAACATGGACAACAATCTCAGGCCCATGGTGTGATTCTTAGGGCTGTCCTGTGCAGGGTCAGGAGCTGGACTTCAATGATACTTGCTGGGAGATAAACAGAAAAAAAGACAGAAATGTAGCTCAGGCTTTCCTCCAGGAAAAGAAAAATATTCAGTATTGACCATCAATGTAGCTAACAAATTGTTCTGTCCTTTACTGTTAAAGAAGTCAAATACAAGCAGAAAGCTATTTCTGTCCTTGGAAAAGGTATGTTTTCTAGGCTTATAGTATCAATATTTGAGACCTGCTAGAAGAAGCACACAAGCAGGCAAAAAAATTTAGAATAGTAGCAAGAGAGGACATGAGCCATAAAATGACTACATTAAATGATTTAGGTGGGAAAAAGGATCTTGCATTGCATCTGGCAATACCAGTTTTCCTTTGCAATTTACAGAGCTTTTCAGCATATTTTAATCATTTCATATACAGATATCCATGCATATTTATCTCTGAAATCCAACAAAGGTGAATGCACGGTCCTGTACCTGGGGAAGGAAGAGTAACCCCAGTAACCCCATGCACCAATACAGGCTGGGGGTGGAAAGCAGCTCTGCAGAGAAGGACCTGGGGGTCCTGGTGGACAGCAAACTGTCCCAGCAGTGCCCGTGTGGCCATGAAGGCCAGTGTTGTCCTGATGTGCATCGGGAAGAGCATTGCCAGCAGTCGAGGGAGGTGATCCCACCCCACTACTGAGCCCTCGTCAGGAACATCTGGAGAACCTGGAGTGTGCTCAGCTGAGTGCTACAGAGATTATTAGGGACTGGAGCATCTCTCTTACAAGGACAGGCTGAGGGAGCTGGGCCTGTTCACTCTTGGGGAGAGGTGACTGAGAGGGGACTTCATCACTGTCAGGAACTGAAGGGAGAGTGTCAAGAGGATGGGGCCAGGCTCCTCTTGGTGGTGCCAAGTAAAAAGATGAGATGCAAAAGGATGGATAGGAATTGATGCAAAGGAAATTCCACCTGAATACACATGCAGATATATAGATTTGCACATAGGTGTGTGCAAGTGCATGTATATAAACATGCAATTGATTATAAGGATATGGGGATAGTAATTTTTATGGGAACTTTGGTTTTCTAGAAAAACAAAATTATTCACTTTGAATAAGTGATGATGTGTTTTCTTGACCACAGGAAACCATACGAAAACTGTTAAAATAATCTTTATGACCCCCAAAATAAGTATTATACTGAACTCATGGGTAACTGTAAGACACAAAAAAGGGGGAAAAAATCCATATTCAGAAATTTTCAAAAATATAACTTTTAAAGTTCTAAGAACTCAAAAATTCAGCAGTATTCTTAACCATTAAACTTGACTTCTATTTTTAAAAGCTCTTACCCACTTGTTGGGATATGTTCTTATTCTGTCAGGTTCACCACAGTCTTACCTAACTGACCTTGTACACTTTAGCTCAAAACATCTGTCTCAAAGGTGATCCATTATCAAAATGTTGGTATAGGAACATAAGTATGTTTGCATTTCTGTGTGTGTTAGACCAAAATCACATCTAGCCCCAAAATACGTTTCTGTTTGTGGACAATAGTGTGTTTCAAGACAGGAATGTAAATTCATTTTATTGGTATGTTCAGTAACTTTTAGTGGCCAATAATTTTACAGTATTATCACACTCTAAAGAAGCATTTCTTTTTATTTGCTCTGGGTTTAACATCTTCTGGCTTTAGCATTTTTGTCGTTTCAGTTCTTCTTCCTAATTGACTACCATTATATAAAAAGTTAGGGTATATAAAACGAGCAACACATTGGCTATTTCTCATGCAAAGAATAGGAGACCATTTTAGGAGACTGTATTATTATGGCTCTCAAGTCTGTGCTCTTTTTCTTTTTAGTGGTCAATTGTTCTGATCCTGGAATTCCTGCAAATTCTATAAGAGAAAGTAAAATTGAACATGGAAATTTCACGTATGGCACAGTGGTATTTTATGACTGCAATCCTGGATATTTTTTGTTTGGCTCTTCAGTTTTAATTTGCCAACCAAATGGCCACTGGGACAAACCTCTACCTGAATGCATTAGTAAGTAGATAATGAGTTTGCTTCTACAAGGAATGTGGACTAGACAAGGTATTATTTTACACAGCATTTTCATCAGTCTCATCACAGCAATTATAAAATTCACATTTATATACATTTGTGTGTGTGTGGTTTGGATGGAGGGTCTCAGTAGCTGCTGAAATAGCAGTTATATTACTCTTGTATGTAGCAAATAACATAGAAAACTTATGAAATGCAATAGCCAAACAAACATCTCTGAATGCTCCAGCATAATAATCCCTGATAGCAGATATGCAAGGTCAAAACCTGTCCATTGACTTCACCAGTGACAGCACTGTAGAACACCTAAGATGTCCTCTGTACAGTGTTCTCAGTTTGCCACACTAACAGAGGTACCTGAGCATCATGCTCATACACAACCTATTCACTAAGGCAACTGCATCAACACAAGTAGGTTATTTTTATTCTACTTTGTCATGAACTACTTTCTAACTGTGATGCAGATATAGCCAGAGATGTTTCTTAGACTTTTAATTGGCTGAGACATTGATTTACCTGATTCTCTATTAGTCTGTGAAAAGGGTTTCGTTTAGGATCAACATTTTTCACTGAGAAAGGCTTCTTTTCTAGAGATTGAAAGGAAAACAGTCTAAAGGTTACTTATTCAGAAATCATGGACTGATACTTGCAATACTGAAGCTATTTGTTCTCAGGAGGCTTCACTAGTTCAACTATCACCTCTATATAAGAGGTGATAAAATAAGAATAAAATAACCTTTTTTTCTTATTAGTGATAAAAATTTCAGTTACGGAATTTGTCTCTTTCTTTGATGGGATAAGTAGCTTGATTGCAAGTCACAGTTAAACCTAAAACAACGTGTCTGTTGGTCACAAGTTAAATTTAAAGGCAACATTACCTTTTCAAAAAGAGAAATATTCCTTAATAGTAAAGTATCTAGAAAGAGAAAATAATTTAAAGGTGAAGTTGCAAAGATTTTTTTCCTTCTACATTTGTATTTTAATCTTTTAGTAATTTTTTATCTGAATTGTCACAAGTAATTTAATAATGCAGCCTTTATTCTTCTTTTAAAAGAGCTTTGGGAATAAAAGGGATTTATATACTTTTGAAAGGGCATTTTCTGCTTTATTTGTGTCATTTTCATAGAGGGGCCAATGAATTCTACCTAAGTGGTATCCATGATATTTTGTAATCATAAGCTTACCAAAAGTTTTTAAGAGCCTTTTTAAGAGTTTCTGTAGTGTTTTTCAAATTATTGCTGGAATGAAACTCTTTAAAATGGTGTATATTGATAGCACAAGGAATAATGCTTTAAACTAAAAAGAGTTTGTTTAGATTAGATATAGAGATTTTTTTTTGTTGTTTTTGGTTTTGTTTTAATGAGTGTGGTAAATAGAAAAGAAGAAAATTAGTTAGTATTTGAAAAAAAAAGAAATTCAATCAACTTCTCATATGAAATCCCAGCCTGAAAACATTAATATCAAATTAGATTTTGTAGAATGCATAATCATATAAAGGGTAATATAAAGGGTGCTATAATTTTAAAGTCAATTATTAGGGATCCAAGCCTTCTAGATATAAATGTAAACAGGAAAGTGGGTACAGGAAAGCCCAAAGGTGGAATCTGTAAGGTACCAGTATGAAATTAACTATGTTCTGTATGACATCTGAATAGGTCAAAAGAATCAATCACAAATACTACAGATAACAAAATATTCTAAAAAACTGTGAATGTTCTTCAGAGGATAAAGGTCTCATCTTGTTGAAGCCTGCATGACCAACATGCCTTGTTCTTGATGATGTTCTAAGTTTTCATTCTCAGCAATTATCCATAACTGATAGTAGATTTTAGTTAGAAGCAATTGATTAAAAAAATAACACTCTAACAACAAGTGCTTGTTATTTGAAGTTGACTTTTCTGGCTGTTTTACTCAAAGTCCTCGAAGCAGAACAGTCACAGGGGTCAGCAACACTACACAGGAATCAAAGTTGGTCAATAGCTCACCACATTCCTAAATCTTTTGTGATCCTTTCAGGAAGGTTCTGCACT